>NC_064868.1:2191466-2791466 GCF_024139225.1 Suncus etruscus
TCTATTTCTTCTTAGAGCAATTGTTCATTTATTCTCGTCATTTTTGAATGGGGTTAGATTTTTTTCGTGCTAAGTTCTACCAGTGCCTTATATATCTTAAATATTAACCCCTTATCTGTTGGTATTTGGTGAATAGTTTCTGCCATTCTGTGGGTAGTCTTTGTGTCCTAGTCTCTTTTATGGGATGCATTTCTGAGTTTTCATTAGGAATTTTCAGTCAAAGCTTGGTGGATATTAAACTTTCAGGGAAGAATCTGACAAGACCTTGGGGGGAATGGCAGCATCCTTGAGGACTAAGTTTATTGTGGTTAATGACAAAGGGGAAACAGAAAAAAATTTGTTTGGATCAAGATGAAGGAAGGAGGGAACTTTATAGAAACCCTAAGGATAGTAAAAAAGCATTTCAGAATATAATGGTAAAACAATGAATATGGAAGTGAAGTTAAAGTTAAGGAGTCTTATAACACCACCAGTATTAAGGATGGAAGAGGTGCATATGTAAAAAGCAGAGTGCAGCGAAGTGAATATGGGAGTACTCTTCTGTAGAATTTTAACTACAGTAAGTTGAGAGGTTTAAATAGAATATAACAGTAGTACTTATTGGAAAAGTTATACCAAGAGAGAACCAAGAAGCAACTCACACATTTTAGCCTGAAAATTTTAATATTTGTTTCTTATATGCCTTGACAAAATTATTTTTTAAAAATCCCAAGATAAGTATTATTAACTTCAGTTTACATAAAACTAAGATACAGTAAAGTTCCTTTATAATTTTGTTGTATTTCTGGTGTGTTCTGAAGTGTATTAGTGAGTTATTTATTTGGGGTTATAAAAAGACAATAAATAGAAGTTAAGTGATACTGGGTAATGGGTAAATTGTCTTGCACATGGCTGGATTTAATTCCTAGTACCGTAATTCTGAATACCCTATATGGTCCTTTGAGCCATTCCATGAGTGGTCCTTGAGCACCTTGCCAGGAGTAAGCCCTGATCACTGCAAGGTCTCACTGCAAAAAAGAAAAAATACAAGTTCATCAGATCACTAATAAAAGTATATATTTCTTAAGATTATATAATTTTTTATATAATTTTTATTTTGATCATAGTGGTTTACATGTTGACAGTAATATTTTAGTTAAATATTTACATAACATCAGGGGGGGATTCCCATCACCAAATTGTCTTCCCTTCACCTCTGTTTTTGTCCTATCTCCCATATCCACTTCCCTCACCCCCAGGGCTGCTAGAATATGTGGTCCCCTATGTACCTATCCTACCACATAGTAGTCTTGCATCTGATTGGTCTAGGTGTCTCCCTAATTTCCCCCTCTAACTGGGAGGTAGGCCTAGCTAGTTAAGTTTGCGTGGTTTGGTCTGAAGAAGAGAAAAGTAGTAAACTGGGGTAAAAGTCTAATACTCCAAAAGTGGGCAGAGTCCTTTTAGAGGCTCTCATCGTCCATTTGGGGGGCGATGGAGAAAAAAGAAAATGAAACATTCCATCAGTACAAAAAAAAAGTGTCCATTATCCAGTGAGGACTCCAACAATAATGGTAAGCACCACACATGCACAAAACAAAAACAAAAACAAAAAACAAACAAAACAAAACAAAACAAAACAAAAAAAAGCAAAAACCGCCATGGTCTTGATATAAGAAACATGACTTAGCCCATAAAGAAAAGAAAAGAAAAGAGGAGAAAAAAACTAGGAATATCTGGGGACAACAGCTTCAATAACCACACCTACACAGAGAAATCGACCAAAAAATAGTTATGTAAGTAAAAATAATAGTAATAATAATAAATGAAGGTACAAAATATATATAATAAGTAAACAATGCTTTGTGCTTTTTTTTCTCCTCCTGCCCTGGCACAGTAAATGTTGGGGTCATTCGAAATGTTTAGAGTACAGGCAGGGGTTGGGTGGGGAGCAGAGAGACTTGGGACATTGGTGATGGGAATGTTGCACTGGTGATGGGTGCTGTTCTTTACATGACTGAAACCCAAACACAATCATGCATGTAATCAAGGTGTTTAAATAAAATATATATAAAAAAAGAAAATTTATCATTAAATTATAATCACATTTAAAAAAAAAAGAAGTGTGTGATTGGCGGAGACAAGCCTACCTGTGTGTAGGCACTTGAGAGCTGCTTCTGCTGGGGCTTTTGGTTGTCACTCACTGGGAAACAGTAAACAGTTGCAGGTGCCACTTTTTTCAGAGTCCCCTTTAGCTCAACCAAAGGCGGGAATTAGCCCCCATCCTTGTGGACTGAGACAAGCCTACCTATGTTTAGACGCTTGAGAGTTGTTTTTACTGGGGCCTTTGTTGTCACTCACTGGGAAAACCATGTTTAAGATTGTCTTAAAGAACTAGAGAGTTCATAGGATTAAGTAATAAGGACAGGTAGCCAAGTGGAGAAACTGAAAAAAATTCAAAGGACAATGAAGGAAACGTAATAGGAAATAAGTCAAGAGAAGATGAGGTATATTTCTTCAGAAAGGTCAGGAGGCAAATAGACTCTGAGTTTAAAAGAAGGAAATTTTCAGTGACCTTTAAGAGGCCAGTTTTATGGTATGATGATGAAGAACATACACGTTGGGATGAGACACACTTGGAATACTTGGAAGAGTTGGCTGTGATATGGAAAGAACCTTATGTTATATGCACAAGATGGTAAAATTCAGTGTGTTAGTTTTCAGGTAAGGCTTCCAGGAAACAAAAATTTCGTAGCCAAGTTACTAAGGTGGTTCTTTTTAGAATATAATGAATTTCCTCAAAGATTACATATAATTAATATTGGAAGAAAATGAACTTTAATGGTCTTTTAAAATATGTGGGAGGATAGGAATATAAGGAAATGAGAACCATTCATTAGCAGTTTCAGAAAAGAAAGTTTTTTTTTTCTAAAACTAGAGAGAGGGAATACTGGGACTTCGTTCAAGGAGATTTCAGTGCTATTTTTAACTACCCATTAAACCTTTCCCTATCAAGTTTCATTTATTCTCCAGAGTGGGTGCAGAGTACATATTATTTAGGCATATGAAGAATTGAAGCTTTTGAGTTAATTAATTCTCTTTTCAGCACAAACAGTAAAAAGAGGTAAGCTGATTAACACCTGCAATAAGCTCCTTTGGAGAAATTCTTGCTTACAAGCTACTTCCTATGGAAATTTAAATATATTGGCATTCACTTAAAAATAATAATAATATCTTTCAATTATTCTTTGCCTATATGTTGAGTACTTTGAAGGACTTTCCAAGGCTCTTTCATCCCTGATGGCTATGAGGTAGCAAAGTGTTGTTTAGAGCATTTTTATTATATTTTCTCTATTTTCATCTTGTAAAGAAGCCAAACAGCTCTCATTAGAGTCCTGGAATTTTAGGGGTGGAAAAGTGTGACTGAGGCGAGATCTCTGACTAATCTTTGAATTCAAAAGTGACAGCATAGATCTGTGGGAAAAAGTTAAAATGGTAAGGTTAGTAGCTGAACACAAGTGGAAGCAAGCATCTGAGGTGAGCATATATGTAGAGACATATATTGAATTATAGTGACTTACAAAGATGTTTTATTTTTAATTTATGCTAATTACCAAAAAGTGAATACAGCAATAAACTCAAAGGATCATACACGATGACAGTGATATGTCTGACAGTAATGTAATGTTGAATTTCCATTTGAAGTTCAACAATTGGACATAGAATATAGGCAAAAATAACATCATTTTGTAGATTTAGAATACATTTAACAAAATTCAAGAAAGATTTTAATTATTTTAAGTTATTTTGAAGTTAATCTTTCTCATAGAATATGAGTAAATCTGAAATATTTTTCTCACTTTTAAAGCAAGAAAAGCATGTTTTTTTAATGTATGCTTGCTTTTAAAGTATGATTGTCTGTGGTCATCATTTCTGAGTTTGGCTCTGGGTATTGGAGGATTAAAAGATAAATATATTTTCATTAGACAAGCTATAAATCCTCATGAAATGTGTAATTTATTTGAACCTGCATTACACTGACTGCCATTCATTCCCCCTCACTACATGATTCCCCCAAACAGAAAGTTGGATAATAGCCCCCAAATACTTTAGGGGGATCTGCAAAAACTAAACCAAAAGAAAATAACTACATATGGTTAGTAAAACCATTTCAATTAGAGATTAGGGGCAAGTATTTATGTTCAATTTTTGCAGTGTATATTACTACTGAGAAAACAAGCAGGTAACTTAAGTATTTAGTAAGAATCTTTGGAGGGGGAAATGACAGAAAACGACAGCATTATCTACCAGAACTTCTCTTCTGGAGGTTATTTATAATTCTTTCTTTCTTTCTTTCTTTCTTTCTTTCTTTCTTTCTTTCTTTCTTTCTTTCTTTCTTTCTCTTTCTTTCTTTCTTCTTTCTTTCTTCTTTCTTTCTTTCTTTCTTCTTTCTTTCTTTCTTTCTTCTTCTTTCTTTCTTTCTTTCTTTCTTTCTTTCTTTCTTTCATTCTTTCTTTCTTTCTTTCTTTCTCTCTCTCTCTCTCTGTCACTCTCTCTTCTCTTCTTTCTTTTCTCTCTGTCTTTCTTTCTTTTCTTTCTTTCGTGGTTTTTGGGTCACACCCGGCAGTGCTCAGGGGTTATTCCTGGCTCCAGGCTCAGAAATTGCTCCTGGAAGGCACGAGGGACCATATGGGGTGCCGGGATTGGAACCGATGACCTCCTGCATGAAAGGTAAACGCCTTACCTCCATGCTATCTCTCCGGCCCCGGTTATTTATATTTCTAAATGATAGGAATTAAGAATTGACAGAAGAGATGATCCCAGCCTTTACGGGTGGATTAATTTGGCAAATTATTTTTTTCTTAGTCTCATCATAGTACTTGATGGGAAATAGATGTTATTACTGTTTTAATAGAATCATTATTTCAAAAATATTATCATTTTTGATTCTTATGTTTTTGCTAAAATTATGTTTCATATAATTTTTTCTCATTATGGAATTGTCTCAATTTGCTAAAAATAGTTTGCAACCCCAATGAAGAAATATGGCAGAAATTGTGTGTTTCTATTTAAAATAATTCACGGAGTACCTCAAGAGATATTTTCTTAGCTTGTCTGATATTGATCTGGATATTCTTTTCTTGAACAAAGACATATTTTATTCTTGGCAGCAATTAGTTAAAGCCTGGAAGGTTTGAGGTTTATATGTCCTAGTTCAGAAAGGCCTTTCAGGACAATATACTGGATATTGGAAGCAGTTGAGAGAAAGTAAAATGAAGGATAGAGAAAGTCAGTTGACTATTAAGGATGACCCCAGAAGAAGCTTTCTGATTAGACAATGTTTAAAAAACATGCTTCTCTTTGGTCAAATCTACTCAAACATATAGGAAAAAATCTCTTTTAATTGTATAATGTGATTCACACAGCTGACAATTATAAATTTAAACAATTTGCCAGGCAGAGCCTAGAGGATTATCTAACTCCAAGGAAGAAGTGTAACTCTACCAAGGTGTCATGGCTCCACCCAAGAAGGCTGGATTCAGAATGAGATTTAGTTGCAAATAGACAATTGCATTGATTGGCAGAAGAAACAGTATGGAAGCTTATTCTGTAGATTGTTCAAATTTGGGATGGGACATATATGAGGTGAGACTGTTATGCAATTGATAAAATTGCTTTTGATGAGTTTTGGTGAGACTAAGTAGAAGTGTCTTTGAGCTCAGGGGCTGAGAACTATTCAACAAGGAAACAAATATAAAAAATAATTGATATGTAACCAGTACATGTATTAAGGCATAGTAGAGTGTAGGATTTACAATATTGATTTATTTTTATCACTTCAGCTTACTATTTGTGTCATATTGAGTTAATCATACAACGGTTCTCACTTTTCTTTTTTAATAATATATTTATTTAAACACTTTGATTACAAATATGATTGTAGTTGGGTTTCAGTCATGTAAAAAACACCCCCCTTCACGTGCAACATTCCCATCACCAATGTCCCAAATCTCCCTCCTCCCCACCCCACCCCCACCTGTACTCTAGAGAGGCTTCCTACTTCTCTCATTCATTCACAAAGTTATGATCGTTCTTACTGTAGTTATTTCTCTAACTGTCCTTATCACTCTTTGTTGTGAGCTTCATGTCATGAACTGGACCTTCCAGACCTCCTCTCTTTTGTCTCTGAGAATTATTGCAAGAATGTCTTTTATTTTTCTTAAAGCCCATAGATGAGTGAGACTATTCTGTATCTATCTCTCTTCCTCTGACTTATTTCACTCAGCATAATAGATTCTATGAACATCCATGTATAGGAAAATTGTATGACAGTGTCTCTCCTGATTGTTCCATAACATTCCATTGTGTATATGTACCACAATTTCTTTAGCCATTCATCTGTTGAAAGGCATCTTGGTTGTTTTCAGAGTCTGGATATGTAAATAGCACTGCAATGAATATCGGTGTGAGAAAGGGATTTGTGTATTGTATTTTTGTGTTCCTAGGGTATATATACACACACATATATATGTGTGTGTATCATATGGGAGCTCAATTCCCAGATTTTTCAGGAATTTTCATATCACTTTCCATAAAGGTTGGACTAGACAGCTTTCCCACCATCAATGAATAAGAATTCCTTTCTCTCCACATCCCCGCCAGCACTGCTTATTCTCACTCTTTGTGATATGTTCCAATCTCTGTGGCATGAGATGGTACCTCATAGCTGTTTTGATTTGCATCCCCCTGATGATTGATGATGTGGAGCATTTTTTCATGTGCATTTTGGACATTTGTATTTCTTCTTTGACAAATTGTCCATTCATTTCTTCTCCACATTTTTTGATGGGGTTAGCTGTTTTATTTCTTGTAAAATTCTGTTATTGCCTTGTATATTTTGGATATTAACCCCTTATCTGATAGGTATTGGGTGGATAGTTTCTCCACTCAGGGGATGGCTTTTGTACCCTGGGCACTGTTTCCTTTGAGGTGCAGAAGCTTCTCAGTTTAATATGTTCCCATTTGTTAATTTCTACTTCCACTTGTTTGGAGAGTGCTGTTTTCTCCTTAAATTGCCTTTAGTCTCAATGTCATGGAGTGTTTTACCTACATGTTGTTTTATTTACCTTATGGTTTCAGGTCTGATATCAAGGTCTTTAATCCATTTGGATTTTAAATTCGTACATGAGGATGTTAGCTGGGGGTCTGAGTTTGCTTTTTGCAAGTGACTAACCAGCTGTGCCAACAGCACTTATTGAAGAAGCTTTCCTTGCTCCACTTAGGTTTTCTTGATCCTTTATCAAAAATTAGGTGATTGTATGTCTGGGGAACATTCTCTAAGAATCCAAGACTAGACTGCGGGGTCCTGAAGCCCCCCCAGGGGGGACCCGGCCAGCAGGAATTAGCTGGAAAGGCTTCTCAGACAACCGCACTCCTATTTTGCTGAGTAGAAGAGCAACCACACCTGTAAAAAATCTGAAAGAGGTTAATAATAAAGACCCAAGGCAGCGTCTCACTGTTCAAGGGCAACTTTATTTGGCTACAGCTCCTTCTTATATAGAGAAGGAGAAGGGGGGCAGTACAAGGGTGATGTCAATCACACTTTTGGCATGAAATTACTTCATTATTCCAAATAAGGCAAGTGGGCAATACTTCTTGCAGTATCCATGGAAACATCTTGTGACCTTCTAGCTGCATTCCTAATTGCTTGACTATCAGGAGGTGGTGCTAGATGTGCTTGCCTCAGTGATCTTGAACAGACAATGTAGCATATACACAATAATGAATGTCTTGTAAACTCAGGGATATGGTTAAGGGAGTAAGGCCTCTTTTCTGGGAATGGTACTGGGCTGTGTTGCTCTCCTCCGGGCTAAAAGATTAATTATACTTTACAGCTGCATTTTCCTTTCTCTTTGGCCCAAGAACTTACAGCAAGACTGCATGTAGCCTTTAGGTGAAAGGCTGGATTATGGCAGAAAGAATAGCAAAATGGCCTCAAACAAGTCAGTCCCCAACATCTCCCCCTTTCTCTTCTAATAAAAGAAGGAAAGTCGTGAGCGGGTGGAAGAAACCGTGTCTTAGGCTACAAGGTTTGACCAGGTCGGACACGGCCAAAGCCGCATTTAAAAGGTGGCTACAAGCGCCGTGGGTGTGCACAGAGATCCGAATTATGTGTTGTAGCCTTTTAGGGCCGTGTCCTAACTGGGACCTTGCTAATCCCGTCGTAGGTATCTCCACAGCCGAGAGCACAAGTATCGGAGCGAGCTCCGTTTGTTAGCTATGCGCTTTATCTCCTGGAAACTTAGTGGCTGGAAAGGCGGCTTGGTGACTAAAGCCAAGTTTTCACAGGAGTCACGTGGGGTTAGACGTTGGTAGTGAACTTGAACAGAGGTTTTTGCCGTCTCATCTACCTGGTTTTTAACAAGGGCAGTAAGTTTGCGGAAAGCCCATGGGTCAAAGGAAAGGAGCAGCATGAGGCTAATAAGAGGGCCCAAAATAGTGGACAGTAATGTATGTATCCAAGGAGAAGAGAAAAACCAACCCTGGTACCAGCCTTGTTCTTCATCGAAATGTTTTTCAAAATCTTTTATACCGTCACCAATGTGTTGAACGCTATTCCTAACTAATCCAGGTTTATCTTTGAAAATACAACATTGTTCCTTAAGGGCTACACAGACTCCCCCCTCTTACATAAGGGCAAAATATAGAGCACGACGATTTTGGAGAACAACATCAGCAAGGGAACTAACAGTATCGTAGGGGTTGAGGAGAGAAGCTAAGCTAACAGCGTTTATAATATGGTTCTGTGAGGGCTAGAGCAGAGGCATTTATAAGATTTAAAATAACTTGAGAGGAGGAGGATGGGCCAGAAGGCAGAGTTCGTAGCTCACAACCTGCACAACAGTGAGTTAATGACGCTGAGGCTGAACTTTCCAGAGAAGAAGTTCAGAGTCAGTGGTGTAGATAGGAGGTTCAAACGTTGTGATGCTTTCATAAAACGGCGAAACCGGTGAATTGCAGATTCAACAGTGTTCATAGCTGGTGTTGGAGAGCGCTTGGGCAGAGGCATTGACCATTTGCAGGATGAGGTTCAAGGTGGAAACCGGACCAACAGGTTTGATGGTTATTTTAGGCATTAACAAAGCTAAAACATAATAATCATGATAAGCAAGAAACATTTCAGTAACAATATGGGGAGAAAATGCAGTGGAGTAAACAAAATAAGTGGAGTTGGGGGCTTCAATGAAGATGGAAGAGTTGTTAACAATAATGGTTTGATTGCAAATGTGTGATTGTTGAACAGGCGGGCACATATATGGTTCGAGTAAGCAAAGTTCCACGACCGTGACTTGTTTGCAATGGAGGTTGTTGGTGGCAATGGTGGGCATTTAAGGCAGCTAGGCAGAGTGCTCAATTCAGCATTGTCAAAGGTGGAGTTAGTTAGAAACAGGTTTGCAGGAAAGGCGGCTGGCAGGAGGGGTGACAGGCTTTTTTGAAGTGGATGAAGACAGGACTGTGGAAGGCTGCGGAAATTTTTTGTTAGACTTCAGCATTTAAAAAATTTTTATAATTAACAATCGCCAATTTATCAAAAACTTTAAACTGAACATAAATGATTTTTGTTAAACTTTTTAGTTATTATTTTAAAGCTAGATGCTATTTTTTAGCTATAAATACATATTCTATAGGCCTGAACTTACACATAGCAGGAAAGTTGGGTGACTGCAAAGTCCAGAAATTCTCCAGGGAAAAGTTATCCCCGATGGCCATTGAGAAATTTGGGGTTTGCTATCCTTCACACTTTCCGCCATGTTCTTAGAAGGACAAAGCTAGCTTAATACATAATTTTTAACACATGATTTTTAGTTGCAAGATGCCAGTCTGTGAACTGACCAGACTGAACCAGGTTGAAAAAATTAATTGAAATTTAAAAAATGGATAAGGCTTTAAAAATTGTATTATTATAAAATGTAGAGATAACAAATAAACAGACAAAACAAAACAACACTAAACACAACATTTTACACTTGTGGCCACTTTCATTCATCACAACAGACACATAAACAGACAAAAGGATTGATTTAAGACTTATTTATAAAAAAATTGACAAGCGCTTTTAAATATTTAGCTAGCATGTTTGTGAGAAGAAAAAAAATTTTGTAGAAAAACTTTTTTAGTTTTGAGAAGTACTTAATGTAGATGGAGTGGAACTTTGCTGAAAATAAATTTTAAGGTTTAGATTTAACACAAAACATTTTTAAAACAATTTTAATTTGAAGTTTAAAACATTAAGTAAAATGGTTAATGAGCACTGTAGAAGGAGTCTTCACTCTGAAGTATGAAATCATTTGCTGTAAATGAATAGGTTTTCTTTAAATTGGTTTTGCAGTAGAATAGTAAGACAGCTGCAATAAAGTGTTAAAATTTTTTATGATTAAACACAATAGCATGAACTATGATTATTAAAGGTATAAAAACTGATTTTAAAAAACAAACAACTGTTTTTACTATGAAGACTTAAAGTGAATAATTTGTAAAAAATATTATATACTAAATTAACTAAATGCTTAGATTATTACAAAATATAGTTAAAGACATTTGATGCATTTACACACTTAGAACTTAAGACTAAAATTATATTTAATACTAGTTAATTTGCTTATAAAGTTTAGTTACTTTTATATATTACTTATAAAATTATATATAATATATTTTTCATTTATATTATTTTTTTACTGCGACACAAATATACAGATTTGTATAATGTGCTGATATTTTGAATGCACTTAAAATAATAGTTCTTTCAATGCAGAAATAAAGAACAACCATTGCTGTAGCACAAAGTTAAAACTAAGGGTACTATAAAGCACACCTAGGTGTTCACTGTGCATTAAATTAACTATATTGTTTAAAAAGGCTAACCACATTATTTTTTCACATAATTTTGTAAATACTTTAAAAATTAAAATAAAACTTTTAATAGAAATATAAGATTTAAATTTAACACTTTTGTGTTCGTTTGGATTTTAAAACACAAAGAAGTTTTTCTTTTACCAATATTTTGTTATCTGTAAAGTGACAGAATTATGACCTTGCTTTAAAATTTTCTGAGAGGCATGAGAAAAAAAAATTTATTGCCTTTATCTTTCTGTTGCTTTTTAATGTTTTAATAATTACTTTACACTACTTAATGCACTAAACCTAATAACACATATTTGACGAAGTGTAGGGCTGACAAGGTGAAGCAGAGTTTTTCACTGATAATTTGGGGAGGGGCTAGCACAGTTAACAGCAGGAAGGCTAGAGGCAAATTATTTACAGTTAGCAGGGTGTAATGATATAGAGAAAAAAAAGCAATCTTTTAAGATTAATTACTAATTTATTGGAATTAGAGGGAGTGGCAACCGAAGAGGGGAGTCTGGGTTGCAAAAGCACTATGGGGATCATGGTTTTATTAATTGATTTGAGAATATGCAAGAGATGCCACTTTTCAGATTTCTTTTGAATAACAAAGATTGGGTATTTCAAGGTGAATTGGAAGGCTTAAAGTGGGAGTGGCAGGGTTTGAGCTGGCTGTTTTCCAAGGCTGGCAGGAAAGAGGCTGAAGGAGGCTGAGGATTGGTTTGAGCAAAGTAAAGGGTACATTAGGCTCAGAAGTTTTAACAGCAAAGTGTAGATATCGCAAGGTTTTATGGCTTAGCAGATGATACTTTGTAATTATCCTGCTTACTGTGCCCTTAGAATTTTTTGTAGGCACTGCAGCAGTTTCTGTTTTATGGCACTTAGCCTGACTTTTATTAGTTTGTTCCTTTGAATTCTCAAGAGGGGGGGCTTGGCCGTGGAATTCAGTGGGCAGAGGACAGACAACTATAGATTTAGGAGGGGGGGGGAACGCCTGAAAGGCAGAAACCTGTGAATTAAGAGAAGCAGCCTGTTTTTGAAGGCTTAAGATTTGTTTAAGATTTTTAATTTGGCCAAGTAGTTTCATTTCTATAGCTTTAAGAGGGGGAGCGGTGAGAGAGGGAATCTGCCATGGTTAGGGACTGAGCGTTCTCCGCGGTGGAGGCTGCTGAGCAGGCGGGGAGACTTTCTCCATTAGGGAGAAAGACAGGAAAGGTAGCGCTGGTTTTTGAGCCAAGAGCATTATCAAGTTTGTTAGAGAGGTGAGAGACCATGGATGTAATTGTGGTGAGTTGGGAACTCAAGTCAGAAAAAGGGGGGGGGGGAGGGAGAAAGCAGCAACAGTTTGTTGCCGGTGTGGGGGAGCTGCTGGAATGCCGGCTCTGGGGAGCGACTTCCAGGCACGGAGGGCAGCAAGAGCCATGTTGGCAAGCTGGGACCTGGAAAGTGTGTGCTGTACCTTTAAGGTATGAAAAGAGGCGAGGCCAGCTATACGAGCTTAGAGATCAGAATTCCTGCCTGTCTGCAAGGGCTTTGCAGCGGAAAAAAAAGTTAACTTCTCAAGAGACAAAGAGTTCAGCTTTTAGATTCTAAGCAGGAGAGCGTGTAAGGGGCTTGGGGGCACACGGCTTGAAACAGCTGTGTGGCTTTTTTAATTAAAGGCTTTGTATTGTTGCAATTGCTGGCTAAGGAGGGGAGGGTGGTGAGGGGAGTAAAGGTTTTGGTGGAACAGGGACGGAGCTGAGGCTAGGGAAGTGAAGGGCTGTTTAGGATTTTGCACAGAGGGTGCAGCGGCCTCTTTTGTAGGGGTCTGGGTGCATAGAGCAGAAGCATGGACAGAAGTAAGGGAGGGATATAAATGAGAAGCATTAGAGAGATCTTTAAGAGCATTAGTTACTTTGGAGACAAAGGTAGAAGAATCAGTGGTGGAGGGAGGACAAGGGGAAGTATTCTCAGAGGGAGAAGGGAGATGAGAGACAGAATTAGAACGAGAGGGAGTCCTGGAACACTCACGGGAGACTTGTTGTACATGAGATTCAACGGCATGGATGATGTCTTTGGCGGTTCCGGCATTTTTAGTTACAATGATATCTCTTAACAGGCTCCAATATTGGAACATAATTTTTTCCTTCTGTGAATCATCATTATTTACAAAATAATCACTCATTTCATGTCCTACTTTGTCCCAAGTGGACGCAACAATTTCTGGACAGGTAATAATAAACCAATGACATACATTATGAATAAACATAAGAAAATTACAAGTATTCTTTTTGGTAACCTCTACATGTCTGGCTTTCAACTCAGACTGAATATCAATAATGAATTTAAGTTCAGTACTCAATGAAACACCCATGGAAGTGAAGCCAACGGGCGAAGCCCAAGAGCCAATCAGGGGCGGTGATCAGAACGACTGAAAAAACTGCAGTTTAAATATTTGATTAAGGCTAACTCGTTTCAACGCCTACCCGGATGGGGTATATCCTGCGATTTACGAAACAGCTCCGGACTCGCTGACCCGTAGTCGTTCAGAGTGTGGCGGTGGTCTTCGTGCCCAGCGTTGGGCGCCAAAATGCTGGGTCCTGAAGCCCCCCCAGGGGGGACCCGGCCAGCAGGAATTAGCTGGAAAGGCTTCTCAGACAACCGCACTCCTATTTTGCTGAGTAGAAGAGCAACCACACCTGTAAAAAATCTGAAAGAGGTTAATAATAAAGACCCAAGGCAGCGTCTCACTGTTCAAGGGCAACTTTATTTGGCTACAGCTCCTTCTTATATAGAGAAGGAGAAGGGGGCAGTACAAGGGTGATGTCAATCACACTTTTGGCATGAAAATTACTTCATTATTCCAAATAAGGCAAGTGGGCAATACTTCTTGCAGTATCCATGGAAACATCTTGTGACCTTCTAGCTGCATTCCTAATTGCTTGACTATCAGGAGGTGGTGCAAGATGTGCTTGCCTCAGTGATCTTGAACAGACAATGTAGCATATACACAATAATGAATGTCTTGTAAACTCAGGGATATGGTTAAGGGAGTAAGGCCTCTTTTCTGGGAATGGTACTGGGCTGTGTTGCTCTCCTCCGGGCTAAAAGATTAATTATACTTTACAGCTGCATTTTCCTTTCTCTTTGGCCCAAGAACTTACAGCAAGACTGCATGTAGCCTTTAGGTGAAAGGCTGGATTATGGCAGAAAGAATAGCAAAATGGCCTCAAACAAGTCAGTCCCCAACACTAGACCACTGATCTGAGGGTATGTCTTTATTCCAATACCATGCTGTTTTGATAACTATTGCTTTGTAGTACAGTTTAAAGTTGGGGAAAGTAATGCCTTCCATTTTCCTTTTCCTTAGGAGTGCTTTAGCTATTCGAGGGTGTTTATTGTTCCAGATGAACTTCATAAGTGTTTGATCCAATTCTTTAAAGAATGTCATGGGTATTTTTAAGGGGGTCCCATTAAATCTGTACAATACTTTGGGGAGTATTGCCATTTTAATGATGTTAATCCTGCCAATCCATGAGCAGGGTATGTGTTTTCATTTTCGTGTGTCCTCTCTTATTTCTTGGAGCAGGGCTTTATAGTTTTCTTTGTATAGGTCCTTCACATCTTTGGTCAAGTTGACTCCAAGATATTTGAGTTTGTGTGGCACTATTGTGAATGGAATTGCCTTCTTGACTTCCTTCTCTTCCCTATCATTATTGGTGTATAAAAAGACCATTAATTTCTGTGTGTTAATTTTGTAGCCTGCCACCTTGCTATATGAGTCTATTGTTTCTAAAAGCTTTTTGGTAGAGTCTTTAGGGTTTTCTAAGTAATCATGTCGTCTGCAAACAATGAGGGCTTGACTTCTTCCTTTCCTATCTGAATTCCCTTGATATGTTTTTCTTTTCTGATCGCTATAGCAAGAACTTTCAGTCCTATGTTGAAGAGGAGTGGTGAGAGCAGACAGCTTTGTCTTGTACCAGAATTTGTACCAGAATCACTCCTGAGCACAGAGCCAGGAGTGATCCCTGAGAGCTGCCAGGTAGACCAAAAAATAACCAATGAAATAACTGTACATCAAAACTAAGCTGCAGGGGCAGAGAGGCAGCACAATGGGTAGGGCTTTTGCCTTACAATGAGTCCACTGGCTGAGGTTCAAACCCCAGCAACAAATAATTAGCATTACCAGACATGATCCCAGTACAAGCCCTAGAAAGTGTGGCTCATCAATAAGCAAACAGATAAATAATAATAAAATACAATAATAAAGTAATAAATAATAGAATAAAAAATAAAATAAAAAGTAGTAATTTCTGAGAGCAGAGCCAAGAGTAACCCCTGTGCATCCACTGGTATAGCCTCAAAATCAACCAGAACAACAAAAACATTTCCATCATCCCAAGTAGATCTGTTGTGTGATTGATTAATTAAATCCTGTTCTTAGTCCCTAGCACCAGGCAACAGCCACTTACATACTTTTTTGCTTTGTGTTTAGTTTTGTGGTGCCAGAGATCAGACTAGGAGTTCACATTATATAATGCATAGATTCAGTCACTGAGCTGCATTCTTTTTTTTTTTTTGGGGGGGGGGGGAATGCTCAGGAGTTACTCCTGGCTCTGCATTCAGAAATCGCTCCTGACGATTTCTATAAAATCTATGGCTTGGGGGACCATATGGGATGCCAGGGATCGAACCGGGGTCTGTCCCCCGCTTGACAGTGTTCAAGGCAAATGGCCTAGAGCTGTGCTATAACTTTGACCACTGAGCTGCATTCTTGATCTACTTTTTGTTTGTTTAACTTACTTTAGGGGACAGGGAGAGAGTAAAGGGGAGAGGGAGCTTGCTTTGAACTTATCAACCCTGGTTTGATCCCAGGCATCTCATATGGTTCCTCAATGGAGACAGTGGAGGGGGAAGACTGACTTGAATTAGGTATGACCCAAAAATAAAAGTGAAAAAACACTAGGGGATGGAGAGATAGCATGTGATAAGGTGTTTGCCTTGCATGCAGAAGGTCGGTGGTTCGAATCCCGGAATCCCATATGGTCCCCCAAGCCTGCCAGAAACGATTTCTTAGCTTAGAGCCAGGAGTAACCCCTGAGCGCTGCCAGGTGTGATCCAAAAGCAAACAAACAAAAAAAGTGAAAAAACACAAAATGTGTGAACATGCATGATTGCACGCAAACACATGTGTGCACACACACAACATGACTACAAACCTCCCCAATCCTAAAATAATAAAATTATTTTAGAGCCTGAGAGAGAGAGTTGTGGCCTTGCATGCTTGAACCCTAGTTTGATCCACTAGATTTCATGGTTGCTTGAGCACTGAGCTGAGAGTAGTTGTCCATTAACTCTATTAGTTATGTTTTTGTTGTTTTGCCTTTTTGCTTTTTTTGGGGCCAAACCTGGTGGCGCTCAGGGGTTACTCCTGCTCTGCACTCAGAAATCGCTCTGGCCCCTCTACAAGTTATGTTCCCCAAACAAATAAAATAACCCAGCTTTATTTTGGACTTTTCTGGGTTTTTTGTTAACATATTTCTACAAATGATGGGGTCTTTTGTTTCTGGAGAGATTCAGCCTGTTTTTGTGGCTTCCTCGTGGCTTGATTGCTTCTTTTGTTTATTTGGTGCTTGATTATGTTTTGGCAGTGATGAGTACTGTTATAAACTTTCTCTTGCTTCTTGGAGACCCAATCTTTGGGTGTGCTTCCATTTCTCTCCTCCTCTTTAATGAAATCACCCAGTCATAGGACTAGTTTAACATTTTAAGAAACTGCCAAACTTTTCCTGAAGAGGAAACATATTGAAAGTTTTTATATTTCTACTAGCATTGTGAGAGGATTTTTTGGGGGGGCACACCCTGTAACACTAGGGTTACTTCATGCTCTGAACTCAGAAATTACTCCTGGCTCGGAGACCATACGTGATGCCAGCTATTAAACTTGATCAGCTGTGTGCAAGGCTGTGCTTTCTCTCCCACCCAGAGATTTTCATTTATCCACATCCTCCTCAGTACCTGGCGTTATAGTCTTTCTAACAGCATAATGTTTTGTTTTCTTTTGCTTGTTTTTTGCTTTTTTTCTTTTGTCATTTTCTTCTTTTCTTTTTTTCAAACAGAATCACATAATTTGAATCATCTTGTTCTGCCTCATAAATTGAGGGGGGGGAAATGGGGAAATGGGTGGTCCCAGAATCAAACAGTTGTAATAAAAAATGATCAGATGTAAATACCAAACCCAAAGTCAACGACAACAGAATTTGGTACCCAATCTTCAACAAGCTATACACAGAGGGGATCATTTATACTAGCAGTTTGGAGGGCAAAGGAGGGGGTTACTGGGAACAGGGTTGGAGGGAGATCAACATTGTTGGTGGGACTACCCCTGATTCAATGTCACCATGTACCTTAAATATTACTGTGAATGGCTAGTAATTCACATTGGTCACAATAAAAAATTATTTTTTTAAAAAAGACTGAAATGTAGCAGTTATATATTTAAAAATAAAAAATAAATAAAAAACACTAAAGAAAATTCAACAACATAGGAACAAAGAAAATAATTCAAATAATAAACAAAACCAGGAGTTGTTTGGAAAAAGAAAACGAGATAAGTAAACCTTTAACTATACTCATGAAGTAAATAATATGTTCAAATAAATCAGATCAGATATGGAAAAGTGAGACATTACAATGGATCCTTCAGATATTAAGTATATAATGAATTTACGAAGAACAATTTTACTCTTTTAAGCTGGAGATACTAGAAGAAAAGTTTAGACAGTTCATTTACTAGTAAGGAAATTTAAACAGTAAAGAATCTTCCTAAGAATAAAAGTCCTGGTCCAAATGGGTTTACTGGTGGGTTCTATTCATCCTTCAAAGAAGATTTACTGTCTTAAATTTACTCCTTAAATTCAGAATAGTGATAATATGGGAATTCTTAATATTTTCTATGAACCTTATGTTATACTGATAACCAAACAGAGCCATTTCAAGAAAAGAACATTTTAGATAAGTATCCCTAATGAATATTGATGCAAATATCCTTAATAAATCTTAGCTAACTTATCCAGCAACTTCAATAATATCAGTGAGTATATAGGCAAATCAATGAACACAGTACACTACATAATTAAAAAAAGATAAAAGTCATATGTCATGTCAATTGATACAAAGAATGCTTTTAATAAGATCAAACATACATTCATAATAATAAACTCTCAACAAAGTAGCAATGTAAAGAACCTTTCTCAAGATAATACTGGTCATCTCCAACAGGTTCACAGTCAGTATTATTCTTTTTTTTGTTGTTGTTGTTGTTGGGTCACACCCAGCAGTGCTCAGTGGTTACTTCTGGCTCTATGCTCAGAAATCACCCCTGGCAGGCACAGGGGACCATATGGGATGCCGGGATTTGAACCACAGTCCTTCTGCATGAACGACAAATGCCTTATCTCCATGCTATCTCTTCAGTCCCAGTATCATTCTTAAGAATTAAAAACATAAAAAAAAAACAATATTGTATCAATGCCAGAAAAACAAACCAAGATATCCAAATGGGAAAAGCACCCAATTTATCACTATTTGCACATGATATGATGACATAAAAGAAGACACTACAGAGTCCACAAAAGGCTCCTAGTAACAATAAATTAATCTGCAAAGTAAAAACTCAGAAATAGTCACATTCTTATATATAAAGAACAAATATGCAAAGAACAAATTATAGACAAAGAACAAACCAATGAGTCTGTCCCACTTAAGGTAGCATCCAGAAACAACAGGTATCAAAGAATTAAAATGAGACATGGGAGATCTATACCATGGTAATTTTAAATCACTTAAGAAAGAGATAGGAGACCTTAGGAAATAAAAAATATCTTCATGCTCATGCTCTTGAAGAATCAATATTGTTAAAATGACACTCCTGCCTAAGATATTATATAAATCAAATACAATTCCTATCCAAATTCAGACAACATTTTTCAAGGATTTAAGAAAATCAATAACAACATTTATATGGAATCAAAAGGTACTATGAATAGCAAAAATCACACTGAAAAAAATATGAAAATGTGAAGTATTTAATTGTCTTGGAAATTTCATTAACATGGGAATATATTATAAAGCTATAGTGGTCAACATTTCATGGTATTAGAATAAAGATATTGGGGCCGGCGAGGTGGCGCTAGAGGTAAGTTGTCTGCCTTGCAAGCACTAGCCAAGGAAGGACCGCAGCCATATGGTCCCCCCAAGCCAGGGGCTATTTCTGAGAGCTTAGCCAGGAGCAAACCCTGAGCATCAAAAGGGTGTGGCCCCAAAAAAACAAAAAAAGAATAAAGAGAAGCTTCTGATCAAAGGTCGGGAATTAAATACCCAATGACAAAAATCCATATATATGGACAGTTACTTTTTAATTAAAAAAAGCTGAGAACATGGAATTGAATAAAAATAACCTCTTGAACAAATGGTGCTGGAAAACTAGATAAAAGATGCAAGAAATTAAATCTGTATACATATCTCACACCTAACACAAAAATCGAGTTTATGTGGATCAAAGACCTTGAGATCCAATCAGAAACGATAAGAACACCAATAAAAAGTATAGGCAAATCACTATAAGATTTGAACTTCAAAGAAGTCTCAGAAAGATACAGGTGGCATATGGCCATATTTTACACCTAACACTAAAATCAAGTTAATGTGGATCAAAGACCTTGAGATTTAATCAGAAACTGTAAGTACATTGATTAAAAAGCATAGACTGAACCAGAGGGAGAAAGGTGGCATATGGCCATTTGGCACATGGAAAAAATGCTTAGAATCAATTATCATTAGGGAAATCCAGATGCCATCTCACAGGAGTGAGAATGGCAGAATCAAAAATAGTAGGAACAATTTCTGTTGGTGGGGAATTGGTGAAAATAAAACTCTCATCCACTGCTGGTTTTCTTGTTCTACCTATGTAGAAAAGAGTAAGGCATATCTTCAGTGAACAGATTATGGAACTTCCTTTTGACCTATCAATTCCACATTTGAGCATCACCCCTAGTTTTAAAAACATACATAAGGGAGGATGTATGTGCATCATTATTTATTGCTGCATTTGTACAGTAGCTAAGATATAAAATCTAACTATCTAATGGCAGATGAATGGATTATGATTATTTATTTTACACAACAGAATACTCTGCAGGGCAATTAAAGATGAAATCATACAATTTTTTGTAACCTGGTTGGAATTGAAAAATATATTGAAGGAAGTAAGCCAGAAAAAGAGAGACAAAGGATTTTTTCTGTCTATATAGAATAACTGATTGAGGAAATGTAATGTAATAAAAGGCTTTGCCTAGATAATTCTTGACCCCAGAATTTAGAGAGGAGATGGACAGAGAATGAAATAATTCAAGGGTGGAAAGATGTAAAAGGAAAGTCTTGGGGAAATGGGGTTACACTTCAGTTATACTGGTGATTTGGAAGAATGATGTAGCTCAATCAATAATATGCAGACACAGCATCACTGAATACAGATATAAGTTGAAACTTCATGAACTTTGTAATGTGCCTATTGTGACTGCACATGGGATACAGGGAGGATGGAGGATGGGAACAGGTGTAGGAAAGTTGACCTCAATGATGTCAAACTATTATATGTCTAAAACTCAGCTAGAAATAACTTTGTAAATAATAGTTTGTGAATTAAATTATTTCTAAATGCAAAAGATGAGAGAAATTTATATGGGAAATATGCACAAACTGGAGTAACATGCAACTTATTTGGCATATTATAGTTACGAAGATTTTATGAAACCATGTGCTAAAAAGCTTGCTTATGTGCTAATGACAGAGAATATGACTCCCATGTTAAATATGGTGATCTCTGTTTTAGATTAATAGAACCAAAGTGATCTCCCCTTGCAGTTTCTTTAGTTTTTGTCTTATATCCCAAATAAATAATGGCTTGTTATAGCCAAAGCTCCAAAAGTGACCATTGGCAATTACTAATTATGATGAGATCATGCCACTTAGAGGGATAAATGTACACATTCATGTTGTAGTGATAATATATCAAGACAGGAATTATTTATCCTGGAAGAATAATAGCACACTTTTATCTTGTTGACAGGTGAGGCAGCCACTAAAGGTGGTTCATAGACGACTTCTCTATGCCCAGAGCTTGCTTGACCAAAAGCTGGTTGTCACCAGTCAGACACTGGGAAAATATTTTCATTTGGGTCAGTTGAAAGAAAACTAAGCAAGTTTCGGCAATAGAATGATAAGACTGAGGAAATCTTTATAATATTATAAAAGGTGATTCAGGTCAAAATTTGTTTAAAGGAGTCTGGTGTGAGAACTTCTGAAGTTTCTGACCCGTCAGCTGACTCAAGAGTGAATTTTGGAATTATATTTAGGCTGTTTATACACTCTTTGTCTTATAGTCAATATAGACAAAAATACCATAAGATCAGGTGTTAGAAAGCAAAAGAACAATTTCACCAAGGAGCAATACAAATCTGCGCATGAAATAAAAAAGCAACATTCCAAAGAATCTCATTCTTAAGCAAACATGGTAAGTCTTACGCTGAAGGACTAGGAGACACACAAGGGTGTATGATATGAACCTGACTACGGAATTAAACATTCCAGTCTAAGGCACAACCTCTTCAGTTGAATATCGGCGAATAGACATTTCTGTCAACATTCTCTAGCTGCGGGCTTATCTAGAACATATCTGTGATTTAAATAAGTTGCATTTACTCCTGTTTTTAGTAAATATAACATACAATGAAGAACTATGAGTTATTTTATTAAGAGGTTATTTGAAAGATTATTATAAATACTTGACCATTGATGGGATGATTCCATTGACAGTCTAAAAACAAGTTCTCTTTATTTGGTATTGTTAGGTATCTGTTGTATGGATATCTCAATAAATCTTAAACAGAAAAGAAGCATCAATGTTTCCTACTGTTTGGATAAGGGGAATATTTGGTAATTTGTGGCTTGAATACTAAACCTGTTTTGTCTCTATTCATACATGGCTGTGGAGTGGTCTTGCCTTTGCTCTTACTCATCATGAATACAAAGTTACCTTGTTTTATGCTAATGAACCTGGATATTGCTTTCAAGTTCAGTAAACATCCTGGCATAGCTGTGAGTGCCAGGATGGCACATAGCACCCAAAAAGACTAATTGATACAATTAGACTAGCTCTGGGATGCCAAGGGCAGTTCTTTCCTTTCTCAGTGACCTGTTTCAAAAAAAATGGTTATCCAGCCTGAGTGATATTAGCTATGTAAACCTATAAAACAGAAATTGAAGCCTGAAGTCTCAGAGAACTCAGCAACTGCATGAGCAGTCACCACAGCTGGTGCCTGTCAGTCACAAAAGGAGGTTGATGTTATTTAAACGGAAACAGTTCAGAGAGGTGTCCTTGAAAGTTGAAATGCAGATCCTTGAGAATGTGGCTTCTCTGGCACGAGTGTTTCTGAGGTGGGAAGAACTAAGACTGAATCTCCTGTGGTTGGCAAATCTGCAGATTGCATGCATTTCCTGAAAGATTGCCCTGCTTCTGCAGTGGGGCAGCATTTTTGATGGAAGAGGAGACATGGATGGAGTATGCCCCTCTTCCTCCAGCCTGCATTATCTCCTGGAGCCTACCGGAGCTGCTGTTAGTTAAGTAGAATTGAAGATGCCCCTACCTCACAAGATAGCCTTTGTAAAGGGGAAGAGTTCATTATGGACAGAGAAGAGACATTAATAACAGTGTTTGCACTGTGAGGAGAAGCTTTGTAGGCTTTCTGAGCTTTCTGTTCATTGTGATGTAAACTGACAGAGGAGAAACTGAGATTTCTTTCTTTCCCCAGCTCCTGTGCAGTGATAGGCAGAGAACCCCACTGTGGGTGTTCAGTGTGCACTGAGAATGGAAGGGGGAATGAACTAACAAGATGAAATTAGTGCCCAGGATCCTCTGATTCTGGAGATGAGAATGAATGCAAGGACTTAATGTTCTACTCTTATATTCTAGAAAAATAAAATCCATGCTGCTTTAACCCACACAGGATGATACATGAAAAGACTAAATGACAAACTTCAATTTAGTCACAAAAATGTCTGGTTCTATGATTAGAAAAACCAGGTATAGTGAAGTTCTGCTGGTGTGTTCTTTAGATAACATGTAAACTAGCATGTTTTCTATGTCTTTTAGACATTCAAGGCAGGCAGAAAACTTCATTTCCTGAACTGTTTCCTGGGAGAGTAGCCATTGTGAGAAACATGAGGCTATTTGCTAGCTTTATTTGCAGGTAATATATTGAAAAGAGAGAACCTTTATAGTGCAAAATTGAGCAGCAGCTAATTGGGAATGGCAAGAACTAGAGCATACTGAAACATTAATGACTAATTGAGTATTAATCAATTTCAAAGACAAGACCATTAAAAAATAGACAACAGCTAATTCCTATTAGAATGTAAATAATCAAAAGACACAGGAAAAGCATAGTGCAACATTGAGCAATAATAGTAGGACTAATACAGTGGATAAGTGGTCACTATTTTTTAATTTCTTTGTTTTAGGGGTCCACACCTGGCAGTGCTCAGAGCTTACTCTTTACCCAGCAATCATTCTTGGTAGTTTTCAGAGAGCCATACAAAATGCCTGGAATGAAACGGGCTGTCCACACACAAAACAAGTGCCTTCCCTTCTCTGCTGTTCCTCCAGCCCAGATAAGTTTTTTTGTTTTGTTTTTGTTGTTGTTGTTTTTTGGGGGGCCACACCCAGTGACACTTAGGGGTTACTCCTGACTATGTGCTCAGAAATCGCTCCTGCCTCAGGGGACCATATAGGATGCCAGGGATCGAACCCAGGTCCATCCTGGGTCAACTGTGTGCAAAGCAAACACCATACCACTGTTCTATCACTCCAACCGCCAGTTATTTATAACATTTTATTTTTGAGGAGCAAACAGAATTAATACCAGTTTGACGCAGTTTAATATTCAATTCTAAATGTTTAGTTACATCAAATAGCTGTTATAAAAATCAGCTATTGGGGCAAGATCAATAGTACGGTGGGTACAGCACTTAACATTGCTTATGGCCTAACCGGTTTTAATCCCTGGCATCCCATATGGTACCAGAAGCCTGCCAGGAGTGATTTCTGAGTGCTGAGCCAGAGTACTGCTGAGTGAGACTTGGGACCCCATCCAGGAGAGACCACCCAACATCCACTTTGTCTGGCCGCCTGGGCTGGCACCTGGGGAAGGAAAGCCTGGAGGCCTGGGGCACAAAGGGGACGGCTGGGGACCTATGAGGCTCTCAGCAACCCAAGTTAGGGAGAAGGCCTTCGACAAGTGGTCTCCCAAAACCCCATGCTGGGGAGGGCTAGCCTCCAATCAAGAAAGGATATGGTAGATAGCTGGAAGCCAGGATCTGCCCTCATTCCACCCTGTGCCCTTCTGACATATTGCCGGGGGAAGGGTGGGGAAAGCTTGGGATCCCATCCAGGAAGGACTACATGACACACACCTAGTCTGGCTGCCTGTGCTGGCACCCAGGGAAGAAGGCCTGGAGGCCAGGGGCAAAAGAGAGGACGGCTGGGTGCCTATCAAGCCCTCAGAAATACAAGTTAGGAAGAAGGTCTTCAACATGGGGTCTCCCCAAAACCCATGCCAGCTAGGGCTAGTCTTCAGATCAAAAATGGATTCATAGAGAGCCGGAAGCCAGGATCTGCCTGCCCTCCACCATCAACCCTTCCGACCTAGTGCTGGCGGAAGGCCCAGGAAATCTTGAGACCCCATCCAGGAGGGACCAATCGAAACCCACCTTTTCGGGCCACCTGGGCTGGAACCCAGTAAAGGAAGGCCTGGAGGCCAGGGGCAGAAGTGGAGAAGGCTGGGGGCCTATTATGCCCTCAGCAACCCAATTTAGAGAGAAGGCTTTCGACATGGGTTCTCCCCAAAACCCATTCAAGTTAGGGCTAGCCTCCAGATCAACAAAGTATTCAGTAGGGAGCTGGAAGCCAGGATCTTCCCACCTCCTACCTATGGCCTTCCCAACTCTGCTGGGGGAAGGGTGGGGAAAGCTTGGGACACCATCCAGGAGGGACCACCCGACACCCAGTTTGTCTAGCCGCCTGGGCTGTCACCCAGGGAAGGAAGGCATGGAGGCCAGGGTCAGAAGAGGGAACTGCTGGGGGCCTACCAGGTTTTCAGCAACCAAAGTTAGGGAGAAGGCCTTCTATATAGGATCTCCCCAAAACTGATGCTGCCTAGGGATAGCCTCCAGATTAATAAAGAATTAGGTAGACAACTGGAAGCCAGGATAAGCCCGCCCTGCACACTTCCCACCTCATGCTGGGGGAAGGGCTGGGAAAGCTTGGGACCCCATTCAGGAGGGACCACCCGACACCCAGCTTATCTAGCCATCTCGGATGCCACCCAGGGAAAAAAGACTTGGAGGCCGGAGGCAGAAGAGAGGATGGCTGGGGCCTATCAGACTCTCAGCAATCCAAGTTAGGGAGAAGGCCTATGACATGGGGTCTCCCCAAATCCCATGTTGTCTAGGGCTAGCCTCCATATCAACAAAGGATTCAGTAGAGAACTGGAAGCCAGGATCTCCCAGCCCTCCACCCTGTGGCCTTTCACCTAGTGCTGGGGGAAGGGCGGGGAAAGCTTGGGAACCAATCCAGGATGGATCACCCGACACACAACTTCTCTGGCCGACTGGGCTGGCACCCAATGAAAGAAGGCATGGAGGGCGGAGGCAGAATAGGTGACAGCTGGGGGCCTATGAGGCCCACAGAAATCCATGTTAGAAAGAAGGCCAAAACCCATGCCAGCTAGGGCTAGCCTCTAGATCAAGAACGGATTCGGTAGAAAGCCGAAAGCCAGGATCTGCCCGCCCTCCACCCTGGGGCCTATCAGGCCATCAGCAATCCAAGTTAGGAAAAAGGCCTTCGACATGGGTTCTCCCCAATACCCATGCAGGCTTGGGCTAGGCTCCATACAAAGAAAGGATTCAATAGAGAGCCAGAAGTTAGAATCTGCCCTCCCTCACCCTGTGACCTTCCCTTCTAGTGCTGGGGGAAGGGCGGGGAAAGCTTGTGACCCCATCCAGGAGGGACCACGTGACACCCACCTTGTCTGGCAGCCTAGGCTGGCACCCAGTTAAGGAAGGCTTGGAGGCCAGGGGCAGAAGAGCGGAGGGCTGGGGGTATATCAGGCTCTCAACAAACCAAGTTAGGGAGAAGGCCTCTGACATGGGTCCCCCCAAACCCCATGCCAGCTAGGGCTAACCTCCAAATCAAGAAAGGATTCGGTAGAGAGCCGAAGCCAGGATCTGTCCGCCCTCCACTCTGTGCCCTTCCCACCTAGTGCTGAGGGAAGGGTGGGGAAAACTTGGAACCAATCCAGGAGGGATCACCCGACACACAACTTGTCTGGCTGCCTGGGCTGGCACACAGGGAAGGAAGGTCTGAAGAATGGGGCCAGAATAGGTGACGGCTAGGAGCCTATCAGCTCTCAGCAACCCATGTTAGGGAGAAGGCCTTCGAACTGGGGTCTCCACAAACCCCATGCTGGCTAGGGCTAGTCTCCAGATCAAGAAAAGATTTGGTAGGGAGTGGGAATCCAGGATCTGCCTGCCCTCCATCCTGTGGCCTTCCCACAGAGTGCTGGGGGAAGTTCGGGGAAAGCTTGGGACTCCATCCAGGAGAGACCACCAAACACACACCTGGTATGGCCACCTGGGCTGTCACCCACGGAAGGAAGGCCTGAGGCTTGGGACAGAAGAGGTGATGGCTAGGGCCTATAAAACCCTCAGCAACCCAAGTTAGGGAGGCCTTCGTCATGCTGTCTCCCCAAACCCCATGCCAGATAGGACAAGCCTCCAGATCGAGAAAGGATTCGGTAGAGAGAGAAGCCAGGATCTGCCCGCACTCGACCCTGTGCCCTTCACACCTAGTGCTGGTAGAAGGGGGAAAAGATTGAGACCCCATCCAGGAGGGACCACCCAACACACAACTTGTCTGGCCCCCTGGGCTTGCACCCAGGGAAGTAAGGCCTGGAGGCAGGGAGCAGAAGAGAGGACAGATGGGAGCCTATCAGGCCCTCAGCAACCCAAGTTAGGGAGAAGGCCTTCGACATTGGGTCTCACCAAACCTCATGCCAGCTAGGGTTAGCCTTCAGATCAAGAAAGGATTTCGTAGGGAGCCGGAAGCCAGGATCTGCCTGCCCTCCAACCTAGTGCTGGTGGAAGGCCGAAAATACTTGGGAGCCCATCCAGGAGGGACCACCCGACAACCAGCTTGTTCTTCCGCCTGGGCTTGCACCCAGGAAGGAAGGCCTGGAGGCCAGGGTAAGAAGAGGTGATGGCTGGGGGCCTATCAGACTCTCAGCATCCCAAGTTAGGAAGAAGGCCCTCGAAATGGGGTCCTCCCAAACTATGCCACCTAGGGCTAGCATCCAGATGAAAAAAAGGATTCGGTGGAGAGCCAGAAGCCAGGAAATGCCCGATTTACACCCTGTACCCTTAAAACCTCGTGCTGGGGAATGGCGAAGAAAGCTTTGGACCCTATCCTGGAGGGACCACCTGACACACAACTTGTATGGCCGCCTGGGTTGGCACTCAGGGAAGGAAGGCCTAGAGGCCTGTGCCTATCAGGCCCTCAGCAACCCAAGATAGGGAGAACAACTTCGACATTGCATCCCCCCAAACCCCATGCCAGTTAGAACTAGGCTCCAAATCAAGAAAGGATTCGGTAGAGAGCCTTATAGGCTTGGGGCCTATAAGGCTCTAAACAACCCAAGTTAGGGAGAAGGGCTTCGACATGGGGTCTCCCCAAACCTCATGTTGGCTACAACTAGATCAAGAAAGTATTCAACAGAGAGCCAGGAGCCAGGATCTGCTTGCCCTCCACCCTGTACCCTTCTCACCTAGTGCTGGGGGAAGGGCAGGGAAAGCTTGGGACCCCATCCAGAAGGGAACACACAACACACATCTTGTCTGTCCATCTGGGCTGGCATCTAGGGGAAAAAAGGCCTGGAGGGCAGGGGCAGAAGAGGGGACGGCTGGGGGCCTATCAGGCTCTCATCAACCCAAGTTAGGGAGAAGGCCTATGACATGGACTCTCCCCAAATCCCATGCTGTCTAGGGCTAGCCTCCAGATCAACAAATGATTCAGTAGAGAGCTGGAAGCCAGGATCTGCCTGCCCTCCAACCTGTGGCCTTCCCACCTAGTGCTGGGGGAAGGGTGGGGAAAGCTTGGGACCCCATTCAGCAGGGACAAACCAATACACACGTTGTCTGGCCACCTTGGGTGATACCAAGTGAAGGAAGGCCTGGAGGCCGGGGGCAGAAGAGGGGACAGCTTGGGGCCTATCAGGCCATCAGCAATCTAAGTTAGGGAGAAGTCTTTTGACATGGGTTCTCCCCAATACTAGGGTTAGCCTCCATACCAAGAAAGGATTCGATAGAGACCCAGAAGTCAGAATCTGCCAGACATCACCCTGTTACCTTCCATCCTATTGCTGGGCAAGGGCAGAGAAAGCTTGGTACCCCATCCAGGAGGGACCAACGACACCCACCTTGTCTGGCCGCCTGGGATGGTACCCAGTTAAGGAAGGCTTGGAGGCCAGGGGCAGAAGAGAGGAAGGCTGGGGGCATATCACGCCCTCAGCAACCCAACTTAGGGAGAAGGCCTTCCACCAGCTAGGGCTAGTCTTCAGATCAAGAAAGGATTCAGTAGAGATCCAAAGCCAGGATCTGCCCGCCCTCCACTCTGTGCCATTCTCAACTAGTTCTGGGGGAAGTGGGGGAAAGCTTGGGACGCCATCCAGGAGGGATCACCCAACACACAACTTGTCTGGCTGTCTGGGCTGGCACCAAGGTAAGGAAGGTCTGGAGGACAGAAGCAGAATAGGGGATGGCTGGGGGCCTATCAGGCCCTCAGAAACCCATGTTAGGGAGAAGGCCTTTGACAAGGGTTCTCCCCAAAACTCATGCCAGCTACGGCTAGTCCCCAGATCAAGAAAGGATTCGGTAGAGAGTCGGAACCCAGGATCCGCCTGCCCACCACCCTGAGCCCTTCCCATCTAGTGGTGGGACAAAGGCGGGGAATGCATGGGACCCCATCCAGCAGGGACCACCCGACACACATCCTATCTGGCCGCCTGGACTGGCAGCTAGGTAATGAAGGTCTGGAGGCCAGGGGCAAAAGAGGGGACAGCTGGGGGCCTATTACGCCCACAGTAATCCAAGTTAGGGAGTAGGTCTTTGACATGGTGTCTTCCTAAACCCCATGCCAGTTAGGGCTAGCCTCCAGATCAAGAAAGGATTCAGTAGAGAGTCGGAAGACAGAATCTGCCCACCCTTTACCCTGTGGTCTTTTCACCTAGTGATAGGGGAAGGGCGGGGAAATCTTGGGACCCCATCCAGGAGGGACCACCCGACACACGTCTTGTCTGGCCACCTCAGTGACACCAAGTGAAGGAAGGCCTGGAGGCAGGGGGCAGAAGAGGGGACAGCTTGGGACTTATCAGGCCATCTGCTATCCAAGTTAGGGAGAAGGGCTTCGACATTGTGTCTCCCCAAACCCCATGCCGGCCAGGGCTAGCCTCCAGATCAAGAAAATATTCGGTAGGGAGCCGGAAGCCAGGATCTGCCCGTCCTCCACATTGTGCCCTTTAAACCTAGTGCAGGGGGAAGGCTGAAAATGTTTGGGAGCCCATCCAGGACGGACCACCCGACAACCAGCTTGTTTGCTGCCTGGGCTCGCACCCAGGAAGGAAGGCCAGGGTAAGAAGAGGTAAGGTCCTCTTTTCTGCTGAGCCAGCCTAGCCTACAGACACCAAGGACTATAATCTCTCCAGGACCTACACCCAGACCCACACCCAGTAAGATGTCCCCGCCCAACGAAGGTGGGGCCAATTCCTGCCATGTGATTGGGAACCCAGAGACTTATAAAGAACAGCAGCCATGCTCTCTGCCTCTTTTCTGCTGAGCCAGCCTACAGACACCAAGGACTGTAATTTCTCCAGGACCCACACCCAAAAATGTCTTATCTTTAACACCTGAATTCATTTCTGCACATTGTAAGAAGCAATCTACAGCCTTACCAATGAGTAATTTTGCAGTACACACCCATATTTACAGAAATCAAGATGGCTCCTCTAATAATCTAAAAATTAGGAAACAGCTAGCTCTTGCCAGGTATAGGGTTTGGGGAGGCCCCATACCGGGGCCCTTATCCCTAGCCTGAGGGTTGCTGGGAGGCTTGGCTGGCGCCCAGTCGTTCTTGTCTTTTTCCCCTGATTCCACGCCTTCCCTGGGTACCAGCTCAGATGGCCAGAAGTGGGTTCAGGTGGACTCTTAGTGGTCCTCAGGTTTCCCCTTCCCTCCATACTCCAGGGAAGAGGTGCATGGGGAGGAGGGCGGACAGACATCTGGCTTCCAGTTTCCTCTTTGATTCTGGAGACCAGCTCTTGCCAGGTATAGGGTTTGGGGAGGCCCCATACCAGAGCCTTTCTCCCTAGCCTGGGGAATGCTGGGAGGCTTGGCAGGCCCCCAGCCATCCTTGTCTTTTTCCCCTGACTACAGGCCTTCCCTGGGTGCCAGCTCAGATGGCCAGAAGTGGGTTCAGGTGGACTTTTAGTGGTCCTCAGGCTTCCCCCTCCCTCCAAACTCCAGGGGGGAGGTGCATGGGAAGAAGGGAGGGCAGACATTTGGCTTCCGGTTTCCTCCTTGATTCTGGAGACCAGCTCTTGTCAGGTATAGGGTTTTTCTCCCCTGGACTTTAGTCTTTCCCTGGGCGCTGGTCTAGGTGGACTCTCTAGGGGTCAACAGGCTTTCCCCCTATGTCTCCCTACACTAATGGGAATGCGCTCTGGGAGGAGGGCAGACTGTTGGGACAGTCAGTGGAAATTTTTTCTCCTTGTTTTCATATTGATAGTATTGTGTGCATATATTTTATATATCCATAACATCCATCTTGTATTGTGACCTTGATACTGCCCTACAGAGCTCATTTCTAATATTTTACTGTCTCAGTCCCAACCCATACTTCCCCCCATCCTCCCATGTAGGTGCAGCTAATGACATGAAGCTCAACACATAGAGTGATAAGTGCAGTTAGAGAAATAACTACACTGAAAACTATCATAACAATGTGAAAGAATGAGGGAAAAAGAAAGCCTGTCTCGAATACAGGTGTGGATGGGGTGGGAGTAGGTAGATCTGGGAAATTGATGGTGGGAATCCTGCATTGGTGAAGGGCGGGTGTTCTTTACATGACTGTAATCATACAACTACAATTATATTTGTAATCATAGTGTTTAAATAAAGATAATTAAAAAAAGAAGAGGTGACGGCTGGGGGCCATCAGGCTCTCATATCCCAAGTTAGGGAGAAGGCCTTCGAAATGGGGACCTCCCAAACTATGCCACCTAGGGCTAGCCTCCAGATGAAGAAAGGATTCAGTGGAGAGCCGGAAGCCAGAAAATGCCAGACCTGCAAACTGTGCCCTTCCGACTTCGTGCTGGGTGAATGGCAAAGAAAGCTTTGGACCCTATCCTGGAGGGACCACCCGACATACACCTTGTCTGGTCGCCTGGGCTGGCACTCAGGGAAGAAAGGCCTAGAGGCTGGGGGCAGAAGATGTGACGGCATTGTGCCTATCAGGCCCTCAGCAACCCAAGATAGGGAGAACAACTTCGATATTGCAACCCCCAAACACATGCCAGTTAGAACTAGACTCCAAATCAAGAAAGGATTCGGTGGAGAGCCAGAAGCCATGATCTGCTTGCCCTCCACCCTGTACCCTTCCAACCTCGTGATGGGGTAAGGACGGGAAATGCTTGAGACCCCATCCAGGAGGGAATCCCCGACACACACCTTGTCTGGCCGCCTGGGTTGGTACCCAGGAAGAAGGCCTGGAGGACGGGGGCAGAAGAGGGGACGGCTGGTGGCCTATCAGGCTCTCAGCAATCCAAGTTAGGGAGAAGGGCTTCAACACGGGGTCTCCCCAAATACCATGCCAGGTAGAGCTAGAATCCAGATCAAGAAAGTATTCGGTAGAGAGCCAGGAGCCAGTATGTGCCTGCCCTCCACCCTGTACCTTTCCCACCTAGTGCTGGGGGAAGGGCAGGGAAAGCTTGGGACCCCATCTAGAAGGGAACACACAACACACACATTGTCTGGCTGCCTGGGCTAGCACCCAAGAAAGGAAGGCCTGGAGGGTAGGGGTAGAAGAGGGGACGGCTGGGGGCCTATCAGGCCATAAGCAACCCAGGTTATGGAGAAGACCTTCGACATGGTGTATCGCTAAATCCCATGACAGTTAGGGATAGCAGCCAGATACAAAGAATTCAGTAGAGAGCCGGAAGCCAGGATCTGCCCGCCCTCCACCCTGTTGCCTTCACACCTGGTACTGGGGGAAGGGCTGAGAAAGCTTGAGACTCCATCCAGGAGGGACCACACAACACAAACCTTGGCTGGCACCCAGGGAAGGAAGGTCTGAAGGCCGTTGGCAGAAGAGGGGATGGCTGAGGATCTATTAGGCCATCAGGAACCCAGGCAAGGGAGAAGGCCTTCGACATGGTGTCTCCCCAAACTCCATGCCAGTTAGGGCTAGCTGCCAGATCAACAACGGCTTCAGTAGATGGCCAGAAGCCAGGTTCTACCCATGCTCCATGCTGTGGCCTTCCCACCTAGTGCAGGGGGAAGTTCAGGGAAAGCTTGGGACCCCATCGAGGAGGGACCACCCTACACCATTACCTTGTCTGGCCGACTGGGCTGGCACCCAGGGAAAGAAGGCCTGGAGGGCGGGGGCACAAAAGGGGATGGGTGGGGCCTATCAGGCTCTCATCAAATGAAGTTAGGGAGAAGGCATAAGACATGGGGTCTCCCCAATTCCCATGCTGTCTAGGGCTAGCCTCCAGATCAAGAAAGGATTCGGTAGAAAGCTAGAAGCCAGGATCTGCCCGCCCTCCACCCTGTGCCCTTCCCACACAGTGCTCAGGAAAGGGCGGGGAAAGCTTGGGACCCTAACCAGAAGGGACCACCTGACACACACCTTGTCAGGCAACCTGGGCTGGCACCCAGGGAAGGAAGGCCTGGAATCTAGGGGCAGAAAAGGGGACATATGGGGGCCTATCAAGCTCTCAGCAACCCAAGTTAGAAAGACGGTCTTCAACTTGGGTTCTCCCCAAATATCATGCCAGTTAGGGCTAGCCTCCAGATCAACAAAGGATAGAGTAGAGAGCTGGAAGCCAGGATTTGCCTGTCTCCATCCTGTGGCCTTCCAACCTAGTGCTGGGAGAAGGGTGGGGAAAGCTTGGGACCCCATCCAGGAGGGACCACCCAACACACATTTTGTCTGGCCACCTCGGGTGACACCAAGTGAAGGAAGGCCTGGAGGTCAGGGCAGAGAGGGGACGGCTTGGGGCCTATCAGGCCATCAGCAATCCAAGTTAGGGAGAAGGCCTTTGACATGGGTTCTCCCCAATACCCATGCAGGCTAGGACTAGCCTCCATACCAAGAAAGGCTTCGATAGAAAGCCAGAAGTCAGAATCTGCCCGCAGTCACCCTGTGACCTACTCTACTAGTGCTGGGCAATACAGGGAAAGCTTGGGACCCCATCCAGGAGGGACCACGTGACACCTACCTTGTCTGGCCGCCTGGGATGGCACCCAGTTAAATAAGGCTTAGAGACCAGGGGCAGAAGAGGGGATGGCTGGGGGCATATCAGGGCCTCAGCAACCCAAGTTCGGGAGAAAGCCTTCGACATGGGGTCTCCCCAAACCCCATGCCAGCTAGGGCTAGCATCCAGATCAAGAAAGGTATCAGTAGAAAGCCAAAGCCAGGATCTGCCCACCCTCCACTCTGTGCCCTTCCCACCTAGTTCTGGCAGAAGGGCGGGGGAAGCTTGGGATCCCATCTAGGAGGGACCACTACCCATCTTCTTTGGCAGCCTGGGTTGGCACATATTTACGGAAGGCTTGGAGGCCAGGGTCAAAAAATGGGAAGGCTGGTAGCATATCAGTCCTCATCAACCCAAGTTAGAAAGAAGGCCTTCGACAAGGGGGGGAGATCTTCCTAAACACTGTGCTGGCTAGGGCTAGCCTCCAGATCAGGAAAGGATTAGGTAGAGAGCCAGAAGCCAGTATCTGCCCACCCTCTACTCTGTGCCCTTCCCCCCTAGTGCTGGCGGAAGGGCGGGGAAAGCTTGGGGCCCCATCCAGAAGGGATCACCTGACACACATCTTGTCTGGCCGCCTGGGCTGGCACCCAGGGAAGGAAGACTTGGAGCCCATTGACAGAAGATGTGATGGCTGGGGGCCTCAGGCCATCAGCAAACCAAGCTAGAGAGAAGGCCTTCTACATGGGGTCTCCCCAACCCCATGCCATTTAGGGTTAGCAGCCAGATCAACAAAGGCTTCAGTAGATAGCCGGAAGCCAGTATCTATGCACCCTCCACGTTGTGGCCTTCCCACCTAAAGCTGGGGTAAGGGCGGGGAAAGCTTGGGACCCCATCGAGGAGGGACCACCCGACTCCAAGCTTGTCTGGCCACCTGGGCTGGCACCCAGGGAAAGAAGGCCTGGAGGGCGGGGGTGCTATCAGGCTCTCAATTAGGCAAGTTAGAGAGAAGGCCTTCGACATGGGGTCTCCCAAATCCCATGCTGTCTAGGGCTAAACTCCATATCAAGAAAGGATTTGGTTGAGAGCTGGAAGCCAGGATCTGCCTGCCTTCAACCGTATTCCCTTCCCACCTACTGCTGGGGAAAGGGCAGGGAAACCTTGGGACCCCATCCAGGAGGGATCCCCTGGCACACAACTTGTCTGGCCGCCTGTGCTGGCACCCAGGAAGGAAGGCCTGGAGGACTGGGGAGAAGAAGGGACAGCTGGGTGCCTATCAGGCTCTAAGCAACCCAAGTTAGGGAGAACGGCTTCGACATGGAGTCTCCCCAAACACCATGCCAGCTAGGGCTAACTTCCAGATCCAGAAAGTATTCGGTAGAGAGCCAGAAGCCAGGATCTGCCCGCCCTCCACCCTGTTCCCTTTCAACCTAGTGCTAGAGGAAGGGCAGGGAAAGCTTGGGACCCCATCCAGGAGGGACCACGTGAGACACATTGTCTGGCCACCTGGGCTTGCACCCAGGGAAAGAAGGCCTGGAGAATGGGGTCCCAAGAGGGGACGGCTAGGTGCCTATCAGGCTTCCGCATCCCAAGTTAGAAAGACAGTCTTCGACATGAGTTCTCCCCAAACCCCATACCAGTTAGGGCTAGCCTCCAGATGAACAAAAGATTCAGTAGAGAGTTGGAAGCCAGGATCTGCCCGCCCTCCACCCTGTGGCCTTTTCAACTCGTGCTGGGGAAAGTGTGAGGTAAGCTCTGGACCCCATTCTGGAGGGACCACCTGACACACACCTTGTCTGGCCACCTGGAGTGGCACGAAGGGAAGGAAGGCCAGGAGGCCGGGGACAGAAGAGGGGACGGCTGGGGGCCTATCAGGCTCTCAACAACCCAAGTTATGGAGAAGAACTTCGACATGTGGTCTCCTCAAACCCCATGCCGACAAGGGCTAGCACCCAGATCAAGAAAGTATTCGGTATAAAGCCCGAAGCCAGGATCTGCCCACCCTCCAATCTGTGGCCTTCCCACATAGTGCTGGGGGAAGGGCCTTCCCACATAGTGCTGGGGGAAGGGCAGGGAAAGATTGGGACCCCATCCAGGAGGGACCATGCAACAGACACCTTGTCTGGCCGCCTGAGCTTGCACCCAGGGAAGGAAGGCTTGGAGGCTGGTGGCAGGAGATAGGATGGCTGGGGGCCTATCAGGCCATCAGCAACCCAGGTTAGGAGAAGGCTTTTGACTTGGGGTCTCCCCAAAGCCCATGCCAGTTAGGGATAGCAGCCAGATCAACAAAAGCTTCAGTAGAAAGCCGGAAATCAAGATCTGTCCACCCTCCATGCTGTGGCCTTCCCACCTAGTGCAGGGGGAAGTGCAGGGAATCATTGGGACCACATCGAGGAGGGACCACCCGACACCATTACCTTGTCTGACCTCCTGGGCTGGCACCCAGGGAAAGAAGGCCTGGAGGGCGGGGGCACAAGAGGGTACGGCTGGGGGCCTATCAGGCTCTCATTAACTGAAGTTAGAGAGAAGGCCTAGAACATGGGGTCTCCCCAATCCCATGCTGTCTAGGGCTAGCCCCCAGATCAAGAAAGGATTCGGTAGAAAGCTGGAAGCCAGAATCTGCCCGCCCTCCACCCTGTGCTTTTCCCACCTAGTGCTCAGGAAAGGGCGGGGAAAGCTTGGGACCCTAACCAGAAGGGACCACCTGACACACACCTTGTCAGGCAACCTGGGCTGGCACCCAGGGAAGGAAGGCCTGGAGGCTAGGGGCAAAAGAGCGGACAGCTTGGGGCCTATTAGGACCTCAGTAACCCATGTTAGGGAGAAAGTCTTCAACATGGGTTCTCCCCAATAACCATGCAGGCTAGGGCTAGCCTCCAAACCAAGAAAGGATTCGATAGAAAGCCAGAAGTCAAAATTCACCCGCCATCACCCTGTGACCTTCTCTCCTAGTGCTGGGCAAGGGCAGGAAAAGCTTGGGACCTCATCCAGGAGGAACCAAGCGACACCCAACTAGTCTGGCCGCCTGGGATGGCACTCAGTTAAGGAAGGCTTGGAGGCCAGGGGCAGAAGAGGGGATGGCTGGGGGCATATCAGGCCCTCATCAACCCAAGTTAGTGAGAAAGCCTTCGACATGGGGTCTCCCCAAACCCCATGCCAGCGAGGGCTAGTCTCCAGATCAAGAAAGGATTCGGTAGAGAGCTGAAGCCAGAATCTGCCCACCCTCAACTCTGTGATTTTCCCTTCTAGTAGTGGGGGAGGGGAGGGGAAAGCTTGGGACCCCATCCAGGAGGGACCATGCGACACACAACTTGTCTGGCCGCCTGGGCTGGCACCCAGAAAAAGAAGGTTTGGAGGCTGGTGGCAGAAGAGGGAATGGCTGGATGCCAATCAGGACATCAGCAACCCAGGTTAGGAGAAGGCCATCGACATGGGGTCTCCCCAAACCCCATGTCAGTTAGGGCTAGCAGCCAGATCAACAAAGGCTTCAGTAGAGAGCCGGAAGCCAGGATCTGCCCACCCTCCACGCTGTGGCCTTCCCACCTAGTGCAGAAGAAGGGCAGGGAAAGCTTGGGATGCCATCAAGGAAGGACCATCCGACACCAAACTTGTCTGTCTGCCTGGGCTGCCACCCAGGGAAAGAAGACCAGGAGGGCAGGGGCACAAGAGGGGACAGTTGAGGGCCTATCAGGCTCTCTGAACTGAAGATAGGGAGAAGGCCTATTACACGGGTCTCCCCAAATCCCATGCTGTTTAGGGCTAGCCTCCAGATCAAGAAAGGATCCTGGAAGTCAGGATCTGCCCGTCCTCAACCCTGTGCCCTTTCCACCTAGTGCTCAGGGAAGTACGGGGAAAGCTTGGGACCCCAACCAGGAGGGACCACCTGACAAACACCTTGTCACGCAACCTGGGCTTGCACCCAGGGAAAGAAGACTTGGAGGCTAGGGGAAGAAAAGGGGACAACTGGGGGCCTATCAGGCTCTCAGCAACACAAGTTAGGGAGACGGTTTTCGACATGGTGTCTCCCCAAAACCCATGCTATCTAGGACTAGCCTCCAAATTAAGAAAATATTCGGTAGAGAGATGGAAGCCAGGATCTACCTGCCCTCCACCCTGTGGCCTTCCCACCTAGTACTAGGGGAAGGAGGGGAAACCGTGGGAACATAATTAGGAGGGACCACCCGATACACACCTTGTCTGGCCACCTGGTGTGGCACCAAGGAAGGAAGCCTGGAGGCCGGGGGCAGAAGAGGAGACGGCTTGGGGCCTATCAGGTCATTAGCAATCCAAGTTAGGGAGAAGGCCTTCGACATAGGTTTTCCCCAATATCCATGCAGGCTAGGGATAGCCTCCATACCAAGAAAGGATTCGATGGAGAGCCAGAAGTCAGAACATGCCAGCCCTAGCCCTTTGATCTTCCCTCCTAGTGCTGGGGGAAGGGCGGAGAAAGCTTGGGACCCCATCCAGGAGAAACCACGCGACACTCAACTTGTCTGGCCATCTGGGCTGGCACCCAGTTAAGGAAGGCTTGGAGGCCAGGAGCAGAAGAAGGGAACGCTGGGGGCCTTTCAGACTCTCGGCAACCCAGGTTAGGGAGAAGGCCTTCAACATGGTGTCTCCCCAAACCACATGCCAGCTAGGCCTAAACTCCAGATCAAGAAAGGATTTGGTAGAGAGCCGAAGCCAGGATCTGCCCGCCCTCCAAACTGTGGCCTTCCCACCTAGTCCTGGGGGAAGGGCGGGGAGAGCTTGGGACCACATCCAGGGGGGACCACCTGACACCAACTTGTCTGGCCACCTGGGCTGGCACCCAGGGAAAGAAGGCCTGGAGGGCGGGGGTAGAAGAGCAGACGGCTGGGGGCCTATCAGGCTCTGTTCAACCCAAATTAGGGAGAAGGCCTATGACATGGGGTCTCTCCAAATCCCATACTATCTAGGGCTAGCATCCAAATCAAGAAAGGATTCAGTAGAGAGCTAGAAGACAGGATCTGCCCGCCATCAACCCTGTGGCCTTTGCACCTAGTGCTGAGGGAAGGACGGGAAAGCTTGGGAACCCATCCACGAGCAACCATCCGACATATAACTTGTCTGGCCGCCTGTGCTGGCACACAGGGAAGGAAGGCCTGGAGGCCAGTGGCAGAAGATGAAATGGCAGCGGGCCTATCAGTCTACAGCAACTCAGGTTAGGGAGAAGTCCTTCGACTTGTGTTCTCCCCAACCCCATATCATTTAGGGCTAACAGCCAGAACATCAAAGGCTTCAGTACAGAGCCGGAAGCCAAAAACTGCCCACCCTCGATGCTGTGGCCTTCCCACCAAATGCTGGGGGAAGGGCGGGGAAAGGTTGGGACTCATCCAGGAGGGACCACGCGACACCCAATTTGTCTGGCCGCCTGGGCTGGAACCCAGTTAAGGAAAGCTTGGAGGCAAAAAACACAAGAGGGGACGGCTGGCGCCTATTAGGCTCCCAGCAAACCAAGTTAGGGAGAAGGCCTTCGACATGGCGTCTTCCCAAACCCCATGCGGGCTAGGACTAGCCTTTAAATCAAGAAAAAATTCGGTCAAGAGCTGGAAGCCAGAATCTGCATGCCCTCCACTCTGTAGCCTTCCCACCTAGTGCTAGGGTAAGGGGAAGGAAAGATTGGGACCCCATCCAGGAGGGACCACACAACACACACCTTGTCTAGCCCCCTGGGCTGGCACCCAGGGAAGGAAGGTTTGGAAGCTGGTGGCAGAAGAGGGGATGGCTGGGGCCTATCAGGCCATCAGCAATCCAGGATAGGAGAAGGCCTTCAACATGTGGTCTCCCCAAATCCCATGCCAGTTAGGGATAGCAGCCAGATCAACAAAAGCTTCACTAGAGAGCCCGAAGCCAAGATCTGTCCACCCTCCATGCTGTGGCCTTCCCACCTAGTGCAGGGGGAAGGGCGTGGAAAGCTTGGGACCCCATCGATGAGGGACCACCCAACACCATTTCCTTGTCTGGCCGCCTGGGCTGGCACCCAGGGAAAGAAGGCCTGGAGGGCGGGGGCACAAGAGGAGACGGTTGGCAACCTATCAGGCTTCTCTTCAACTGAAGTTAGGGAGAAGGCCTACGACATGGGGTCTCCCCAATTTCCATGCTGTCTAGGACTAGCCTCCAGATCAAGGAAGGATTCGATAGAAAGCTGGAAGCCAGGATCTTCATGTTTTGCCCTTCCCACCCAGTGCTCAGGGAAGGGCGGGGAAAGATTGGAACCACAACCAAAAGGGACTACCTGACAAACACCTTGTCAGGCAACCTTGGCTGGCACCTAGGGAAGAAAGGCCTGGAGGCTAGGGATAGAAAAGGTGATGGATGTGGGCCTATCAGGGTCTCAGCCACCCAAGTTAGGGAGACAGTCTTCGACATGGGTTCTCCCCAAACATCATGCTAGTTAGGGCGAGCCTCCAGATCAACAAAGGATTCAGTAGAGAGTTAGAAGACAGGATCTGCCCGCCTCCACCCTTTGGCCTTCCCACCTAGTTCTGGGGGAAGGGTGGGAAAGCTTGAAACCCCATCCAGGAGGGTCCACGCAACACACAATTTGTCTGGCCATCTCGGGTGACACCAAGTGAAGGAAGGCCTAAAGGCAGGAGAAGAAGAGGGGACGGCTTGGGGCCTATCAGGCCATAAGCAATCCTAGTTAGGGAGAAGGCTTTTGACATGGGTTCTCCCCAATACCCATGCAGGCTAGGGCTAGCCTCCATACCAAGAAAGGCTTCAATAGAGACCCAGAAGTCAGAATCTGCCTGCCATAACCGTGTGACATTCTCTCCTAGTGCTGGGCAAGGGCAGGGAAAGCTTGGGCCCCATCCAGGAGGAACCAAGCGACACCCACCTAGTCTGGCCGCCTGGGATGGCACCCAGTAAGGAAGAATTGGAGGCCAGGGGCAAAAGAGGGGATGGCTGGGGGCATATCAGGCCCACAGCAATCCAAGTTAGGGAGAAGGCCTTTGACATGGGGTCTCCCCAAACCCCTTGCCAGCTAGGGCTAGCCTTCAGATCAAGAAAGGATTCAGTAGAGAACCGAAGCAAGGATCTGCCAGCCCTTCACACTGTGCCCTTTCCAGCTAGTGCTGGGGGAAGGGCGGGGAATGCTTGGGCCCCATCCAGGAGGGATCACCTGACACAAAACTTGTCTGGCCGTCTGTGCTGGCACCCAGGGAAGGAAGGTCTGGAGTTCGGGGGCAGAATAGTGTATGGATGGGGGTCTATCAGGCCCTCAGAAACCCATGTTAGGGAGACGACCTTCGACATGGTTTCTCCCAAAAATCCATGCCAGGTAGGGCTAGCCTCCAGATCAAGAAAGGATTCAGTAGAGCATCAGAAGCCAGGATATGCCCGACTTGCACCATCTGTCCTTCCCACCTAGTGCTGGCAGAAGGGCGGGGAAAGCTTGGTACTCCATCTAGGAGGGACCACGCGACACCCACCTTGTCTGGCAGCCTGGGATGGCACCTATTTATGGAAGGCTTGGAGGCTAGGGGCAGAAAAGGGGAAGGCGAGGGGCATATCAGACTCTCAGTAACCCAAATTAGAAAAGAGGCCTTCGACATGGGGTCTCCCCAAATTCCATGCTGTCCAAGGCTAACCTCCATATCAAGAAAGGATTCGGTTGAGAGCTGGAAGCCGCCTGTGCTGGCACCCAGGAAGGAAGGCCTGGAGTACTGGGACAGAAAAGGGGAATGGGCTGGGGGCCTATCAGTCTCTCAGCAACCCAAGTTAGGGAGAAGGGCTTTGACATGGAGTATCCCCAAAAGCCATGCCGGCTAGGGCTAACCTCCAGATCAAGAAAGGATTCGGTAGAGAACCGAAAGCCAGGACCTGCCCACCATCCACCCTGTGCCCTTCCCACATAGGGCTGGAGGAAGGGCAGGGAAAGCTTGGGACCCCATCCAGGAGGGACCACCCGATGCACATTGTCTGGCCACCTGGCCTTGCAACCATGGAAAGAAGGCCTGGAGGGCAGGGGCAGAAGAGGGGACGGCTAGGGGCCTATCAAGCTTTCAGCAACCCAAGTTAGGGAGAAGGTCTTCCAAATCGGTTCACCCAAACCCCATGCCAGTTAGGGCTAGCCTCCAGATCAACAATGGATTCAGTAGAGAAAGGGAAGCCAGGATCTGCCCGCCCTCCATTCTGTGGCCTTTTCACCTTATGCTTGGGGAAGGAAGGGGTAACTTGGGAACCAATTCAGGAGGGACCACCCGAAACACACCTTGTCTTGACTCCTGGGATGGCACGAAGAAAAGGAAGGCCTGGAGGAATGGGGACAGAAGAAGGAACGGATGGGGGCCTATCAGGCTCTCAGCAACCCAAGATAGGGAGAAGGCCTTCAACATGGGGTCTCCAAACCCCATGCCGGCAATGGCTAGCCTCCAGATCAAGAAAGTATTCGGTAGAGAGTCAGAATCCAGGATCTGCCCACCCTCAACTCTGTGGCCTTCCCACCTAGTGCTGGGGGAAGGGCAGGGAAAGCTTTGGACCCCATCCAGGAGGGACCACACCACACACACTTGGTCTGGCCGCCTGGGCTGGTACCCAGGGAAGGATGGCCTGGAGGCTGGTGACAGAAGACGGGATGGCTCGGGGCCTATCTGGCCATCAGCAACCCAGATTGGTAGAAGGCCTTCGACATGGGGTCTTCCCAAACCCCATGCCAGATAGGGATAGCAGCCAGATCAACAAAAGCTTCAGTAGAGAGCCAGAAACCAGGATCTGCCCACCCTCCACGCTCCACACCACACACACCTTGTCTGGCCACCTTGGCTGGCACCCAGGGAAAGAAGGCCTGGAGGGCAGGTGCACAAGAGGGGACGGATGGTGGCCTATCAGGTTCTCTTCAACTGAAGTTAGGGAGAAGGCCTATGACATGGGGTCTCCCCAAATCCCATGCTGTCTAGGGCTAGCCCCCAGATCAAGAAAGGATTCGGTAGAAAGCTGGAAGCCAGAATGTGCCCGCCCTCCACCCTGTGTCCTTCCCACCTAGTGCTCAGGGAAGGGAGGGAAAAGCTTGGGACCCCAACCAGAAGGGAGCACCTGAGACACACCTTGTTAGGCAACCTGGGCTGGCACCCAGGGAAGGAAGGCCCGGAGGCTAGGGGCAAAAAAGGGGACGGATGGTGGCCTATCAGGTTCTCTTCAACTGAAGTTAGGGAGAAGGCCTATGACATGGAGTCTCCCCAAATCCCATGCTGTCTAGGGCTAGCCCCCAGATCAAGAAAGGATTCGGTAGAAAGCTGGAAGCCAGAATCTGCCCGCCCTCCACCCTGTGTCCTTCCCACCTAGTGCTCAGGGAAGGGTGGGGAAAGCTTGGGACCCCAACCAGAAGGGAGCACCTGAGACACACCTTGTTAGGCAACCTGGGCTGGCACCCAGGGAAGGAAGGCCCGGAGGCTAGGGGCAAAAAAGGGGACGGATGGGGGCCTATCAGTCTCTCAGCAACCCATGTTATGGAAATGATCTTCGACATGGGTTCTCCCCAAACCCCATTCAAGTTAGGGCTAGCCTCCAGATCAACAAAGTATTCAGTAGGGAGATAGAAGCCAGGATCTTCCCACCTCCTACCTGTGGCCTTCCAAACTCTGCTGGGCGAAAGATGGAGAAAGCTTGGGACCCCATCCAGGAGGGACTACCCAACACACAACTTTTCTGGCCACCTCGGGTGACACCAAGTGAAGGAAGGTCTGAAGGCCGGGTTAGAAGAGGGGACGGCTTGGGGCCTATCAGGCCATCAGCAATCTAAGTTAGGGAGAAGGCCTTTGACATGGGGTCTCCACAAACCGCATGCAAGCTAGTGCTAGCCTCCAGATCAAGAAAGAATTTGATAAAGAGCCAGAAATCATAATCTTCCCGCCATCACCCTGTGACCTTCTCTCCTTGTGTTGGAGGCAGGGAAAGCTTGGGATCCTATCCAGGAGGGACCATGCAACACGCACTTTGTCTGGCTGCCTGGGATGGCACCCAGTTAAGGAAGGCTTGGAGGCCAGGGACAGAAGAGGGGATGGCTGTGGGCATATCAGGCCCTCAGCAACCCAAGTTAGTGAGAAGGCCTTCAACATGGGGTCTCCCCAAACCCCATGCCAGCTAGTGCTTGCCTCCATATTAAGAAAGAATTAAGTAGAGAGCCGGAAGCCAGCATCTGCCTGCCCTGCACACTGTACCCTTCCCACCTAGTGCTGGGAAAAGGGCAGAGAAAGCTTGGGACACCATCCAGGAGGGACCACCTGACACACACCTTGTCTGGCCACCTGGGCTGGCATCCAGGGAAGCAAGGCTTGGAGGCCAGGGGCAGAAAAGGGGAAGGCTGGGGGCACATCAGTCCTCAGCAACCCAAGTTAGAAAGAAGGCCTTCGACATGGGGTCTCCCCAAACACCATGCTGGTTAGGCTAGCTTGCAGATCAAGATAGGATTTGGTAGAGAGCCAGAGCCCGGATCTTCCCGCCCTCCAATCTGTGCTCTTCCCCTCTAGTGTTGGGGGGAAGAGTGGCGAAAGCTTGGGACCCCATCCAGGACGGATCACCTGACACATAACTTGTCTGGACATCTGGGCTGGCACCCAGGGAAACAAGGCCTGGAGGCCTGTGGCAGAAGATGGGATGGCTGGGGGCCTATTAGGCCATTAGCAACCCAGAATAAGGAGAAGGATTTGACATTGGGTCTCCCCAAACCCCATGCCATTTAGGGCTAGCAGCCAGATTAACAAAGGCTTCAGTAGAGAGCCAGAAATCAGGATCTGCCCGCCCTGCACACTGTGGCCTTCCCACCTAATGCTGGGATAAGGACGGGGAAAACTTGGGACCCCATCCAGGGGGGAACACCCGACACACAACTTGTCTGGCTGCCTGGGCTGGCACCCAGGGAAGTAAGGCCTGGAAGCGGGGGCAGAAGAGGCGATGACTGGGGGCATATCAGTCACTCAGCAACCCAAGTCAGTGAGAAGGCCTTGACATTGGGTCTCCCCAAACCCCATTCTGGCTAGGGCTAGCCTCCAAATCAAGAAAGGATTTGGTAGAGATCCGGAAAACAGGATCTGCCCAACTTCCACCCTGTGCCCTTCCCAACTCATGCTGGTGGAAGGGTGGAAAAGCTTGGAACCCCATTCAGGAGGGACCATCCGTCTCCCAGCTTGTTCAGCTGCCTGGGCTGGCACTCAAGGAGGGAAGGCCTATAGACAGCGGCAGGTTGACGGCTTGGTGCCATTCAGGACCTCAGCAACCCAAGTTACATAGAATGACTTCGACATGTGGTCTCCCCAAAACGCATGCCGGCTAGGGCTAGCCTCCAGATCAAGAAAGGATTCGTTAGAGAGATGGAAGCCAGGATCTGCCCGCCCTCCACCATGTACATTTCCCACCTAGTGCTGGGACAAAGTCGGGGAATGTATGGGACCCCATCCAAAAGAGACCACCGACACCCATGTTTTCTGGCCGCCTGGACTAGCAGCTAGTTAATGAAAATCTGGAGGCCCGGGGGAAAAGAGGGGATGGCAGGCAGCCTATTAGGACCTCAGTAACCCAAGATAGGGAGAAGGTCTTCGACATGGTGTCTTCCCAAACTCCATGCCAGGTAGGGCTATCCTCCAGATCAAGAAAGATTCAGTAGAGAGTCGGAAGCCAGGATATGCCCGACCTGCATCCTCTGCCCTTCCCACCTAGTGTTGGCAGAAGGGCGAGGAAAGCTTGGGACATCATCCAGGAGGGACCATGCGACACCCACCTTGTCTGGCCGCCTGGGCTGGAACCCAGGAAAGGAAGGCCTGGAGGCCGGTGGTAGAAGATGGGATGGCTGGGGGCCTATCAGGCCATCAGCAACCCAGGATAAGGAGAAGGCCTTTGACATGGGGTCTCCCCAAACCCCATGCCATTTAGGGCTAGCAGCCAGATTAACAAAGGCTTCAGTAGGGAGCCTGAAGCCAGGATCTGCCCACCCTTCACGCTGTGGCCTTCCCACCTAATGCTGGGGGAAGGGCGGGGAAAACTTGGGACCCCACTGAGGAGGGATCACCCGACACCAACCTTGTCTGGCTACCTGGGCTACACCCAGGAAAGAAGGCCTGGATGGTGGGGGCAGAAGAGGGGTCGGCTGGGGGCCTATCAGGCTCTCAGTAACCCAAGGTAGAAAGAAGGCCTTCGACATGGGGTCTCCCCAAATCCCATGCTGTGTAGGGCTAGCCTCCATATCAAGAAAGAATTAGGTTGTGCACTAGAAGCCAGGATCGGCCCAACCTCATCCTATGCCCTTCCCACCTTCTGCTGGGGAAAGGGCGGGGAAAGCTTGGGACCCAATCCAGGAGGGAACCCCTGACACACTTGTCTGGCCTCCTGGATTGGCACACAGGAAGGAAGGCCTGAGGGACTGGGGCAGAAGAGGGGATGGCTGGGGCCTATCAGGCTCTCAGCAACCCAAGTTAGTGAGTAGGTCTTCTACATGGTGTCTTCTCAAACCCTATGCCAGTTAGGGCTAGTCTCCAGATCAACAAAGGATTCAGTAGAGAGGTGGAAGTCAGATTCTGCTCACCCTCCACCCTGTGTCATTTTTACCTAGTGCTGGGGGAAGGGAGGGAAAAACTTAGGAACACATCCAGGAGAAACAACCCGACACACATTGTCTGGCCACATGGGGTGGCACCAAAGGAAGGAAGGCCTGGTGGCCGGGGGCAGAAGAGGGGACGACTTGGGGCCTATAAGGCTATCAGCAATCCAAGTTAGGGCAAAGGCCTTTGACTTCGGTTCTCCCCAATACCCTACAGGATAGGGGTAGCCTCCATACCAAGAAAGGATTCTATAGAGAGCCAGAAGTCAGAATCTGCCCTCCCTCACCCTATGACCTTCCGTCTTATTGCTGAGGGATGGGCGGGGAAAGCTTGGGACCCCATCCAGAAGGGACCATGCGACACCCAATTTGTCTGGCCACCTGGGCTGGCACCCAGTTAAGGAAGGCTTGAGGCCAGGAACAGAAGAGGGGACTGCTGTGGGTCTGTCAGGCTCTCAGCAACACAAGTTAGGGGTAAGGCCTTCAACATGGGGTCTCCCCAAACCGCATGCTGGCTAGGGTTTGCCTCCACATCAAGAAAGTCTTCGGTTGAGAGTCAAAGCCAGGATCTCCCCACCCTCTACTCTGTGGCCTACCCACCTAGTGCTGGGGGAAGGGCAGGAAAGCTTGGGACCCCATCCAGGAGGGACCACACAACACACACCTTGTCTGGCCATCTGGGCTAGCACCCAAGAAAGGATGCCTGGAGGCCGGTGGCAGAAGAGGGGACAGCTGGGGGCCTATCAGGCCATCAGCAACTAGGTTAGGGAGAAGGCCTTTGACATGGGGTCTCCCCAAACCCCATGCCTGTTACGGCTAGCAGCCAGATCAACAAAGGCTTCAGTACAGAGCTGGAAGCCAGGATCTGCACGCCCTCTTATCTGTGGCCTACCCACCTAGTGCTGGGAAAAGGACGGGGAAGGTTTGGGTCCCCATCCAGGAGGGACCACCCAACACACACTTGTCTGACCACCTCAGGTGACACCAAGGGAAGGAAGGCCTGGAGGCCGGATGCAGAAGAGGGGATGGCTGGGGGCCTATCAGGCTCTCAGCAACCCAAGTTAGAAAAAAGGGCTTCGATATGGAGTCTCCCTAAACACCATGATGGTTAGGGCTAGGCTCCAGACCAAGAAAGGATTTGGTAGAGAGCCGAAAGCCAGGATCTTTCTGCTCTCCACCCGGTAGCCTTCCCACCTAGTGCTGGGGAAAGGCTGGGAAAGCTTGGGACCCCAACCAGGAGGGACCACACGACACCCACCTTGTCTGGCCACCTGGGCCCCAAGTTAAGGAAATCTTGGAGGCTAGGGGCGGAAGAGGGGACAGCTGGGGGCATATCAGGCCCATAGCAATGCAAGTTAGGGAGACAGCCTTTGACATGGAGTCTCCCCAAACCCCATGCCAGCTAGGGCTAGCCTCCAGATCAAGAAAGGATTTGGTAGAGAACCAAAGCCAGGATCTGCTCGCCCTCCACCCTATGGCGTTTTCACCTAGTGCTGGGAGAAGGGCGGGGAAAGCTTGGGACCACATCCAGGAGGGATCACCCGACACACAATTTGTCTGGCCGCCTGGGCTGGCACACAGGGAAGTAAGGCCTGGAGGTTGGGGCAGAAGAGAGGACTGCTGGGGGTGTATCAGTCACTCAGCAACTGAAGTCTGGGAGAAGGCCTTGACATTGGGTCTCCCGAAATCCCATTTTGGCTAGGGCTAGCCTCCAGATCAAGAAAGGATTCAGTAGAGATCTGGAAGCTAGGATATGCCCGCCTTCCACCCTGTACGTTTCCCACCTAGTGCTGGGACAAAGTCGGGTAATGCATGGGACCCCATTCATCAGGGACCACCGACACCCATGTTTTCTGACCCCTGGACTGGCAGATAGTTAATGAAGGTCTGGAGGCCCGGGGGAAAAGACGGGATGGCAGACGGCCTATTAGGCCCTCAGTAACCCAAGTTAGGGAGAAGGTCTTCGACATGGTGTCTTCCCAAACTCCATGCCAGTTAGTGCTAGCCTCCAGATTCAGTTTTCAGGATTTAGTAGAGAGTGGGAAGACAGGATATGCCCAACCTTCATCCTCTGCCCTTCCCACTTAGTGTTGGGAGAAGGGCGGGGAAAGCTTGGGATACCATCCAGAAGGGACCACATGACACCTACCTTCTCTGGCTGCCTGGACTGGCATCCAAGGAAGGAAGGCTTGGAGGCCAGGGGCAGAAAAGGGGAAGGCTGGGGGCATATCAGTCCTCAGAAACACGAGCTAGGGAGAAGACCTTCGAAATGGGGTCTCCCCAAACATCATGCCCGCTAGGGCTAAGTTCTAGATCAAGAAAGGATTCGGTAGAGAGCTGGAGCCCAGATCTTCCCGCCCTCCACTCTGTGCTCTTCCCCCCTAGTGTTGGGGAAAGAGCGGGGAAATCTTGGGACCCCATCCAGGAGGGATCACCCAAAACATAACTTGTCTGGTCATCTGGGCTGGCACCCAGGGAAATAAGGCCTGGAGGCCGGTGGCAGAAGATGGGATGGCTGGGGGCCTATCAGGCCATCAGCAATTCAGGATAGGGAGAAGGCCTTCGACATGGGGTCTCTCCATATCCCATGCTGACTAGGGCTAGCCTCCATATTAAGAAAGGATTAGGTTGTGAGCTAGAAGCCAGGATCAGCCCAACATTATCCTATGCCCTTCCCACCTACTCTTGTGGAAAGAGCGGGGAAAGCTTGGGACCCCATCCAGGAGGGACCCCTCGACACACAACTTGTCAGGCCGCCTGGGCTGGCACCCAGGGAAAGAAGGCATGGAGGGCAGGGGAGAGGATGGGACGGCTGGGGGCCTATCAGGTGCTCATCAACCTAAGTTAGGGAGAAGGCCTATGACAAGGGTTCTCCCCAAATCTCATGCTTTCTAGTGCAAGCCTTTAAATCAAGAAAGAATTCAGTAGAGAGCTGGAAGCCAGAATCTTCCCACCCTCCTCGTGTGACCTTCACACCTAGTGCTGGGGGAAGGGTGGGAAAGGCTTGGGACCCCATCCAGGAGGGACCACCCGACACACTTTGTCTGGATTTCTGGGTTGGCACCATGGGAAAGAAGGCCTGGAGGCCGAGGGCAGAAGAGGGGACGGCTTGGGGCCTATCAGGCCATCAGCATTCCAAGTTAGAGAGAAGGCCTTTAACAAGGGTTATCCACAAACCACATGCAGGCTAGGGCTAGCCTCCATACCAAGAAAGTATTCGATAGAGAGCCAGAAGTCAGAATCTGCCTGCCATCATTCTGTGGCCTTCCAACCTAGTACTGGGGGAAGAGCAGGGAAAGCTTGGGACCCCATCCAGGAGGTACCATGTGACACCCACCTTGTCTGGCCACCTGGGATGGTACCCAGTGAAGGAAGGCTTGGAGGCCAGGGGCTAAAAAGGGGATGGCTTGGGGCATATCAGGCCCTTAGCAACCCAAGTTAGGGAGAAGGCCTTCAACATGGGGTCTACCCAAACCCCATGCCAGCTAGGGCTAACCTCCAAATCAAGAAAGGATTCAGTAGAGACCCGAAGCCATGATCTGCCCGCCCTCCTCTGTGCCCTTCCCACCTAGTGCTGGGGGAAGGGCAGGGAAAGCTTGAGACCCCATCCAGGAGGGATCATTTGACACAAAACTTGTCTGGTGGTCTGGGGTGGCACTCATGGAACGAAGGTCTGGAGCGCGGGGACAAAATAGGGGATGGCTAGGGGCCTATGAGGCCTACAACAACACATGTTAAGGAGAAGGCCTAACATGGGTTCTCCTGAAAACCTTTGCCAGCTAGGGCTAGCCTCCAGATCAAGTAAAGATTCGGTAGAGAGCCAGAAGCCAAAATATGCACACCCTCCAAGCTGTGGCCTTCCAACCTAATGCTGGGGGAAGGGGAGGGAAAGCTTGGAACCCCATCGAGGAGGGAGCTGATTGTGTTTTGGTTTCAGTCATGTAAAGAAAACCACCAGTGCAACATTCCCATCACCATTGTCCCGAATCTCCCTCCTCCCCACCCAACCCCTGCCTGTACTTTAGACAGGCTTTCTATTTTCCTGGTACATTCTCATTATTAGGATAGTGCAAAACATAGTTATTTCTCTAACTAAACTCATCCCTGTTTGTGGTGAGCTTCATGAGGAGAGCTGTTACTTTCAGCTCTTTTACTTTCGTGTCTGAAAGTTGTTATTGCAAGAATGACTTTCATTTTTTTTTAAAAACCCATAGATGAGTGAGGCCATTCTGTGTCTTTCTCTCTCTCTGACTTATTTTACTCAGCATAATAAATTTCATGTACATACATGTATAGGAAAATTTCATGACTTCATCTCTCCTGACAGCTGCATAATATTCCATTGTGTATTTGCACCACAGTTTCTTTAGCCATTCATCTGTTGAAGGGTATCTTGGTTGTTTCCAGAGTCTTGCTATGGTAAATAGTGCTGCAATGAATATAGGTGTAAGGAAGGGGTTTTTGTATTGTATTTTTGTGTTCCTAGGGTATATTCCTAGGAGTGGTATAGCTGTGTCATATGGGAGCTCGATTTCCAGTTTTTGGAGGAATCTCCATATTGCTTTCCATAAAGGTTGAACTAGATGGCATTCCCACCAGCAGTGGATAAGAAGTTCCTTTCTCTCCACATCCCCACCAACACTGCTTGTTCTCATTCTTTGTGATGTGTGCCAAGCCAATCTCTGTGTGTGAGGTGGTACCTCATAGTTGTCTTGATTTTCATCTCCCTGATAATTAGTGATGTGGAGCATTTTTTCATGTGTCTTTTGTCTGTCCATTTCTTCTCCCCATTTTTGATGGGATTAGATGTTTTTTCTTGTAAATTTCTGTCAGTGCCTTTTATATTTTGGAGATTAGCCCTTGTCTGATGGGTATTGGTTGAATAGTTTCTCCCACTCAGTGGGTGGCTCTTGTATCCTGGGCGCTATTTCTTTTGAGGTGCAGAAGCGTCTCAGTTTAATACATTCCTATCTATTAATCTCTGCTTTCACTTGCTTGGAGAGTGCAGTGTCCTCTTTGAAGATGCCTTTAGTCTCAATGTCCTGGAGTGTTTTACCTATGTGTTGTTCTATATACAAATAGTAATAAGAAAGAAATGAACATTAAGAAAACAACCCCATTCTCAATAGTGCCACACAAACTCAAATATCTTGGAATCAACTTGACTAAAAACGTGAAGGACATATACAAAGAAAACTATAAAACTCTGCTCCAAGAAATAAGAGAGGACACGCAGAAATGGAAGCACATACCCTGCTCATGGATTGGCAGAATTAACATAATTAAAAATGCAACACTCCCCAAAGCATTGTACAGATTTAATGCGATCCCTCTAAAGATACCCATGACATTCTTCAAGGAAGTGGATCAGGCACTTTTGAAATTCATATGGAACAATAAACACTCTAGAATAGCTAAAGCAATCACTGGGAAAAAGAATATGGGAGGAATTACTTTCCCCAACTTTAAACTGTACTACAAAGCAATAGTTGTCAAAAACAGCATGTTATTGGAATAAAAACAGGCCCTCAGATCAGTGGAATAGGCTTGACTACTCAGAAAATGTTCCCCAGACATACAATCACCTAATTTTTGATAAAGGAGCAAGAAATCCTAAATGGAGCAAAGAAAGCCTCCTCAACAAGTGGTGTTGGCACAACTGGCTAGCCACTTGCAAAAAATTGAACTTAGACCGCCAGCTAACATCATGTAGGAAGATTAAATCCAAATGGATGAAATACCTCGATATCAGACCCATAACCTTTTCATCTCTGCAATATCTGTAGTGATCTCTCCTTGTCATTTATAATACGGTTTATCAAGTTTCTGTCTCTCTTTTGATTTTTGCCAATGGTATACAAATCTTGTTTATTTTTTTCAAAGTACCAACTTCTGCTCTTCTTGGTCTTTTGGATTGTTTTATCACTTTTCACTTGATTGATTTCTGTTCTAAGCTTTATTTCCTTCTGTCTCCCTATTTTTGGTTCCTTTTGTTGATTATTTTCTAATTTTATGAGCTGCATCATTAAGATATTTATGTATGTCACTTTTTTTCCTGAAATGTCATTGCAAAGCTATAAATTTTCCTCTCAGTACTGCTTTTGCTGTGTCCCATAGATTCGGATAGATTGTGTGTTCATTTTCATTTGTTTCAGAAAAGTTTTGATTCCCTCTTTGATTTTATCTCATACCCACTGTTTGTTCTGTAGGAGGCTTTTTAATTTCCAGTTGTCAAATTTTTTCTGTGTCCCTTTGTAGTTCACATATAATTTCAGAGTCTTGTGGTCAGCAATGTTAATCTGCAACATTTCTGTACTCTTGATTATATGGAGGTATGTTTTATGTGCCGTCATGTGGTCTATCATGGAGAAAATCCCGTGTACATTGGAGAAGATTATGTATCCAGTTTTCTGGTGATGGAGTGCCCTATATATATATCTACAAGTGTCTTTTTTCCACTTATCTTTTCAGGGGTAGTATATTTTTGGGGGTTTCAGTCTGGTGGACTTACCAAGTCTTGACAGTGCTGTGTTTTCCACAATTATTATGTTGTTATTGATGTCCTCTTTCAAATTTTTTAATAATTGTATTAGATGTTTTGCTGCTTTCTCATTGGGTGCTTATATGTTTAGTAGTCTGATTTCTTCCTATTGCACATATCCCTTGATTAGTACAAAGTATCCATCTTGTCCCTTACAACTTTTATGAGTCTAAAATTTCTGTCATCAGATATTAATATTGCCACCCCTGCGTTTTTAAGAGTGTTGTTTGTTTAAATGATTTTCTCAAGACATTGGTTTTGAATCTATGCTTGTTTTGACTATTCAGCTGTGTTTCTTGCAGGTGGTTGAAGTTTGGATTCATCTTTTTGATACATTTTGACACTCGGTGTCTCTTATCTGGTGCACTTAATCTATTAACATTAAGGGAGATGATTGTCATAGGATTTAATTTCATATCTTTGTATAAGTTTTGCATGTCTATTTGTCTGTAGACCGTTCAGTTTTTCCTTTAAGTTTGGCTTTGCATCTGTAAAGTTTCTGAGCTCTTGCTTGTCTGTGAAGCTATGTATCCTTTCTTCAGATGTGAACATGATTCTTGCTGGGTACAGTATTCTAGGCGAAGCCTCCATTTTATTCAGTCTTGTCACAATATCCTACCACTGTGCTCTGGCCTTGAGAGTTTCTTGTGACATGTCTGCTGTAAATCTTATGGATTTTCCTTTGAATGTAATTTTTCTTTTTGACCTTGCTGCTTTTAGTATTCTATATTTGTAGGATTCGTCATTGACTAGGATGTGTCTTGGGTTGTTTTTCTTCGGGTTTCTTTTTATTTCTTCTTTGGTTTCTCTTTGATTCAGCTGTGGTTGAGCGGCATGTTGTTTAGTCTCCAGATGTTGGATTTTGTCTGCAGATTCTTTTTACAGTCAATCTTAATCTCTTTTGCATAGTGACCTGATATGTTCCTTTTAATAATATTAATATTTGTGATTTTGTGCAAATCAATTTATATTCTAACACATGGTCTATTTTAGGGAAGGTTCCATGTGCACTTGAGAAGAACGTGTATTCTACTATCTGGGTATGGAGGACCCTATATAAGTTCATTAATCCTAATTATTCTATTTTCTCATTTAGGACTCATGTCTTTGCTGGTTTTCTGCCTAGTGGATATCTAGTGGTAATAATGGTGTTTTAAAGTTTCCTACTTCTATCACATTTCTTTCCACATGTTTCTCCAGGTTTGCTAGTAAGTGCCTTACATATTTTTATGGCTCTACATTTGTTGCATAAATATTGACCAAAGTTAGTACCTCTTGATCTATTGCTTTCCTGATCAGTATATTGTGGCCCTCTTTGCCTCGATCACTTTCTTGAGGTTGAATGCACTTTGGTCTGATATAAGAAAGGCTCTACCTGCTTTCTATTGTTTTCCATTGGCTTGAATAATTGATTTCCATCCTTTTATGCTAAGCCTGTGTTTATCCTGTACTTATAAATGTGTTTCTTGTAGGCAGCAGATGTCCATTTTTTGTTTTCTAATTCAACCCTCTAATTTATGTCTTTTAATGGAAGAGTTTGGTCCACTCACATTCAAGGAGATTATTAACAGTGAGTTCTGTTGTGCAATTTTATTATGTAGGGTGGCTGTTGTTACAGTTGGGTGTTTGGGTTTTGTTATTCATCTCCGAGTTATTTATTTATATTAGGTTTGTTTAGCATAAATAGTGCTTTTGTATGAGAATGTTTTTAGTCCTCCTTCCCATATGAATGAGAGTTTTGCTGGGTAGCAGACTCTAGGTTGGAAGTTTCTTTTATACAGTAGGTTAAATATGTCACTCCACAGTCTTCTTGCTTGAATTGTTTCAAATGGGATATCTCATTTGATTCTTATGTTTCTTACTTTGTACTTGAGGGTTTTTCTCCATTATTCCCTTAAGAAATTCATATTTATCTTTTCTTTGCCATTTGGATTCCTATATATCTTGATGTTGGTTTATTAGGGTCTATTTCATTAAGGACTCTTTTCACCTCTTGGAATTGCACTGGAGCCTCTTTACAAAGGGTGGGAAAATTTTCTGCTATTATTTCCCTCACCACTTGTTCTCCCCCCTTTCCTATTTCTTCCATTCTGGTAATCCTACTATCTGTAGATTATTTCTTTTATCTTTGTTAATTAAATGTGTAACACTTTCTTCTAGTGCTTTACCTCTTATTTCCTTATAAACTTTCTCATTTTTGGTTTGTAATTTTTCTTCAAGTTTTATGCAATTCTCCAACTGTGTAATTCTGCTATTATGGCTTGCTAAGAGATTTTTTATTTCCTTTAATTACATTTGTATGTATTCTTTCATCTACTGTAAAATTTCTTTGAGTTGGTTTGATTTGTTCATCTATGGATTTCTTGAACTCATTGGCTAGTGTTTCCTTGATTTCTATTTCCATGGCTTTCATTGTCAATTTTAGGTTTTCATCTATTGGGCTCTTGTGTTTTTGTGGGCTTGGAAACTTGCTAGGCTTTCTCTCTATATTCATGACTGCTAGTGTCTTCCTTAGTTTACCCATATTTTTTTTGCATTTGATGGCTTGGCTTAGAGTATTCTCCCTTTGGTTCTCAGCCCTCCTTTGTCACTTGTAGTGTGGGGCTGGGTCCCTTCTCTGGAGGGTAGCCCTAAACGGATATGATGGCAGTGGTTGCCAAGGTTTGACCCCACATTCCCCTTACCTGCCTGAAGGTGCAGGTCCCCTCTCCAAATCTGCCCTTAAGCTTGGGTAATGCTGGTAACTCACAAGTCAGACCCAGTCTGCAGGTCTCCTCCTTCCCATTACCTGTGCGAAGGTGCAGGTATCCTCTTCATGCCGCAGCCTTTATGCATGGTTAATGACGGTGACCATGCCTGTCAGAGCCTTCCACAGCTCTCCTCCCTCCCCTTACCTGCGTGAAGGTGCATTTCCCCTCTCTGGGCCTCAGCCCTTATGTGCGGTTCAATTATCTTTACTTTTATAGATGACTGCATGACTCTAATTCTTTTAACACTTTTTCAGGTGATGTAGTGCCCATATATTTTAATATCACTCTGTGATACTTTATTTTATAATGTGAGATCTGTTCTTACACATATATATGGAATGACAATAGGTGTAAAATTTCACATGATCTGGACTTGAGTTTTCATTTTTAGTCTGAGCTAGGTATAATTTCTACTCTCATTAATATTCATTGACTCAAATCATCAGAGTGAAATAATGCACCCTCTAGCCTTTAGTCCAAAACTATATTCCCCAATCTCAATCTCAACAACAACAACAACAACAACAACAACCACCTTTTGTTTGAGGGAAATTAATCCAAGTCTCTCAAGTGAACTATTGGAAAACATGGATCATCTCAGTAGTAGACCACTTGCATTGTGAGGAACTGGTAACTTATCCAACTCTTAAAAAAAGAAAATTTTCTTCTCTGAGTTTAAGCAAACACTGTATTTGGGGTTTATTTCCTCCTGGTATGACTATTGTGACTGGTATTTTTTACTTCTACATTTATAGAGCATGTTTGGCTTTACACACACTTATAAATACTCCAAGATTAGAATGATTCATCAGAAATAACTGCAGAGAAAGAACAATAAGATTTTGAGGTGCCAAAGTTTTGTCTCACTAAGGGTTTTTAAAAAGAATTTCTCTTTGCCCTATGCTTGAAAATCTGCTGACACAAAACAGACACACTTAAAGTGAAAACATAAACAGGATCAACGTCTTTTTTTTCAATTAGAAAAGAATTATCCCCACTAAAGAAAAGACAAGGCTGGATAGTAGCCTAATTTCATCACCCACATATACAATTCAGTTAATGGAAATAATTTCATAGAGAAAGGTAACTGCTGGAATAAGCCTAGTAATATAAAATCCTAACCCTTTGACTAGATTCTCTTTCACTTTCACATAAATTCATGAGACTGTTGTACAGAATCAAAATATTATACCACATACATCATATAATTGACTTACATGTTTTTTTTTCGGGCCACACCGTTTGATGCTCAGGGGTGACTCCTGGCCAAGCGCTCAGAAATCACCCCTGGCTTGGGGGGACTATATGGGATGCCGGGGGATAGAACCGCGGTCCTTCCTTGGCTAGCACTTGCAAGGCAGACACCTTACCACTAGCACCACCTCGCTGGCCCAACATGTTTTTAATGAACTATAATTCTCAATGAAAAGAAGGCTTTTAAACCCTATAAGTATTTTTTGCTCTGACTTCTCACTTTGCCATACAAAATTATTCCTATAGAAATACATTTTTGGTTCCTTCAACATTTTTGGTTTCTTGCAACAAGGCACTACAGCGCTAAATTTATCTTCAATAAATAGAAGATAAATTTTTATGTTCAAAACATAAATAGTTTCTTCTTGTCCCATAACATCTCCAGAACAACACAGCAATGTATTTGGAAAGAGATTTACAAAGTTAATCTAATGTAACTTGCAGCATCCTGGCTTTTATCAAACTGTTTGATTAGGTAGTTTCCCTCAGGACAGAGATGGCCAATACATCATGTCAGAATGCTGTCTCCCCTCACCAATATGTGACAGACACCATAAATCAATCAGAGTCCAAATATATAATCCTTCTCAATTAGATCAGTGGTCAGCCACAGCCAATTGAGCAATATGTGTACCAAGCTGAAATCAACAGATCCCTGTTTTGGGCAGCTGCTAGAATTCTTTGTTTAGGAATGAGTCCTTAGGATGTAAAGTCAAAATAATAGGTAAATAATATACATAAATATTTAATTTAAATGGAAAAGTGTGAACTAAGAATTGCAACAATATACATAAATATCCCCATCATTATGGTTCTGCAATTGTTGCCTTGTAGGTTCTCTGGAGAGCTTAGGTGAAGTGTGGAGAAAGGTAGAGGTAGCCTTAAGATGATAATATACCACTGCTCACTCTTTTCCCCCATCATCCAGGAACGTGCATAGAAAATTCAGGACCGATGAAAGTCTACCATGAACCACTTACTTTGCTGCACAGACACTCACATATCACCAGCTTTACTGGGCAGCCTTAAAGTTACAACTGAAGTCCACTTGTTCAGTATGGCATAAAAAATAATCACTGCCCCCTAATTTCTTAAATAATCTTGAACTTAGGACAGAATGGGATATTGCTCTTTGCAGGAAATAACTCAGGGTTTTGAGTTCATTGGTTGCCCTAACAGAAAATAATTTCAGGAAGAGACAAATAGTTTCTTAAAAATTAAAAGGAGTAAGAATAGGTAAGTTAATAAACATGCTCAAGAGATAACACAAGTTTTTATAGAACAGAGAGCAGTTCAGTACATATCCCAACATCAAAGTATGAAAGTACATATCACAAAAGAGATATGTGTGTGGCATGTACACAGGCAACCTGTGCTGGCATCATGTGCACCAGCCAAATGCATGCCTCTTCATAAGCAAAGTTAGTTTGCATACACTTTCTCAAAACTTCCCCTGACTCTACCCACCCCCAAATATTGATAGGGTGATTGCCATGGGAAAGTTAGGGAGGAATTAATGGTCTTCTTTTAATATATCTGCATGGAATTTTTTCCAGTGGTGAAACTCCTAGCCACCAATCGGGAAGATTCCTTGCACTGAGCCTGAAATTTTGCATCTCAGTGGCTTTTTGGGCTCCTGAGATGTGTCTTTGTGCCAAAGGACTACAGAGATTTGTATTGATTAAGGTTAAGGTTTCCTCACACACATTCTCTTTCTTCCTGCAACATAATTAACAATTAAATATAGTCATGTCCTCACATACACAGAATAAAATTAATCCTTAAAATGTACTTCTCTAGCACAAGTCACCTTGAATGGAATGAATAGTTTATGCTAAAATCTGAAGGGCAAGGGGTAACACCCCTATTTTAAAAAATGGAATGTGATTTCACTATTGTTCTTCCAAGCTATATACATGGTAGCTAAAATGCCAAAGCTTCAGTCTTAAGGCTGACCTCTCCCACCACTCCTTTTTATTATAGTTCTGGATGTTCCTGCTATAGCAATTAGGCTAAAAACGATATCATGGGCATCCAGATAGGGTAGGAAGAATTCAAGCTCTCACTGTTTGCAGAAGACATGATACTATATTTAGAAAACCATAAATTTGACTTGGTATTTGTGGACATGTTATGAAATAGGGTAAAATTTTATTGTTTTACGTGAGGATATGTAGTTGTCTAAGAACAACTTGTTATAAGGTTAATTTTCCTCATTCAATCATCTTAGCATTCCTTTGGAAAATCAATTTTTCAAATTGATATATATATATATATATAATAAATATATATTTAATATAAATATAATAACTTACTTCTGAATTCTCTATAATGCTTCCTTGATTTATTTCTCTATGTCAGGATTATTGATTATTATAGCTTTGAAGTAATCTTTAAAATTAAAAAGTATGATTTCCTTAAAAAAAGAAAACATAAATACTCTAATAAAATTGTAGAAACAATAGATTTATATAGCAAAGTGTCAGGCCATAAAATTAACATGCAAAATCAATGAACATTTATACACCAATAATGATAGAGAAGTAAAGAAATTAAAAAAACCATTTACGGGATGCATGCTGGGAACAGGGATGGAGGGAGGACAACACTGGTGGTAGGAAAGCCCCTCATTCATTGTCACTATGTACCATAAATATTACTGTGAAAGATTTGTAATGCATTTTGGTTACAATAAAAATTTATTTAAAAGAACCCACTAACATTAGTATCACACAAACTCAAATAACTTAGAGTCCATTTAACCAAAGAGGTGAAGGACCTATACAAAGAAAACTACAAAACACTGCTTCAAGAAATAAAAGAGAACACAAAAAAGTAGAAATTGAACTCCCATATGATCCAGCTATAGCACTGCTAGGTATATATCATAGGAACACAAAAATACAATTCAAAAATCCCCTTTATACACCAATATTCATTGCAGCACTATTTACAATAGCCAGACATTGGAAACAAACAATATGCCCTTCAACAGACGAATGACTAAAAAAACTGTGGTTTTAGAACATAAAAACCGGCAAGCTTTTGCAGAAGCTGGGACCCCTGTTTGGGACATCAGGCTGGGAAAATTCACGAAACTACGCCTGCCCAGTGGGGCCCAACTGTGAAAAACTGTGAGTGCTACCTGTGTATGTTTGTCTACTGTCCTCTTGCGTGAAACTCTTGGGAGTGGGGTGAAAAGAGGCTCCAGAAGAGCACTAAGCTCTGCTTCGCTACGCGGCCGGGCACTCTTTCTAAGAAAAGAACACCATTGCAACAAGAAGAAAAAATCACACTAGGAACTGTGCTGGATCACACATCAGACATAGAGAATGAAGATGACAATTCTGATGACCAGATAATGACCAACCAACTAATGAACCTCTCAGATAAAAACTTTAGAGTAGCAATATGGAAGATGCTCACAGAACTCAAAGAAACCATGGATAGAGTTGGACAGAACACTAATAAGAACCAAGAAAATATGAAGACAGAAATCACAAAACTCCAAACTGAAATAACATGTCAACTAACAGGCCTGAAAAAGTCAGTAAACGAAGTGAATGACAAAATGGATAAGCTCTGGGACAGGGTATCAGAAGCTGAGAATAGACTTGGTGCTCTGGAAGATGAGATACATAACAATTCCATACAGCAGGAGAGATTGGAAAAAAAAAACTTAAAGCAAATGAGCAGACAATGGAAAATATTAGTCAAAGAATGGGAACAGATGAAGATAGAAGTCTATGATAAGATCAACAGAAACAACTTAAGAATCATTGGAGTCCCAGAGACCGAGGAAGAAAATTTCCAGGAAGAATCAACAGTCAAGAACATCATTAAAGGGCCGGGCGGTGGCGCTAGAGGTAAGGTGCCTGCCTTGCCTGCGCTAGCCTAGGACGGACCGTGGTTCGATCCCCCGGTGTCCCATATGGTCCCCCAAGCCAGGAGCGACTTCTGAGCACATAGCCAGGAGTAACCCCTGAGCGTCACCGGGTGTGGCCCAAAAACCAAAAAAAAAAAAAAAAAAAAAAAAAAAAAAAAAAAAAAAAAGAACATCATTAAAGAGGCCGGGGAGATAGCATGGAGGTAAGGCGTTTGCCTTTCATGGCAGAGGTCATCGGTTTGAATACCGGCATCCCATATGGTCCCCCGTGCCTGCCAGGAGCAATATCTGAGCATGGAGCCAGGAATAACCTCTGAGCACTGCCGGGTGTGACCCAAAAAACACACACACACACACAAAGAACATTACTAAAGAGAAACTTCCAGAGCAAAAGAATATATGTGATCAAATCCTGCATGCTCGAAGAGTACCAACCAAAAGAGACTCCAGAAAAACCACCCCAAGACACATCCTAGTCACAATGACAAATCCCACAGATAGAGACAGAATTCTGAAAACAGCAAGATCAAAAGGGGAAATTACGTTCAAGCAAGCATCCTTGAGATTTACAGCAGACCTGTCACAAGAAACACTCAATGCCAGAAAGCAGTGGTGGGATATTGTGACAAGACTGAATGAAATGAATGCTTCACCCAGAATACTATACCCAGCAAAACTCACTTTCCAGTTTGACTGAAGAATACATGGTTACACAGACAAAAAACAGCTCAGAAACTTTACAGACACAAAAGCAGTCTTAAGAGTAAAACTGAAAGACCTAATTTAAGACAAGACTAACCAAAAGACACACCAAAGTTTGATATAAAGATGGCACTAAATCCCAGGACAATTCTGTCTCTCAACGTCAATGGACTAAATGCATGAATCAAGAGACACAGAGTGGCTAAATGGATCAAAAAACTCAATCCAACCTTCTGCTGCCTACAAGAAACGCACCTGAATAGTCAGAACAAACATAGACTCAAAATAAAAGGCTGGAAGAAAATTATCCAAGCAAACAACACCCATAAAAAGCTGGAGTGGCCATACTAATATCAGATAATGCCAACTTTATACTCAGGAAGGTTGTAAGGGACAAAGATGGACATTTTATATTAATCAAGGTGTATGGAGAGCAGGAAGAAATAACTCTACTAAACATATATGCACCGAATGAGGGGCCAGCAAAATATTTAATACAGCTGTTGACAAATCTGAAAAATAATATCAATAACAACACAATAATTGTGGGGGAACTTAACACGGCTTTGTCAACACTGAATAGGTCAACCAGACTGAAACCCAACAAGAATATACTAGACCTGAGGAGAGAAATGGAAGAAAGAGGCCTAGTGGATATATATAGGACACTCCATCCACAGAAACCTGGATACACATTCTTCTCCAATGTACATGGGACATTCTCCAGGATAGACTACATGCTGGCACATAAAACATATCTCCATAATATCAAGAGAATAGAAATTTTGCAGACTATCTTCGCTGACCGACTCAGAAGAAAAACTTTAACACCTGGAAGTTAAACAGCCTCATACTCAATAACCAGAGGGTCCGAGATGAAATCAAGGAGGAAATCAAAAGGTTCCTGGAAACAAATGACAATAAAGACACAAACTATCAGAACTTATGGGACACAGCAAAAGCAGTACTGAGAGGAATATTTATAGCTTTGCAAGCAAACATCAGGAAGGAAAAAGGAGCTTACCTGAGTAGCTTAATGACACAGCTAATAGAACTAGAAAGTGCTCAACAAAAGGACCCAAAAATTGGAAGACAGAAGGAAATAACAAAGCTGAGAGCAGAAATTAATGAAGTGGAAACCCAAAAAACAATCCGAAAGATCAACAAAAGCAGAAGTTGGTTTTTTTGAAAAAATAAACAAGATTGATAGACCACTGGCAAACCTAACAAAGAAAGAGAGAGAGAAACTTGATAACTCGTATTAAGAATGAAAAAGGAGAGATCACTACTGATATTATAGAGATTCAAAGGGTAATCAGAAACTTCTTTGAGAAACTCTACGCCACTAAAAAGGAGAACCTGGAAGAAATGGATAAATTCTTGCACTCTTATAGTCTTCCACGGTTGAAGGAAGAGGATGTAGCATATCGAAACACCCCCATCACCATTGATGAAATTAAAACTGTAATCAAATGTCTGCGAAAAAAAAAGCCCAGGCCCAGATGGATTCACTAATGAATTCTTTCAAGCTTTCCAAGAGGAACTACTACCAATCCTGGCAAGACTCTTTCATGAAATTGAACAAATAGAAACACTTCCAAATAGCTTTTCTGAAGCCAACATCACCTTGATACCTAAACCAGACAGAGATGCTACGTAAAAAGAAAATTAAAGACCAATATCGCTGATGAATGCAGATGCAAAGATCCTAAACAAAATCCTGGCAAATAGGATTCAATGCCTCATTAAGAAGATCATCCACTACGATCAAGTAGGTTACATCCCAGGAATGCAAGGATGGTTTAACATCTGTAAAGCTATCAACATAATACACAACATCAATAACAAGAAAAATAAAAACCACATGATCACATCAATAGATGTAGAGAAAGAATTTGATAAGATCCAACACCCATTCTTGATCAAAACTCTCAGCAAGATGGGAATGGAAGGAACCTTTCTCAATATAGTTAAGGCCATCTACCAAAAGCCAGTGGCAAATATTATCCTCAATGGAGAAAAACAAAAAGCCTTCCCTCTAAAGTCTGGCACAAGACAAGGCTGTTCTCTTTCACCACTCCTATTCAATATAGCACTGGAAGTACTTGCCATAGCGATTAGGTAAGAAAAAGATATCAAGGGAATCCAGATAGGAAAGGAAGAAGTCAAGCTCTCACTGTTTGCAGATGACATGATACTCTACATAGAAAACCCTAAAGACTCTACCAAAAAGCTTCTAGAAACAATAGACTCATATAGCAAGGTGGCAGGCTACAAAATTAACACACAAAAATCCATGTCCTTTCTATACACAAATAGTAATAAGGATGAAATGGACATTAAGAAAACAACCCCATTCACAATAGTGCCACACAAACTCAAATATCTTGGAATCAACTTGACTAAAAATGTGAAGGACCTATACAAAGAAAACTATAAAACTCTGCTCCAAGAAATAAGAGAGGACACACAGAAATGGAAAGGCATACCCTGCTCAATGATTGACAGTATTAACATCATCAAAATAGCAATACTCTACAAGGCATTATACAGATTTAATGCTATCCCTCTAAAGATACTCATGACATTCTTCAAAGAAGTGGATCATGCACTTTTGAAATTCATTTGGAACAATAAACGCCCTCGAATAGCTAAATCAATCATTGGGAAAAAGAATATGGGAGGAATTACTTTCCCCAACTTTAAACTGTACTACAAAGCAATAGTTATCAAAACAGCATGGTATTGGAAAAAGGACAGGCCCTCAGATCAGTGGAATAGGCTTGAATACTCAGAAAATGGTCCCCAGACATACAATGATCTAATTTTTCATAAAGGAGCAGGAAATCCTAAATGGAGCAGGGAAAGCCTCTTCAACAAGTGGTGTTGGCACAATTGGATAGCCACATGCAAAAAATTGAACTTAGACCCCCAGCTAACATCATGTACGAAGGTAAAATCCAAATGGATTAAAGACCTCGATATCAGCCCCAAAACCATAAGATATATAGAACAGCACATAGGCAAAACACTCCAGGACATTACAGGCATCTTCAAGAAGGAAAGTGCACTCTCCAAGCAAGTGAAAACAGAGATTAACAGATGGGAATATATTAAGCTGAGAAGCTTCTGCACCTCAAAGGAAATAGTGCCCAGAATACAAGAGCCACCCACTGGGTGGTATAAACTATTCACCCAATACCCATCAGATAAGGGGCTAATATCCAAAATATACAAGGCACTGACAGAACTTTACAAGAAAAAAACATCTAATCCCATCAAAAAATGGGGAGAAGAAATGAACAGACACTTTGACAAAGAAGAAATACAAATGGCCAAAAGACACATGAAAAAGTGCTCCCCATCACTAATCATCAGGGAGATGCAAATCAAAACAACGATAAGATACCACCTCACACCCCAGAGAATGGCACACATCACAAAGAATGAGAATAAACAGTGTTGGCGGGGATGTGGAGAGAAAGGAACTCTTATCCACTGCTGGTGGGAATGCCGTCTAGTTCAACCTTTATGGAAAGCAATATGGAGATTTCTCCAAAAACTGGAAATCGAGCTCCCATATGATACTGCTATACCACTCCTAGGAATGTACCCTAGGAACACAAAAATACAATACAAAAACCCCTTCCTTACACCTATATTCATTGCAGCACTATTTACCATAGCAAGACTCTGGAAACAACCAAGATGCCCTTCAACAGACGAATGGGTAAAGAAAGTGTGGTACATATACACAATGGAATATTATGCAGCTGTCAGGAGAGATGAAGTCATGAAATTTTCCTATACATGGATGTACACGGAATCCATTATGCTGAATGATATAAGTCAGAGAGAGAGAAAAAAACGCAGAATGGTCTCACTCATCTATGGGTTTTAAGAAAAATGAAAGACATTCTTGCAATAATAATTTTCAGACACAAAAGAGAAAAGAGCTGGAAGTTCCAGCTCACCTCAGGAAGCTCACCACAAAGAGTGATGAGTTTAGTTAGAGAAATAACTACATTTTGAACTGTCCTAATAATGAGAATGTATGAGGGAAATGGAGAGCCTGTCTATAGTACAGGCGGGGGTCGGGTGGGGAGGAGGGAGACTTGGGATATTGGTGATGGGAATGTTGCACTGGTGATGGGTGGTGTTCTTTACATACTGAAACCCAAACACAATCATGTATGTAATCAAGGTGTTTAAATAAAAAAAGATAATTTAACAATAAGAAAAGAAATAACAAAAAAACTGGTTTTTATACACAATGAAATATTATGCAGCCTTCAGGTAAGATTAATTCATGAAATTTTCTTATACACTGATGTACATGGAATCTATAATGTTGAGTGAAATAAGTCAGAGGGAGAGAGATAGACACAGAACAATATTCCTAATCTATGTTTTTTAAGAAAAACAAAATATATATTTGTAATAATTCTCAGAGACAATAGAGATAAGGGCTGGAATGTCCAGCTCACGATATGACGCTCACCACAAAGAGTGGTGAGTGCAGATAGAAAAATAATTACACTGACAATTAACATAACAATGTGAATTAATGAGGGAAGCAGAAAGCCTGTCTCAAATACAGGCAGGGGAGGTAGGGAGATTTGGGGCGTTGGTGCTGGGAATGTTGCACTGGTGCAGGGGATTTCTTTATATGACTTACACCCAACTAAAGTCATGTTTGTAATCAAATTGTATAAATAAATATATTAAATAGAAAATGGAGACACATACCCTACTCATTGACTGGATATAGATTTAATGCAATCCCTCTAAGGATACCCATGAAATTCTTCAAAGAACTAGAACAAACACTGCTAAAATTCATTTGGAACAATAAACACCCAAGAATAGCTAGACTTGCAGTGGTCGGCAACCTTTTTTTCAACTGAGCCAAATCTCTCCAGAACCATGATTGAAATTTATTTTGAGAGCCCGCAAGGTGCGCACTGACAGAAGTTAGGAGCAGAGTCCTGACTCCTGGAGTAGCTGCCTGGCACACAGAAGAGCCAAATTTAAAGTGTAAAGAGCCACCTGTGGCTCACAAGCCACAGGTTGCCAACCACTGACTAGAGCAATCCTTGGGAAAAAGGAATATGGGAGGCATCACTTTCCCCAACTTTAATTGTATTACAAAGCAGTAGTCATTGAAACAGCATGGTACTGTAATAAAGACAAACCCTCAGATCAGTGGAATAGACTTTAGCATTTAGAGATTGTCCCCCAGACACACAATCAATTAACTTTGATAAAGGGACAATAAATACAAATGAAGCAAAGAAAGCCTCTTCAACAAGTGGTGTTGTGAGAACTGGTCAGCCACTTGTAAAAAAAAAAAGCAAACTCAGATCTCCATCTATCACCATGCACAAAAGTCAAATCCAAATAGATTAAATAGTTTCAGACCTGAAACTATAGGATATATAGAACAACATTTAGGTATGAGACTGCATAACATTGAGACTAAAGGCATCTTTAAGGAGGAAACAGCACTCTTCAAATAAGTGGAAGTAGAGATAAACAGAAGGGTCTATATTAAGCTGAGAAGCTTCTGCACATAAAAGAAATTAGTACCCAGGATAAAAAAAAACCATCCACAGAATGGGAGAAGCTACTCACCCTATACTCATCAGGTAAGGGGTTAATATCAAATATATACAAATTACTGACAGAACTTAAGAAAAAAAAGCTAACTCCATCCAAAAATGGGGAGAAGAAATGAACAGACATTTTGACAAAGAAGAAATACAAATGGCCAAAGGATACATGAAAAAATGCTCCACATCACTAATAATTATGGAGATGCAAATCAGAACAACAACGAGGTACCATCTCACACCAAAGTGACTAGCACATATCACAAAGAACAAGAAAAATCAATGTTGGAGAGAATGTGGAGAGAAAGGAACTTTCATTTACTGCTGGTGGGAATGACGTCCAGTCCAGCCTTTATGGAAAACAATATGGAGATTTTTCAAAAAACTGAAAATTGAGCTCCCATATAATCCAGCTACACCACTCCTAGGGATAAACCCTAGGAACACAAAAATACAATTCAGAAATCTCTTTCTCACACCTATATTCATTTCAGCGCTATTTACAATAGCCAGACTCTGGAAACAACCAAGGTGCCCTTCAACTTATGAATGGCTAAAGAAACTGTGGTACATATACACAATGGAACATTATGTAACCATCAGGAGAGATGAGGTCATGAAATTTCCTATACATGGATGTACATGGAATCTATTTTGCTGAGTAAAATAAGTCAGACTGAAAGATAGGCACAGAATAGAATCACTCATCTATGGCTTTTAAGAAAACTAAAAGACATTTTTGTATTTCAGAGAAAATAGAGATGAGAGCTGGAAGGTCCAGATCATGATATGAAGCTCACCACTGAGAGCTAACATAAAAATGGGATGAATGAGGGAAGTAGAAAGCCTTGTGGGAGATTTGGGGCATTGATGATGAGAATGTTGCACTGGTGAAGGGGGGGTGTTATTTTATGACTGAAGCTCAACTACAATCATGTTTGTAATAAAAGTGTTTGAATAAAGATATAAAAATTATAAGTAAATTTAATTATTACCCATTACCCTGTAAATAGGTGTCTAAAAAAAGCTTCAGTCTTACCATCCAAAAAGAAGGGAACACCTAACATGGCCCTTTTGTTACTTGAATTATATGCACTTAGACTTCTTTACTATTCTACTATGATTGATCAAAGTCATCTTCTACTTCTTAGCACTTGTGACCTGAAGAAATCAAAGAACTTGTCAGAATGCTCCATAGCTTAACAGATACACTTAGCTTATTTGTCAGTCATGATTTGCTCCCTTTGAGCTAATATTGTCAAAAAGAGACAAATATACACCAAAAATTATGTTCTTCTGGACAACTTATACTATGAATTTTCCAACAGTTTTTATCCATAATATTATATCAGCAAATAAATATGGTTATTGTCTCCAATGTGCCTATTCTTCTATAGTTTGCACTTTCTAATATGAACAAGATTTAAAACAGTAATTATTTTTTAATAATTTTTATTGAAACCATTGTGAATTACAAGTCCGTCATAGTTGGATTTCAGGCATACAGTAACAGTAAATTAGGTCCATTCCCACCACCAGTTTTGACCTCCCTCCACCAGAGTTTCCAGCATGCATTCCATATCTCCACACTTAGCCCTGTGGCCTGCCAGTATAACAGGACCATTTTAAGTAGATTGTTATAGTTTGGATCTCTTAATTCTACTGCAAAACAGTAAAATTTAATCTTTATATGTAACCTAAGGGTCAAGCTGATTAACTGATTTTGTAAAACTTTTGTTTTTCATTTAATCTTCCCATTGAAAAGTGAACTTGCAGTTAGTACATTGGCTTGAATAGTTCTGCTTCCTTTGTAAATTTCAGTTTTTGTATCTGACACCCTTTATGTTCATAATGATTTCCAGTTTAATCACTTAATCCTAAATAATATTCCTAAGCTTTAGTGAAACATTAAAATGCAAGGTGAATAGAAACTTTCTAATACCTAAATGCATTAGAGTTATTGGCTTCTCCCCTTAATATGCAATAAGACACTACGGAAATCTAGTTTAATATGTATCAGATCAATCCTGAATATTTATATATAATATGTACATATATGTGTGTATATATCTTAGAAGTAACTCACTTGTGGTAAACATTTAGAATATTAATGCATAGTAGAGGTTCAACTCCTTCTGGAGAGGTCCCTGGCAGTACAGTGTGGGGGATGTTGCCAGATGAATTAAAATATTCAGCTTTACTCAGTTATGTAGTCTCATCATTCAGCTTTGGACTTTTATATTTAGGTGCTTATCTGTGATTGAATGACACTTACTCAGTCGCCAGTACTAAGGGCCCATCATCAGACTATGCTCTCTCCAAACTAGAAGGGCAGAACTGATTTCTGCCATGTGCTTCTACACATTAAAGCCATTTTGATTTTTTGCCTCTGCTCTATTGTGCGAAGCTGCAATCAAGCACCACACCTAGAAGAGCTTTGAAATCCCCTGAAGGTACATCATTAGACATAGGATTTCTTCTCCCTCAATGGGCAGATCCACAATCTTGCCTTGTATTTTGGCACATGGGAGCCATTTTGAACTTTTGCCTCTGCTGTGTGTGATGCTGCCATCAAGCAAAACACACAGAATAATTCAGGACGGCACGATAGTAGACATGGGACATGTCATCAGAGGAAGGCTGTCACCATCCTGATTACTGCCATGTTCTTTTGCACATGGGAGTCATTCTGAACTTTTTCCTCTGTTCTCCTGTGTGAAACTGCCATCAAGTACCCCCACTTAGATCTACTTGGAAGGCCCAACAATAGACAGCATACCCGGAAGGCACCTCAGAAGAGTTACACTGCCTCTAACCATTAAGGACCGAGCCTGATTCCTGATATGTGCTTTGGCACACAAGAGCCATTTTGAACTTTTTCTACTGCTCTAATACGTGAAGCTATCATCAAGCACCCTACCATGAATAGTTTTGCGAGGCACACTGCAGAAAGAATCCCACGAATGCACGTCATCAGACATAGGTTTTCTCTACCCATTAAGGGCAGAGATTCCCACCATTTGTTTTGGCACATGAGAACCATTTTAATCATTTGCCTCTGCTCTTCTGTGTGAAGGTATCCTCAAGCACCTCACCCAGCACAGAGAAGAAATGCACTACAGCAAATATCATCCTCTAAATGCACATCATCAGAGGCTGTCTTCACTCAGGAAGGAAGGAACCTGATTCCTGCCATGTAATTTGGCACAGGAAAACCATTTTGAACATTTGCCTCTGTTCTACTGTGTGAAGCTGCCATCAAGCACCCCAACAAGAACAACTCAGGAAGGCACGACAGAAGAAAGCATCCCCTGGTGAGAAGACGTAAGGGATATGCTGTGTCTGCCCACTAAGGGCAGAGCCTTATTCCTACCATATGCTTTGGCACATGGGAGAGATTTTGAATTTTTGTCTCTGTTCTACTGTGTAGAGCTGCCTTCAAGAAACCTTACAGAATAGCTTGGAAAGGTAAGACAGCAAAAACCATGCTCTGAGGGCACTTTATCAGATTTAGGCTGTCTCACCCAAGAAGGGCAGAGACTGATTCCTGATTTGTGCTTTGGCATAAGGGAGCCATTTTGAACATTTGCCTCTATTTTACTGTGTGAGGCTGACTTCAAGCACTCTACCTAAGACCACTGGGGAATGCAGAACAGCAAAAAGCATCCCCTTAAGGCATGTCATCAGAGGTAGGCTGTCTCATCCCAACAAGAGAGAGCCTGATTCCTGCTGTGCGTTTTGGCACATGTAAGAAAATTTGAACTTTTGCCTCTGCTCTACACTTTATAAAGCTCTGTCAAGCACTTTGCCCAGAACAGCTCGGAAAGGCAAGACAGCAGAAACCATCACTGGAGTGCACATCATCAGAGGTAGGCTCTCTTTGCTCATGAATAGTAGAGTCTAAAACACGCTGTGTCCTTTGACACACAAGAGCAATTTTGAAATTTTGCCTCTATTTTACTATGTGCACCTGCTTTTATGCCATCCACACAGAAGAATTGGGAATACATTACAGCAGAAAGCATTCCCTGAGGTCATCAGAAGTAACCTGTCTCCACCCACAAATTATGGATCCTAGATTCTGCCATATGATTTGGCACATGAAGACATTCTGAACTTTTGCCTTTGTTCTACTGTTTGAAGCTACCACAAAGCACCCCAGCCAAAATAGTTCCGAAGGCACTATGATAGAAAATATCCCCTGAGGGCAGGTTAACTGTGCTAGGTTTTCACTACCCACAAAATACAGAGTCTTATTCCTGCTGTGCAATTTGGCACATGAGAGACATTTTGAATATTTGCCTCTGCTATACTCTGTGAAGCAGTCATGGAGTATGCTACCCAGAACATCTCTGGAAATCACGGCAGCAGAAAGAATTCTCTGTGTTGACCTCTTTATAAGTACACTGTCTCCTTCCACAAAAAGCTAACCATGAATCCTGCAGTATACATCAGCAAACAAGATACATTTTGAATATTTGCTTCTGCTCTTTTCTCTCCATTCTGAAACCGCGCGGGGGCTAGCACCCTAGCACAGAATTTATAGACAAATATTTGGATATCATTGTGTTTAATCTTTTTATCATATTTAGAATACTGTCTAGAAGTTCTTTTTATTCTTTTATTCCCTCATTCCCACCTATTATTACTGCACATTTAATCATTTTTTAGTACTAATGACTTTTGTTTTGGCCAAGGTGGATTACATATCACAGTAATGTTTGGGAGGGAGTTTGAAGCTTCAGCAGGTAACATGGGGATGATATGACTCTGCACAGTAGGTATTTTGCCAAGCTTAGGGGCAGATGCAGCCTCGGCTGCCCCTCATAGCCTTCTCTCCACTTTCTCCTGGTCCTTAAAGTTACCCCTGTCTGCCTGCTCAGGGTCCCAACAAGTGGGTTCTGGCGATGAGCAGTTTAAAGGAAACCCCTGGCATCCCTGTTCCCGCATATATTTCTGGGCCTATGCAAACAACAGCGTTTGTCACTGTCACACTTTTACTATTTTTTCTTTAACCCTTATCCTTTAAAAAACAATTTACTGAACTTAAAAACAAATAACTGTAGTAGAATGCCTGTCTCGAATACAGGCAGGGATTGGGAAGGGGGATTGTTACACTGGTGAAGGGGGTTGATCGGTTTGTGACTGTAACCCAACTATAACTATGTTACTTAAATAAAATATTAATTAAAAAATTCCTCATCACCATAAATAGGGAGAAAATAAGAGATACAAACCTTTTTTGGGGGAAATGTACTCATTGCTATCAAAAAGAGGCACACTGGACTGATTTAACTTATATAAATGGACTGAAACCCTGCCTGGTAGCTAATGTATCATCTTGTTTCCTGTAGTTCATGGCAATGTTGTTGTTTTTAAATTATTTTTGTAGTATTTCTTTATAATAAATATAAATAAAGTGAAAGTGATTCTCTTATCCAAAAAACTGTAAGATAAATAAAAAAGAAAATTGGACCAGTGTGTCAGAGTTGGAAGATTTTCCCACTTTCTAGACACTGATGGGATTAGGCCCCTTTAAATGAAGGTTTCAGGGTTAGATAATGGCTGAAGCATTTTAGGATACACATATTTTTCGTGATCAAAGTACTAAGCAATGTGGTAGTGAGTCCTACCTATGTAGGTGGCTAACCTATGTAGTATTGATCACTATATCTTATGTATCGAAGTTCCTTTCCTAAAGAGATACTAACAGTGCAGGTTTTATGTGATATAGATTGAACTGATGATGATGAAGAATAAGAGGAAGAAGAAAAAGAAAGGGGAGAAGGAAAGAAGTAGGGGAAAGAATGAGAAAGAGAAAGAGAGAAAAATAAAATGTTAATTTGCCAAAACATGTTCGATGAGTAGGTCCAGTAATTAAGTTTGTGGTTAAGAGTTGATTATTTCAGTGCTCTCAATGATCATATGCTTCAGGTCCTAATAGAGGTCATAAACCAAAGGAAAGGGGTATATTGTAGTGTTTTATCAAGACATTAACATAATACAAACTGTACATGGTATCTAGTATGACTGAGCACTGAGGTGTCAAATTAGGGTGTCCACCCTTTGTATCCAAGAATCCTTGTGGACAGAGAAGCTGAAAGGTTATTTTATACCTAGTAAGTTTAAGGCATTAAAAATATTGTTAGGAATCACTGCAACTGGAGTCTCTGGCTTCCAATCATATTCTTCACCTGTATATGTGGATAAGTACCCTAAGACATTATTATAGGCTTTTGTACTTAAAGACTTATTACATACCTGTACAAGGGTGCTGGGGTCTTCCAAGTCCCGACCCCTCCTAGGCCTGGTTAAAAATGCCTTTGGCATGGCGGATACCAGCCAAACCCCATGCCAGCAGAACCTCCCAGCTCCCAGGAAGAAAAGGCCCTCCAAGAGCTGGGAGGCTGGAGGTTCAAAGTCCCCACCCAAACCCCTCCTCTTCAGCCGGGTGGAAAATGGGGAAGGCCTAGGGAAACCTTTAAGCTCTTCCACGGGACCCACCTCGCTGGCTTGCCCAGAGATGTGGCCTAGGGGAATCCCTGGAGTCCCTGAGGACGAAGGTAGAAGGGTGCTGGGGTCTTCCAAGTCCCGCACCCCTCCTAGGCCTGATTAAAGATGCTTTTGTCATGGCAGACGGTAGCCAAACCCCATGCTGGCAGAACCTCCTGGCTCCCGGGAAGGAAAGACCTTTCAAGAGCTGGGAGGTGGAGGTTCGAAGTCCCCACCCAAACCCCTCCTTTTAAGCCGTGTGGGAAATGGGGAAGGCCTAGGGGGAACCTTTAAGCTCCTCCACAGGGCCCACCTCACTGGCTGTCCCTGGCATGTGGCCTATGGGAAGCCCTTGAGTTCTGGAGGGCATAGTACTTACTTTTTTAAATTTATTTTTACTGTATTTACTTATTTCTCTTTTCTCCTTTATTTTATATTTTGTTCTCCCTTCCTGTCCTCCCTAGGCTGTATATAAGCTATTATTTATTTTAATTCAACCACTTCTTAAGAGCTCAGACCCATCCAATTAGGGCTGACCTGCCACGACAAATTAAAAATAGATGACTAATGTATGTTTTATATGGGTATGAGTACACAGACAGAGGACTCCTAGCTGACGACCAAACCTTATTTGTAAACAATTCATACCTCAACTGTATCCTCAAACTTTTTAAACAGGGGGCCAGTTCACTGTCCCTCAGACCATTGAAGGACCGGAGTATAGTGAAAATAAAAACTATGAACAAATTCCTATGCACACTGCATATATCTTATTTTGAAGTGAAGAAACAAAACGGGAACAAAAACAATATGTGGCCCACAGGCCATAGTTTGAAGACCCCTAGATAGCTTCTCCTTTATACTATCCCTCCTCTCCACATTCAGAAATTCCTTTATCCCTTCACCCTCCAATACCAATCTGATATTCCTCCTTATTTAATTCTCTTTACCCTCAGTTCTTAAATCATTAGATATTGAGACCCCCTATGCCCCAATAAGCCATCACCCACCTCCCAAGAGAAAGGACACCCTCTCAGTCCCACATCTCATATCTCAGCAAGAAACTACAACCAACACTCTTGCTCACTCATACTTTGTGGCCCTTCTTCTTACACCTCCAAATGTGATCTGTGGCATGAGAACAGACTCAGCTCCAGAAGGAGCCCCAGTGCAAGAACTGTACCCCATCCCTTTCTGCTGCAATTATTTTTCAAACTCAACAAGACCAGGGTGTGTGATGAAAATGTGCCCTGGATTTCAACCCACACTAGAATATCTCAAAAGATTTAATGGAGAATGCTGTAACTGAGCAGAACTTCTGGAAACATAATGAAAGACTCTTTCCTAGGCATCATCCTAGGATCTATGCAAAAACCAAGATTACCAATTACAGAAGACTGATTAAAACAACAGGGATGGAATAGAACTTCTAGAACTGTAAAGTAAGACTCTATCCTAGGCTTCATCTGTGCAAATACCAAGACTTCTAGTTACAGAGTCCTGAGTTTATCATTCAAGGCTGAGCAGAAACTTTCCTGGCACCATATAAAGACCTGGGGGAGTGAAAAAGAGCATGTAGGGAACTTGTAGTTTTTCCCATGACTGTATGCTTTATGGGTGGAGAAACTCTGTATCTCTTAGGCCCAGGGAATTCCCTTTTTTAAAATTATCTTTATTTAAACACCGTGATTACAAATATGATTATAGTTGTATGATTATAGTCATGTAAAGAACACCCCCCTTCACCAGTGCAACATTCCCACCACCAATTTCCCAGATCTCCCTCCTCCCCCCCCCCCACACCTGTACTTGGGGAATTCCCTTCTAATCTCCCAATATTTAATGTGACTGTGCAAAAAAAAGCACATTTTTTCTCTCTTTATTTCATGCTCATGAATATTGTTTGGTAGTTGTCTTTATTTCTGCGAGGCTTTTTTTCTAGTTGCTGTTTTTGGTTTTTTGTTTTATTTATTGTTGTTGTTATTGTCATTGTAGTTTTTCTTTTTTTTGTATTTTTTGTCCTTTTATCATGTTTTTCTTCTTTTTTTTTTTTTTTTTTTTTTTTTTTTTTTCCTCTTTCTTCTTTTAAATTGATATTTATAACCTCTAGGTGGAATCCTCTGGTATTTATTTTGTCTCTTTGCTTTTCTTGTTCTTTTCGGTTATTTTTTCTATTTTTTTCTTTTCTTTTCAAAGAGAACCACATAATCTGAATAATCTTGTTCTGCCTCATAAATTGAGTGGAAAAATGCCAAGACCAAACAGTCATAAGAACATTGAGTAGAAATAAAAAAAATGATGAAACTTAAACATCAAATCTAAAGCCAATAACAACAGAATCGATACCCAATCTATAACATGCTAGACAGAGAGGGGACCACTTATATTAGCAGCCCAGGGGCACAGGAGGGGGATATAGGATGCATGCTGGGAAAACTGGTGGTGGGAATTCCCCTGATTCAATGTCACTAAGTACAGAAATATTACTGTGAAAGATCTGTAATTCACTTTGGTCACAATAAAAATTATTGAAAAAAAGAAAGCTTGAAGAAATAAAAATAGTGCTAAAAGATGAATAGAGATGTTAGCACATTCAACAGTTCCTCTTTGTTTGGTGGTAGATAAATACAGGTGGACTATATCTTTTTAATCAAAATGCAACATGCTTTGTGGATGAACCTCATTCTTTTTGTATTGTATTGTATGTTTGTATTGTAAGTATTGTACTTACTCTTGTATTGTACTGTATTGTATGTACAATACTTATTGTATTGTATTGTATGTATGTTGAGCCTCATACTTATTTTATTGTTCAATATGTTCCAAGGAGAACTAACTCCCACCACAGGTTTTCAACTTTCCTTGTGGGCTAAGCATCCACAGAGAACTTAAATATTAGAGTTTTTATGTTAGTCTTCTTAATGGTATATATTTCCCAATATAATAGCTATTGTATATTCTTCTTAGCTCACTTGGATCATTCTCGACAGCAAGAATAAATGTTTAATGTTTTCAAAAAAGAAAATATGTTTCAAGGATGCAGAAATCCTGTCCCTTTAAAACCAAGGGAATTCCCTTTCGAATGTCCACAATATTTACTGTGCTTATGCAAAAACAAAAACAAAATCTTTGCCACAACAGCCCTCCTTCCTCTTTTATTTTTTCTTTATTTAAACATCGTGATTACAAACGTAATTGTAGTTGGGTTTCAGTCATAATAAGAACACCCCTCTTCACCCATGCAACCTTCCCATCACCAATGCCCCCATTTCCCCACCCCACCCCCGCCTATATTTGAGACAAGATTTCTACATCCCTCACTCACTGACATTGTTATGACAGTTATTTCTCTAACTGATCTCACCACTCTATGTGGTAAGCTTCATAACTTGAACCTGTCCTTCTGGCCCTCATCTCTGGGAATTACTTCAATGTATGTAATTTTTCTTAAAATCCAGAGGTGAGTGAAACTATTCTGTGTCTCTCCCTCACTCTGACTAATTTCACTCAGCATAATAGATTTAATGTACATCCATGTATAGGAAAATTTCATGACTTCATCTATCCTGATGGCTGTATAATATTTCATTGTGTATATGTACCATCATTTCTTTAGCCATTCATCTTTTGAAGGGTATCTTGGTTGTTTCCAGAGTCTGGCTATTGTAGAAAGTGCTGCGATGCATATAGGTGTGAGGAAGGGTTTTTTGTATTGAACTTTTGTGTTCCTAGGGTATATCCCTAGGAGTGGTATAGCTGAATCGTATGGGAGCTCAATGTCTAATTTTTAAGGAATCTCCATATCGTTTTCCATAAAAGCTGAACTGGACAAAATTCCCACCAGCAGTGAATGAGAGCTTCTTTCTCCCCGCATTCCCACCAGCATTGATTGTTCTTGTTGTTTGCGATGTGTCTGTGGTGTAAGATGATACCTCATTGTTGTTTTGATTTGCATCTCCCTGGTGATTAGTGATGTGGAGCACTTATTCATGTGCCTTTTGGCCATTTGTATTTCTTCTTTGAGAAATTGTTCATTTCTTCTCCAAATTCTTTTTCTTTGCTTTTCTTTCTATTTTTATCTTTCATTCTCATAGTTATTGTTTGGTATTTGTTGCTGTGGTGCTTTTTTGTAATTGCTGGTTTTGGTCTTTTGAGTTTTGTTTCTTTTCTTGGTTTATTTTTTGTGGTAGATATTTGATTTTTGTATTTTTTGTTATGCTTTTCTTCTTTTTCCCCTTTCTTCTTTTTAAATAAATTATATATATATAAATTATATATATATATATATATATATATATATATATAACCTCCCATTTTTTGTTTGTTAGTCTGTTGTTTTTCCTTTCTTTTCTTTTTTTCAAACAGAACCACATAACTTGAATCGTCTTGTTCTGCCTCTTAAATTGAGGGGGAAAATGGATTGTACTGGAACCAAGCAGTCATATAAACATTGAGTGGAAATAAAAAAGGATCAGATGTAAACACCAAACCTAAAGACAACGGAATCGATAGCCAATCTTCAACAAGCTATACACAGAGGAGACAAGTTATCCTAGCAGTCTCGGGGGGGGGGGGGAAGGAGAGAGATGCTGGGAACTGAGGAGGAGGGAAGACAATATTGTTGGTGGGAATAATTTTGATTCAATGTCACTATGTATCTCAAATATCACTGTAAAATATTCACTTTGGTCACAATAAATATTATTTAAAAAAAAAACAAGAAAAGATAATGTAAGTGATACAAGAGTGTGGTCCTCCAAACATGAATATAAAACATAAATCAATAGGCATATTTTGAATTTTTAAAGAAAGATCACTTGGCAAAGTGGAGCCTATATAAATTAATTTAATCTCATAGTTGAAATGAGATATTTTAAATCTCACACAGATTATTTAATATCTTAATTTTTGATTCCAGTGTTTTCATCTGGATGAAAGGAGTTCACCTTCTGGGACTCAGCTTATAAAATACAGAACCTCATATCCTTCCCCAAATTTTATAACAACTGATTTTTGAAAATGATATTGCGATGCTGATGATGAAAAATTACAAGAATCAAGTGTTTACATAAGCCTAAATTAGTTTTATGTATCTATATTTTAGTTATGATTATTTTAATTAGAATAATCTATTCCTGGTTTAAAATTTTCTTATTTTAATTATTGGGCTAGATTTACAAAAAGTATTTGTGTATTCACACTAGAACACTATGACTTCTTCGTTCCTTGTATGATCTGGTAGTTGTTGCTTCATCTTCCCTAATGTGCTAAAGCACTTTGTGATATCTTTTACTTGCCAGATCATTGAATCATGGACCTGGGGAAGAGAACATGGAAACCATACTTTGTATACTTTCTTCCTGATTTTCCTTATCTCAGACAACTGTGAGTCTACTTACTATTCCCTTCACTCAGAAAGCTTTGCTTGAAAATAACCCCGTTACTCAAATGGAAGCAACAGTGGGTCTACATGTCGTTAGGGAACAGAGGCCTTTCCAACTCTTGACTAAACTCTACCTCTGTAAATTACTCACTCCCTCAACCTCTTCACTTTCTTCTCCGAATTTACCACTGTATGCTAATGGTTATTTGATGGTTTGCTAACAAAGTAATATATAGTGTAATGAGAGTATATAATCTTTATTTTTTAAAAAAATCATTCATATATCCCCTAAACAGAAGAGAAATCACTAAGAAATTACTCCTGATGGTGCTCAGAGAATCATATGGGATGCCAAGAATTGAACTTGTATTGACCTTGTGCAAGGCAAGCACTTTACCCTTTTTCATTTTTTTCCAGTTTACTTGGACCTTGATCAGATGCTGGCATGTTTGAGAATTCACTGCAAGTTGGAGAGGGGGCAAGGGGAGAAGGAGATGGGTTCGGGGTCACTCTTCCTCCTTTAGGCATCTCCATATTCTAGTGATGGAAAACTAGATTTTGTTCTTTGATTGGAGTGGTTACAAAGCCAATTTTGACATCTAGAGTATGGTGATGGGGAGGAAATTTGTATTTCTTTTTGCAGCCCACCATCTCTCTTTATTCTTCCTAGTTTAATTGGTTGGACTCTGTCTAACTGAGCCACAAGCATGTTAATAGAGAGAGAGTCAAGTGTCATCTCTATCTGCATATTGTCTGCTGCACAATTCATGTACTTTTGTCTGGAAGTTTATATCTTTCTATAAATTAGCGAAGCTTTTCCAATTCTCTGATTTTATAGTATCTTTTCTTTTGTTGATTAATTTTGAAACATGTAAGGTATTTTAAATTCAGGTAACTGTCACTTCAACGGAACTCTGGCTTGTGTTTTTCTTCATAAATTTTATTATTGGAATGAACTAATGCTATTTCTGTCTACTGCAGAAACGTTATTATTGTGTCATTTTTAAGCCAACATCTGATGTACATGCTGTACAGTTTAGTCACTCTGTTTTTCTTTTGTCAATAGGTTTTCCCCTTGCCATTTATATAATCTTTTTCATTTCACTTTTGGCCTACTGCTTTTTTCCTGTGGCAGAGTGTCTTATGCTACATTTATAGAAGCATTTTTCATCTCATAGCTAAATCCTAAAACACACATGCTAGAACATACTAAAATGCACACAGGGGAAAATTTGTGTTATAGTCTGTACATCCCTGGTGTCCTTCACAAGTTCCTATAACTTGCCAGTAAAAACATTTATGGGTCTGAGGATTCTCTGACTTTTGGAGTCTTATTATTTTGTTTCTATCTTTCTTTTCTGTTTTTTTTCATAGCCTCCAGGCTCTCTCATTTGTCCATCTGTGATAGGGCAATCATTGAAATAGTTATGAATTATTCACTTCTCATGCCTAGTGCTATCAGAAGTAGATATACACCTGTCTTCTTTACCCACAGACTAGGCAACATTTCTGTGGCCAACTGCTCATGGACTTTTCTAAAAGACACAGAATTTAATTTCTCACAGGGTGACTCTACTCATTTATGTATTCCTGATTTCCTGCATTCCCTTCCAAACTTATTTCTCTTGCCTTATAAATAAAAGTATCTGTTTTAGAAATAAGGTTACTAAGAAATTAGAGAACAGAAAGAAAAATAGAAAATAGAGGCTGCAAGATCGTACAGTGGGTAAGGCATTTGATTTATGTACTGCTGACCATGGGTCCAAACCTAGCATCTCATATAATCCCTGTGAATGACCAAGAGTAATTTCTGAGTTCAAAACAAGGACGAGGGTCGAAGCGAAAGCTCAGCAATAGGGTGTTTGCCTTGCACGTGTCCAACCCCGGACAGACCAGGGTTTGATTCCTGGCATTCCATATGGTTCCCGAGCCTGCCAGGAGTAACTTCTGACCTGAGAGCCAGGAGTAACCCTTCAGTGTTCCGGTTGTGACCCATAAACAAAACAAACAAAACCAGGACTAAGCCCTGAACATATCTTCATAGGACCCAAAATCCATCATCTCCCTCCATTTTAATAGGTTTGTTTGTTTATTGTTGTTGTTCAGTTTGAGAGTGCTTTATATTAGACCATAGTCTTTTTATCTGTTGCATCATCTGAAAATATGTTCTTCCAATCAGTAGTATACATTTTTTATTTTAAGCTTCATTTCTTTCTCAGTGCGAAAGATTCTAATTTAGTGTAGTCCAATTTGTTTGTTTTTCTTTACTTTGCTAATGTATCATTAAAGACTCCTCAGATCAGGCTCTTGGAAAGTCATGCTTATGTTCTTTTTAATTAATTTTTAGATACAGGGTTCATATCAAGGCCACTGATTCATTGCAATCATTGTCTATTGATGGAGATAGGGTTCTCATTGTTTATTGTTTTTGTTTTTGGTAGACTCACAAAGAAAAGATTCCCTGTTCAATCAGACCAGAAATTAAGAGAGTAAATATGACGCCTCAGAAATGTAGATCATATGATATTAATATGAATAACTTTTTTACTAAACTAGATTTTTCAACTCTTAATTTTCTTGATTTTTGAATTGTATTTTTATTTCCATATAGATTATTTCTGCTTATGTTACAAATTGCTTTCTTCTACTTACTTTGGGCACATTTGTTGTTCTTTTTATTTTCTTTTGAGGGGTGTTGAGTTACAACAGGTGGTGTTTTTTTCAGACTCTCTTTTCAGGGATCACTGCTGGCCAGGATCAGGGAACCATATGTGCTCCTTGATCCTGGTCAGCTGCGCGCAAGGCAAAGGCCTTATCTATTGTATTAACTCACCTGCCCCTGTTTTCTATTTTCTTGATGTATGAGGTTGTTATTTTTAATATGCTCTTGTTTTTTGATGAACACTTATAGTTCTCATCTTAAAAAAGCATTTGCTGTGCCCATACGCTCTGGTAGCTCATATTTATTTTCATTTGTTTTCAGTAATCTTTCTGTTTTCACTTCCTATATGACCTAATGGCTGTTCAGTAGTGTGTTGTTTAACTTCTAAGTGTTTGAGTTTCATAGCCTATTGTTTGAGGTTTATTGCCAACTTGAATGTACTATGATCTGAAATATATATGTAATATTTATATTTTCTTGATTTTATGGAGAATTGTTTTATACCTTAGTATTTGGTCTATCCTAGATAATCTTTGAACACTAGAGAAGAATATTTATTCAGTTTTGGAAGACTAGAGAGCTTTCTGATATCAGTTGAGACCACTTCTTTCATTTCTTTCTGTAAGGCTTTTATACTGATTCTCTGTCTGGTTGATCTATCCAATGGTGAGAATGCAGTAATAAATTCTCCTATGACTGTAGTGTAACTTCTTTAACTGTAACTTTCTTTTTTGTTCGTTTGTTTGTTTATTTTTGATTTTTGGATCACACCGGCAGCACTCAGGGGTTACTCCTAGCTCTATGTTCAGAATCGCTCCTGGCAGGCTCAGGGGACCATATGGGATGCTGGGATTCCAACCACTGACCTTCTGCATGTAAGGTAAATGCCTTACCTCCATGCTATCTCTCCGGCCCCTAACTGTAACTTTCTTAAGACATTCAGTATTATTTGGTGCATATTTGTCAATGAGTGTTAAATATTTTTGGTATGTAAATACTTTGTTATTAAAGTGAACCATTCTCTGGATGTAGGGATACGGTTTGGTTATTTCACAGTTCCAAAATGGAAAGGGAATCCCATGTCCCCTATCTAGGAAGAATAGGAGGAACTGTCCCAGTTATATTAGTCGCCCAGTGAATAATCCAAATAGATATGAGGTTAATAGGTAGCAAGGAACTAGAGCTCAAGCAATTCACCAACAAGCCATCTGCTTCAATCCAGGAGCTCACAAGCCTGCAGAAAGAAAAAGCTCAGCTCCCTCAGCTCCCTGCCTCCAATTCATTCAGATCCAAACCATTCCCCCCAGGAGGTAGGGAAAAAGTAGGCATGGAGAACAGGTACAAAAGATAACTATTAACAAAAACTTCTATATAACTAACAGCTATGTTTCATCTCTGGAATTTATTGCCCTTTATATATTAAAGTATGTTTCATCTGATATGGCCATGCCTAAATTTGTTTTGCTTATGAGACCGCACTCAGTGGTACTCAGCTATCACTTTTGGAGGTGCTCGGTAGACCATATGATATGCCATGGATTAAACTCATGTCAGCTGCATGCAAGGAAAGCATCCTAATTGCTAAGGTGTTGCTCTGGCCCCCATGCTTGCATTTTTAGACAATTAATTGCTGGCTGGGATATTTATTTTCCAACCTTTTACTCTGAACCTGTGAGTATATTTTTTTAATTAAATAATTTTTATTTTGACCAACGTGAATTACAAATCTTTCATAGTAATATTTTAGGTACATAGTGACAATGAATCAGGGGCATTCCCACCACCAATGTTATTCTTTCTCCACCCCTGTTCCCAGCATGCATCCCATATTCCACACCTTTGACCCCCGGGCTGCTAGTATAAGTGGTTCCCTCTGTGTCTAGCTTGTTGTAGATTGGGTATTGATTCTGTTGTCATTGGCTTTGGATTTGGTGTTTAAGTATGATCATTTTTTATTTCTACTCAGTGTTCATACACCTGTTTGGTCTTGGTATCCTCCATTGTTTCTCATTCAATTTGTGAGGCAGAAAAATATGTTCGTTATGTGGTTCCATTTGAAAGGAAGAAAAATGAAAGAAAAAAAAGTGGGGATAAAAATCAAACAAGAAAGAAATGAGAGGAGTCCTTCTAGAGGCTATAAATATCAATTTAAGAGAAGGGAAAAAGTAAGTAAAAACATAAAAACATACAAAAAATCAAACAACAGAACCTGAAAAGCACCACAGCAATAAAGACAACAACCAAACAATAACTATGATCCTGAAATAAAAACAAAACAGGCACACAAAAATAAAGAAAAAACAACAACAATAACAAAAAATTAATTTGTGCTTTTTTTGCATAGGCACATTAAATATTAGGAAGATTAGAAAGGGAATTCCCTTGGCCTAAGAGATAAAGGGTTTCTCCACCCTTGAAGCATACTATCATGGGAATAACATGCTCTTTTTCTCTTCCCTTTTGTGTTGTCTGGAATCTTTCCACTCATTCATGGATGATAAAATCACGCCTTAGTAACTAGAGATCTTGGTATTTGCACAGGCCATAGGATGGAGAATAGAGTGAAGTCTTTCTTTACGTTTCTATAAGTTCTGTTCCAACACTGTAATTTTAATTAGTCTTGGTCTTTGCACCGATCCTAGTATGAAGCCTAGGATAGAGTCTTTCATTATGTTTCCAGAAGTTCTGCTCAGTTACATTTGTCTCAGCCAGACCTCTGGGATTAGAGATCTTGGTTGTTATACAGGTCGTAGGCCAAAGCCTAGACTGCGGTCTTTTTTATTGGTCCCAGGATAAGTTGTGCACAGTCATGGTTGCCACAGTCGGTCTTCTGTAGTTAGCTATCTTGGCTTTTGCACAGATCAAAGGATGACGTGTTATGATTTCTGACGTGTTCTTATTATTAGGTAGTGAGGTAAGACAACCTGCTCTTAGATCTAGTTGTTGACATTTCCTCATTGTCAGGATGTCATATCAAAACTGGCTCATGTTGGTATCTGAGCAGTATTAAGAATGTCCCAGAGGGAGTTTGGTTCCTGGAGCTGTTGCAGAGAACCGTGTCAGATCTATGTCTGAGATCTAGGGTTCGCGGTTGGACAATTGCTGTCTAATCACATGGAGTCTAAATTAGGACCACATGACATATGTTCAAGTTGGAAAGCGCCCCTGTATTGTAAAATGTATGAGTTTTTATCCCTAATAGTAAGAGCTTGTTTCTATATGTAAAATTTCCCCCTTTTTAGTATGCCTTTGCAAAAAGAAATGGTGCTATATTATATTGCTGGTGCATTTGGAGGTGAGAGAGAACCCGTGAGTATCTTATAAGCAATAGAATGTTGTGTTAATTATACTTATGCATTCTATCATTATGTGCTTTTTTATTGATACATTCAAGACATTTAACTTATATGCACATGAAGAAATTTTGCATATGTGTTCAGGATTTTCTTGCGGTCTTTTTTTTTTTTTAATAAGAGTCTTTTATGACCATTTATTGCATCTTGAAATGCTGGTTTAGCAAATAAGAATTAGCTGTTGGGGCCGGGCGGTGGCGCTGGAGGTAAGGTGCCTGCCTTGCCTGCGCTAGCCTAGGACGGACCGCGGTTCGATCCCCCGGCGTCCCATATGGTCCCCCAAGAAGCCAGGAGCAACTTCTGAGCGCATAGCCAGGAGTAACCCCTGAGCGTCACAGGGTGTGGCCCAAAAAAAAAAAAACCAAAAAAAAAAAAAAAAAAAAAAGAATTAGCTGTTATATGTTTAGTTTTGTGTTGCTCCTTGAAAATTGATGATAAGATAGCTAGATGAGCGAACCCGGGAGGCGTGGAATCGGCCAGGTAAGGCCCGGTCCCCCGCGGCTCCCAGGCCGAGCCCCTTCCCCTGCGAACCCGGGAGGCGTGGAATCGGCCAGGTAAGGCCCGGTCCCCCGCAGCTGCCAGGCCTAGCCCCTTCCCTGCGAAACCGGGAGGCGCGGAAACGGCCTTGTAAGGCCCGTTCCCCCGCGGCTGCCAGGCCGAGCCCCTTCCCCTGCAAACCCGGGAGGCGCGGAATCGGCCAGGTAAGGCCCGGTCCCCCGCGGCTGCCAGGCCGAGCCCCTTCCCCTGCGAACCCGGGAGGCGCGGGATCGGCCAGGTAAGGCCCGGTCCCCCTCGGCTGCCAGGCCGAGCCCCTTCCCTGCGAGCCCGGGAGGCGCGGAAACGGCCTTGTAAGGCCCGTTCCCCCGCGGCTGCCAGGCCGAATCCCTTCCCTGCGACCCCGGGAGGCACGGAAACGGCCTTGTAAGGCCTGTTCCCCCGCTGCTGCCAGGCCAAGCCCCTTCCCCAGGAACCACAAGCGCTGAGGAGAGTGGCTTGAGGGAAGCCCTTCCTCTGGGTGGGCACCTGGAAGGGCAACTTGAACAACCCGAATAGACAAGGGAGATATGGCCAGTCGTCTGGCCCCTCAGGTGACCTAGAACAGTCCATCCCCTAGGGCCCTGGAGTGGACCAGGGACTCCCCAAGGACGAGAGCTCTGGGTTGGGCGGAAGGAACTCCTTCAACGGAGGCTTGGAGGGGACGGAGCTCCATTGACTCTCGGAGAGAGGGGGGACAGAGAACTAGGCTCAACAGCGCCAGCAAACATTGTGGCCAGGAGCGGAACTGCACCGCTGACAGAACTAAGGAGCAGAAAAGGGACAGGACCCACAGGGAAGGCTGACCCCTAGGCAGCAAAGGGGAGGAGAAAGAGCTAGGTTCAACAAGCTCACCCAACAGGCCCCTCTAGAACCACCTTCAGGAAGGGGAACAAGCAGGCCAAAAAAAGAAGCCACAGCACTCCAAAACACACCATTAAATACAAAGAACCATGCGCAAATCAAGGAAATCCCTAAAAACTGGAGACACCATGACAAATCCTAGCAAGTTCCCAAGTCCACCAAATCGCACAGATCCAGGGGAAGAAGACTTAAAAACGGTAATGAGGAAGGAAATGCGGGAATTACTAACAGTAATGAAAGAAACCCTAGCTACCGAATATAAGAAAACCATGGAAGAACGAATCAGCCAAATTAAAGAAGAAATGTCAAAGAACATGAGAGAGACCATACAAAAAGAAGTGAAGGACTTAAGAGACAAAGTAACAAGCCTTACGAGCAGAAACACAGAGTTGGAGAAGCACATCGAAGAACTCGAAGGAAAACTACAATCAAAAAAAGATCAAGAAACCAACAAAGAAATAAAAGGCAAAGCACTGGAAGGAAAAATCCAATATCTAATGAAAAAAGACAAAAGGAACAATCTAAGAATTGTGGGTATACCAGAAGGGGAGGAAATAGGGAAGGGGGAAGAACAGGTAGTCAGGGAGATAATAACAGAGAACTTCCCCACACTCTGGAAAGACACTTCAGGACAAATCCAGGAAATCAAGAGGGTTCCTAATAAAATAGACCCTAATAAGCCAACACCAAGACACATAATAATCCAAATGGCAAAAAACAAAGAGAAAGAGGAACTCCTGAAAGCAATAAGGGAGAAAAAAACCCTCAAGTACAAAGGAAAGGACATAAGAATCAAACCGGATCTCCCATTTGAAATAATTCAAGCAAGAAGACAGTGGAATGACATATTTACACGACTGAATGAAAGAAATTTCCAACCCAGGGTACAATACCCAGCAAAACTATCATTCATATGGGAGGGCAGAATAAAAACATTCTCAAACATGAACGAACTTGAACTATTTGTGCAAACCAAGCCGATCCTAAACGACTTACTCAGAGATGAATTACATAATCCAAACCCCCGATTGTAACAACAACCACTCCACACAATACAACGGCACAACAGTCCTCTCTATCAATAATTTCCCTAAATGTGAATGGACTGAACTCTCCAATTAAAAGACACATAGTAGAGAACTGGGTTAGAAAAAATAAACCGGACTTCTGCTGTCTGCAAGAAACACACCTACAGTTACAGGATAAGCACAGGCTTAGAATAAAAGGATGGAAAGTAATTATTCAGGCCAATGGAAAACAAAAAAGAGCAGGGACAGCCATTCTTATATCAGACCAAATTGTATTCAACCTCAAGAAAGTGATCAGAGACAAAGAGGGTCACTACTTACTGATCAGGGGAACATTAGATCAAGAAACACTAACCCTGGTCAATATCTATGCACCTAATGTAGAGTCAGCAAAATATGTGAGGCAACTACTAGCAAACCTGGAGAAACACATGAAGGGAAATGTGATAATAGTAGGGGACCTCAATACTCCACTATCACCATTGGACAGAACCACCAAACAGAAAAATAGCAAAGAAATAAGAGCTCTAAATGAAAAATTAGAAGATTTAGGGCTAATAGATTTATATAGAGCCCTCCATCCCCAGAAAGCAGAATACACATTCTTCTCAAACCCACATGGAACCTTCTCCAGAATAGATCATGTCTTAGGATACAAAGCCAACCTATATAAGACCACAAAGGTAAGGATCATAAGAAGTACCCTTTCAGATCACTATGCAACAGAGGTTAAAATTGATGTCAAGAAGAAGCAATGGGGGGCCGGGAAGGTGGCGCTAGAGATAAGGTGTCTGCCTTGTAAGCGCTACCAAGGAACTGACCGCGGTTCGATCCCCCGGTGTCCCATATGGTCCCCCCAAGCCAGGGGCGATTTCTGAGCACATAGCCAGGAGTAACCCCTGAGCGTCAAACGGGTGTGGCCCAAAAACCAAAAAAAAAAAAAAAAAGAAGAAGCAATGGAGAAAAACTAATACCTGGAGATTAAACAACATGCTGCTCAACAACAGCTGGATCAAAGAACAACTCAAGGAAGAAATAAAAAGATTCCTTGAGACAAATGACAATGAAGAGACAACATGTCAAAACTTATGGGACACAGCAAAAGCAGTAATTAGGGGGAAACTCATAGCAATACAGGCCTATGTCAAGAAACAGGAAAACAACAAAACCAACAGTTTAAAAGATCACCTCAAAGAACTGGAACAACAGCAACAGAGGAATCCAACCACAACCAGAAGGCAAGAAATAATAAAAACCAGAGCATAAATAAACAACATCGAAACCAAGAAAACAATACAAAAAATCAATGAGACCAGGAGTTGGTTTTTCGAAAAAATAAACAAGATAGACAAACCATTGGCAAAACTCACCAAAAAAAAGAGGGAACACACCCAAATCAGTAGGATCACAAATGAAAGGGGAGAGATTACAACAGAACCCCAAGAAATACAACACATCATGAGATCATATTATGAACAACTATACTCAACTAGGTTAGAGAACCCAGTAGAAATCGACAGATTCTTGGACAAACACCCTATTCCAAGACTGGAAAAGGAGGATCTAGAAAGACTAAACAGACCAATCACCTCAGAGGAAATTGAAGATGTAATTAAAAAACTCCCTAAGAACAAAAGCCCAGGCCCAGATGGATTTACAGGTGAATTCTATCAAACATTTCAAGAAGACTTACTACCACTTTTCCATAGGCTTTTCCAAACCATAGAAAAAACAGGAATCCTCCCCAACTCCTTTTATGAGGCTAATATCACACTCATTCCCAAAGAAGGCAAAGACACCACCAAAAAAGAAAACTACAGACCAATCTCACTAATGAACATAGATGCAAAGATACTTAACAAAATCTTAGCAAACCGAATCCAACACTTCATCAAAAAGATCATACATCACGACCAAGTAGGATTCATACCAGGAATGCAAGGTTGGTTCAACATACGCAAATCAATCAATCTGATACACCACATCAACAACATGAAAGACAAAAACCACATGATCATATCAATCGATGCAGAGAAGGCGTTTGACAAAATCCAGCATCCTTTCATGTTAAAGACACTCAGCAAAATAGGGTTAGAAGGAACTTTCCTCAAGATAGTTACAGCTATATATGAAAAGCCTACAGCCAACATTATACTTAATGGCGAGAAACTAGAAGCATTCCCACTAAGTTCAGGAACTAGACAAGGCTGTCCACTCTCTCCACTCTTATTCAATATAACCTTAGAAGTCCTAGCAATAGCAATCCGACAAGAGAAGGGAATCAAAGGAATTCAAATAGGGAAAGAGGAACACAAGCTATCTCTATTTGCCGACGATATGATGATATACATCGAAAACCCTAAAGAGTTCACAGTAAAACTCCTAGAAACAATCAACCAATACAGCAAAGTGGCTGGATACAAAGTCAATACACAAAAGACAGTTGCGTTTCTATATACAAACAATGAAGCTGAGGAGAGAGAGATTAAAAATACAATCCCATTTAAGATAGTATCAAAAAATATCAAGTATCTAGGAATCAACCTTACAAGAGAAGTGAAAGACCTATACCAGGGAAACTTCAAAACGCTTCAGAAAGAAATTGAAGACGATCTAAAGAAATGGAAGAACATCCCATGCTCATGGATAGGTAGAATTACCATAGTCAAAATGACTATCCTACCCAAACTTCTATATAGATTTAATGCAATCCCTATCCAAATCCAGACACAATTCTTTAAAGAAATAGAACAATCAATCACAAAATTCATCTGGAACCACAAAAGAGCCAGGATAGCCAAACACATACTCAAAAACAAGAAGCTGGGTGGAATCTCCTTACCTAACTTGAAACTATACTATAAAGCCATAGTAATCAAAACAGCATGGTACTGGAACAGAGACAGGACCTCAGACCAGTGGGTTCGAACAGATTTCCCAGACATAAACCCCCAGATATACAGCCAACTAATATTTGATAAAAGAGGCAAGAATCTGAAATGGAACAAAGAAAGCCTATTCAACAAATGGTGTTGGCAGAACTGGAAAACCACATGTACGAAAGTGAAAATCAACCCATACCTCACTCCTTATACAAAAGTCAACTCAAAATGGATCAAAGACCTTGAAATCAGACCCGAATCTATAAAATTTATTGAGAATAAAATAGGGAGAACACTTGAAGACCTATATATCAAAAAGGTCTTCGAGAATGGAACACCAATGGCAAGAACCTTAGCAGCAAACATAAACAAATGGGACTACATCAAACTAAAAAGCTTCTGCATGGCGAAAGAAACCTTACTTTATGCAAGAAGACAGTTAACAGAATGGGAAAAAAATCTTTTCACTAGACATATCAGATAAAGGACTGATATCTAGAACTTACAAAGCACTCAGAAAACTGAGCCCCTCAAAACCAAACAAAGCCATTAAAAAGTGGGGAGAAGAAATGAATAGACACTTCTCTGAGGAAGACAGAAGGATGGCTAACAAACACATGAAAACATGCTCACCTTCACTCATCATCAGAGAGATCCAAATCAAGACAACAATTAGATACCACCTTACACCAGTAAGGATGGCTCAGATCAAAAATACTGAGAACAATCTTTGTTGGCGGGGATGTGGTATGAAGGGAACCCTCATCCACTGCTGGTGGGAATGCCCCCTAGTCCAACATCTATGGAGAACAGTCTGGAGAGTGCTCAAAGAACTCAGAATTGAGCTCCCTTTTGACCCAGCAATTGCACTTCTAGGTATATACCCCCAAGGTGGAAGAACATTTATCCCAAAATACGTGTGCACCCCACTATTTATCGCAGCACTCAGTATAATAGCCAAATCTTGGAACCAACCACGATGTCCAACAACAGATGAATGGATCATTAAGATGTGGTATCTATACACAATGGAATATTACATGGCAGTCAGAAACGATACAATCACAGATTTTGCAGCAACGTGGATGGACCTAGATCATGTTATGTTAAACGAAGTAAGTCAGAAGACAAAAGATAAACACAGAATGGTAGCACTATTCTGAAGCACACAGAACATACATCTTAACCACAACTAATACTTAACAATCAAATAACAGGGTCTAACAGGATAGAAACTCCAAACACTGTAATAGTCAACATATACCTGGGAACAGTGCCCAAAACACATGAAAAACTAACAACACAAACTTTCGACTACACATTATACCACGAAGAAAACAGCAACACCAGAACAGCAGCATAGAGAGAACAGGTACCTAATCAACCTTCTACAACAAGGACTCATAATAGTCCTGTAGAGATCGTATACAGGAACACAGGTAAAAAATACCAAGGCAAACCACTGACTCCAATGGAAACATCCCATAACACTACGTATTAATGCCTCTATCTTACTATATGTAAAATAACCTCTCAGCTTCTCTGTCCACAGGCGTTCTTGGATACAAAGGGCGGACAAGCTAAGATGGCAGCTCGGGATACCACACGAGATACCATTCCTAGTTTGCACTACGAGATGACCCCGAGAAAACTCTTTATTTTTTTATTTATTTATTTATTTATTTTGAGAAATCTCTTTAACATACACTTTATCTCTAGGTTTACCTTCTTTTAGGGTTTCAAGCACGTGACCAGTCAAACCACCAAAGCAGTAACAGCAACGAACAGACTCAAACTACATACTCTATTCACTGAACACATTCAAGCGAACTAGCATTCCCTTGTTATTCTCTCCTCTCTTCTCACCACTTGCTTTTTGATTTTTTTCTCTTCTATTCTTTTCTTTACTTTTTATCTTTTCTTTTCTCCCTTTCTTTCTAATGTATTTTTCTCTTTTCTCCCTCCCTACCCCTTCCATACACCTTACCCTTTCCCCCCCTCTGGAAACCCAACTATCCCTCCACCCCTCAATCCCATCTAGACCTCCCTCTATATTAAAACACTTCACCCTCAGTTCCTAATCTATTAGGCAACAAGATCGACCTCCTACCCCAACGAACCAGTACCCAGCACCCAAGAGAAGGGACACCCAGTCAAACCCACACCTCGTCCCGGACAAGAAAAGACAGCCAACTCCCCTGCGGACTCATGCAGCGAGGCCCTCCCTACCTACTCCCCCTAATGTGGACTGTTACTTGAATCCGGACCTAGGTCCAAAAGTATCCCCAATGCAAGAACTCTTCCAAGACCTCCCTGCCGCAAATTTTTACCAACCTGAAGAAGGTCAGGGGGTGGGATAGGAAGATGCCTGAGAACCCACACATTACAACAAAAACCCAAAAGACAATGGGAAAAACTGTACTTCCAACATAGGCATAGGACCTGTAATACACCACCTCGTTACCTGCTCTCCCCCAAATGTAAGGTAGTCTTTTGCACCACTTTGGCCCTTTAAAACCTTCGCGAACTCATTTTTCTTCTTTTCTTAAATTTATTTATTTTTTCTAAATGTTGGTCCTACATATACATTTGCAAGCACATACATTTTTATTTATTTCTTCTTTCTTTTTTTTTTTAATTTTAATTTTAATTTTTATTTTTATCATTTTTGGGTATGTGACCTGTGTCTGTTATACCCTCTGTCCACCCCCAGCTACACCGACAATATAATGTAGCACCACTTCCCCCTGCAAAGACACACTAAATAAAGGGGAAATCTTACATATATATATATAAAAAACAAAAAGAGCTCTTATCTACTAGAGATAGGAACTCATAGTTGTTTACAATACAGGGATATCTCCTACCTTGAAAATATGTCATGTGGAATCAGCTTAGACCTCAGGTGATTAGATACCATTCATCCAGCCTTGAAATCTGGATCCCAGACAAAGGATTGGCACAGCTCTTCACAACAGCTACAGGAAACAAACTCCATCTGAGCCAGCCTTAATACTGCGGGGTCAACAACAAGGGCCAGCTCTAACATGATATCCTGACAATGAGGAAAATGCGAACAACTTGTCCTGAGAGCAGATTAGCATACCTTACCAGCTAACGACAAGACAAAACCAGAAGACGCGGCACCATTTGGTAGGCCCAAAAGCCAAGATCGTGACTTACAGATGACTGGCTACTAGAACCACGACCAGACAGTATACACCTTGGGCCCAATATAAAAGCCCTAGTTCAGGGTTTGCACTACGACTTGCACAATAATCATGATCCCTAGTCCCAAAGGTCTGACAGAGACAACTGCAACAGAATGGGGCTTCTGGAAGCACAAAGAAAGATGCTATCCTAGGAGCCATCCTAGGTTCAGTGCAAAGACCAAGATCACCAACCACAGAAGATGGATTAAAACGACACTGAGGCAACAGAACCTCTAGAACCACAAAGACTGACTTCATCATAAGTCCCACCTCAGGATCTGTGCAGATACGGAGACCTCTACACACAGAGCTCTGATTGTATCACCCTGGACAGAGCAGAAGTCTTCCACACACCCACACAAAAAAAAACACCACCGGGAGAATAAATGATCCTGAGCAAAGTCTAGAGCTGATCCCATGACAGTATACTCCAAGGACGGAGAAACCCCATATTTCTTAGGCCAAGTGAATTCCTTTTAGAATGACCCCAATATTTACTGTGCCAGGGCAGGAGGGGAAAAAACAAAAATACAAAAACCACAAAACCTTGGTTATTTCATATATACATATATTTTTCCCTTCATTTATTATTGTTATTATTATTTTTATATACCTATCTATTTTGGTCGATTTCTCTGTTTGGGTGTGACTACTGAAATCGTGGTCCCCAATTATACTTATTTTTTTTCTCTCTTCTTTTCTCTTCTTTCGTTATGTGCTATGCCATGTTTCTTATTTCAAGACCATGGCGTGTTTTTGGTTTTTTTGTTTGTTTTTTTTTTTTTTTTTTGGTTTGTTTTTGCTTTTTTTTTAAACTTTTTTTTTTTTTTTTTTTTTTTTGTGGTGCTTACCGATATAGATGGAGTCCCCACTGGATAATTGACTCTTTTTTTTTTTGGTACTGGTGGAGTGTTTCAACTTCTTTTTCTCCTTCATCTCCCAAATCGATGATGAGAGCCTCTAGAAGGATTCCATCCATTTTTGGAGTATTAGACTCTTACCCCAGTTTATTTATCTTCTCTTTTTCAGGCAAAATCATGCAACTTGAATTAGCTAGTCCTGCCTACAATTAGAGGGGGAGATAAGGGAGGCATTAAGACCAAACAGGGGCAAGACTACTAAGTAGTGGGTTGGATACAGAGGGGACCACATATTCTAGCCGCCCTGGGGGTGAGGGAAGAGGAAATGGGAGGTAGGACAAAAACGGAGGTGTAGGGAGGACAAATTGGTGATGGGAATCCCCCCTGATTTTATGTAAATATGTACCTAAAATGTTATTGTCAACAATATGTAAGACACTATGATCAAAATAAAAATTATATATATTAAAAAAAAAGGTGAAATATTAGAGAGCTGCAGATATTTGGGCAAAGTATTCAAAATCAAAATGTATATATTGCTCAAGGCTAGTAAAATAAAAATATTATTTGTTTAAAAAAAAAGATAGCTAGATGAAATATTATTGTTTGTATGCATATTTTATTCAGTGTTTGGACATATACCATTTCTTCTAGACCATAGGGTTTTATTTGGAAAAGTAATGTGATATTCATGGTGATTCCCATGTCGCTTTTTTTTTTGCTTTGCTCTTGCTGCTCTAAAGATTCTATCTCTATATTTTCTGTTGCCATTTTAATTGTGATGAATCTTGGTGTTTTTTTCTTTGGGTTACTTTGATTCAATAGCTTTCAGCTTCCTGGATCTGTGTGTCTAAGTGTCTAAATTTTCAGATAGAGGTTTTCAGCTACATAAGTACATCTCCAATCAGCCTTTCTTCTCACTCTGTGACTATAATAATTCAGATTTTTAAGCCATCTTATAGATTACTCATGGTTTCTACATTTTTCTTTATATTTGTTCATTTTTAGATAGTTTAATGCATCTTATCTCCTAACATGTTAATTCATCCCTCTGCTTCTGTCCTTTTGCTATTTAGTCTCTTTATTGTATGTTTTAGTTCTCTTACTGTACTCTTCAGATCATCTATTTCAGATTGAAGTTTTCTCACATTTTTTCCTTGTTGTAACTCTTCTCCATTGTTTTCTTCAATTCAGTGAACAGTGTAATCATTGTAACTTTGAATTTCTCATCTGGACGATTAAAGAGGTTTTTTGTGCTTGGGGTCCTTCCAAGGCTTTTTTTTTTGTCATCCATTAGTGCAGGTGAGTTTCTTCTTTCTTCATTATGTCTGGCACTGCAGCAGAACTACAAAAATACTGACTCTAAGGCAAATTTCCATTGTATGGGCTCCCTCCTGGGGTTGGGTGGGTGGGGTGAAGCTGCTCACAGTGTCTACTTGGGGTGGACTGGGTGGTTCTCCAACAGCTGGCTTTCCCCCCTATAATTAAGATTTTAACTAAGTATTAATGCCAAGATTTTAGTCAATGTTAGTTAACTATTCTTTAAATAGAAAAATGGCTATATTTTAAAAAATAAGACAAAATGCTACTTGAAGAAAAACCTAGAACTTGTTCTCTTTTTTTTTTTTTTGGTGTTTTTGTTTTTGGGCCACATCCAGTGACACTCAGGGATTATTCCTGGCTATGCGCTCTGAAATCGCTCCTGGCTTGGGGGACCATATGGGACTCCAGTGGATCAAACTGCAATACCTCCTAGGTCAGCTGCTTGCAAGGCAAACTCCCTACTGCTGCTCCACTGCTCCGGCTCCTAGAATATGTTCTTGTCTGATGATTCCAATCATAGTCCTGGGAAGAACCCAATCTTATTCCTCATTATTTTGATAGTTTCTGTTTGCATGTCATTTGTTTTAAAATATGAAATTTATGCACACCTAATTTATTGGGGGGTGAGTCCAGAGAAGAGAAACTAATATGGCACACTTAGGATGGGGGAAGAGTATATAACCTTACTAAAGTCCTGGGAGCAGCAAATTCCATCAGATTTTACCAACAGTCTTAAAATTGTAAAACTATTTGGTCCAGAGAGAATGAATGTCTTGGATATTTTTATTTTTTATTATTTGTTTTTTTTTCGGGGGGGGGTCACACCTGCCAGCGCTCAGGGGTTACTCCTGGCTCTATGCTCAGGAATTATTCCTGGCAGGCTCAGGGGACCATATGGGATTTCGGGATTCTAACCAATGACCTGCATGCAAGGCAAACACCTTATCTCCATGCTATCTCTCCGGCACCTGTCTTGGACTTTTAATACTTTGGATAAATATTTAAAAATTTTAGATACTAATAAGGCATTTTTGCTTCAGAAGCTTTCAGAACGTTATAAATTTAGTCTTGGCCACTTTGGGTGGAATATGACTAAAGAAGTATAGAAGAAGTGATTCCAACATAAATTGTGAACTTTTTACTTGTTATTACTGAAGGTTTATGCTGCATTTAATCTCTATATACAGATGCACATGCATATGCATATACACATTCATAGTGGCCTACATTCAACACATGCCCAATGTCAGTATTGTATGTTTAGTTAAAATTCATAGTTTTAGAGCTATCTATATATGAAAAGATCAGTTATTTGTGATTTTTACTTCAAATTAGTGAGTTATATCCCTACATCAAAACTTATGAGAAACATTTCCCTTTTTCTTTTAAAGATTGGTTTGTATATGACACATTGATAGAAGTTACCTATTTTACCTTTTCCTGGAGTCAACAACATTAATTTGCCTGTATAATGGTAGTTTCTTATACTTCAAAATCACAAGACTACTCTCTGTCTAGTTGTGAAGAGAAAAACTAAGAAAATTAAGCAATGTCATATATCGGTGGAACTCCACTGTGAACCTTACTGGGCTTATGTAATATATAAACTAGTGGAGGAAGGACAATTTAAGGACTTTTTCACCTGAGCCTACAGAATCTATAGTTATTTTATGTTTGTTATTTTTCTTTTTATATTAATATAGTTATTAAAACACCTTGATTACAAAAATGATTGTAGTTGGACTTCAGTCATGTAAAGAACACGCCCATTCACCAGTGCAACACTCCCATCATCAATATTCCAAATCTGCCCCCCCCCCCCCCGCCTATACTCCAGACAGGCTTTCTACTTCCCTCATTCATTCACATTGTTATAATAGTTGTCAGTGCAACAATTTCTCTAACTGCACTTATAACTCTTTGTGGTGAGCTTTGTGTTGTGAGCTGGACATTCCACCCCTCCTCTCTTTTGTCTGAGAATTATTGCAAAAATGTCTTTTATTTTTTTTAAAACCCATAGATGAGTGAGACTATTCTGCATCTTTCACTCTCCCTCTGACTTATTTTACTTAGCATATAGATTTCATGTTCATCCATGTAGAGGAAAATTTAATGACTTCCTCTCTCCTGACGCTGCATAATTTTCCATTGTGTATATGTACCACAGTTTCTTTAGCCATTCATCTGTTGAAGGGCATCTTGGTTGTTTCCAGAGTTTGGCTATTGTAAATAACACTGAAATGAATATAGGTGTAAAGAAGAGATTTTTGTATTGCATTTTTGTTTTCCTAGGTTATAATCCTAGGAGTGGTGTAGCTGAATCAAATAGGAGCTCAATTTCCAGTTTTTTGAGGAATCTTCATATTGTTTTCCATAAAGGTTTGACTAGATGGCATTACCATCAGCAGTGAATAAGAGTTCCTTTCTGTCCACATCCCCGCCATCACTGCTGTTCCAATTCTCTGCGATGTGCACCAATCTATGTGGCATGAGATGCTACCTCATAGTTGTTTTGATTTTCATCTCCCTGGTGATTAGTGATGTGGAGCATTTTTTTCATGTCTTTTGGCATTTGAATTTCTTTTTTTTTTTTTTTTTGGTTTTTTGGGCCACACCCGTTTGACGCTCAGGGGTTACTCCTGACTATGTGCTCAGAAATCGCCCCTGGCTTGGGGGGACCATATGGGACGCCGGGGGATCGAACCGCGGTCCTTCCTTGGCTAGCGCTTGCAAGGCAGACACCTTACCTCCAGCGCCACCTACCCGGCCCCGGCATTTGAATTTCTTCTTAGATAAAGTGTCTGTTTATTTATTCTCCTCATTTTTGATGGGATTATATGTTTTTTCCTTGTGAATTTCTGTCAGTACCTTGTATATTTTGGATATTAGCCGCTTATCTGATGGGTATTGGGTGAATAGTTTCTCCCACTCAGTGGGTGGCTCTTGTATCCTGGGCATTATTTCCTTTGATGTGCAGAGGCTTCTCAGCTTAATATATTCCCATTTATAGTTATTAATGGACATATTCTCAAGGGAATTAATATGTCAAAAGAGTTAACTTCATCTCTAAACATTATGCTTAAAAAGAGATCAGTTATCAGTTTAGATCCTGCCCAGCGGGAGCTCCTACAGTACTTGGTTACTTTTCTATAAGGTTGTTATTTCTATTCTTTTAATTTCTGTAAAATGCAGACAATTGCAAGTAAAATGAGAATGTTCATGATCCAGTACATAGAACATCATAGGTATAAGAAATGTCAGTGTTATTTTTATTCTTGCTTGTATTGATAGGCCACAATGCCTAATCTGTAAGCTGGGTCACAGCAAAAGGTTCTACAAGCAATGTTTAGTACTAAGAATCATCTAAGCATGAGGCAAAAAATACATCTGTCTAGGGAAAGGTAAGTACTTAGACATCTGTAGAAGAATTTAGGGTTATGAACAAGTGGATAGATGTACACAGAATTGCAAAAGACCAATCGCCTACTAAGGCAAAAACAAACAAACAAAAAACTCCTCAGTCCCAGAAGATGAGAAAACAGGAAGAGTGATGGCAAGATATTGGTACTTTAGGATTCACCACATTTATGCTATAATAGAGTTTAGTAAAATTGCCTTTAGTTCTATCTAGTAGTTTTTAAGTTTCTACCCTAAGTGGGTGCTCTTTGAGGCCTGGTATGATATTGTTTCCAGAAGAGCATTAATAACTCCTAACCAAATTTTGGCTTCACTCCTATACTTTATTGATGTTACTGTTGTTTCTTGCTGTTATGTGTTGACCCAGGCTCTTTCTGAGTACACGGAGAACTGTTAATCACTATAAATCGGTTAAGCCTGAATCGAATAACTGGTTCTCAAATCTGGCAAAATGAGTATTCTAATTCCTCAGTGTCCTTTTTGTAACAAAAATTATTGACCATTATGTTGAAATCATTTTGGGAACAGGAAAAGATCTCCATGGTAGATTTGATTATACCCTTTGAATGAAGGAATGACTAAAGTTTTTGAGTATCCAATCCAATAAATCTTGACAATTTTCCTTATGCCTTAATATGACTGCCTCTATTAAATTATATGTATATACCTATTGCTGAAGATTACTATATTAAGAAAAACATGGATAAAAAGCTATTATAAATAAGTATGAGTTAAAAGTTAAAATAAAAATATTGTGATGCATCCTCACCTGGCAATCTTCTTCAAAGAAGTTCCAGTAGCCTCCGTGACTTACTCAGAAGTGACTAATTCTAGATAATGAGGAAGGTGAGGTTTGTTTAAAATTTTGCAACCTAACATTTTCTGACAGTTCCTAAATCCTATATGTATTGACTTTTCCCATTAATATATCTTCTGAAGAGGCAAAAGTAAATGTGATTCAGTCTTGTATAGTTTCTCTACTGTTTTTCAAAGATGGTGCCCTTCCATACTTGTTTCATTTCTGTGTCCCTCTCATGCTACTGAATGACCTAGCCTCATTCCTGGACCCCACATTTATGTAATTTCACCTTTGACTTTATGGAATATCTGTGGAGCCTACAGGATATCATATGCCCCTGTTTGAGAAACAGTACTCTAGAGGCTTCCTTGGTTCATTCCCATATTTTGGCCTGAGTGTATCAAGTCCTTACAGGAAAAGAAATGAAACAACACCCTGAATGCCTTTGAGGAAACCCATGAATTACTGAATAGGCTCTTATTTCCAACCTGAAATTTTTTTCTTTGTGTCATTATTGAATTTTAGCATTAAAATAAGAAGCGGTCTCAGTATTCAGCAGTCTGCTAAATTAGAGAACCTTTAATATGCCGGTGTGTCAGATACAATAGGTGCCTGGATCGTGTTCCCCTAGCAATTTAATATCACAAGCTTATCAGGAACATCTGGTTCTCTCTGCTTGATAAATCTCTCCAGTTAGCTAAGCTGGCTGAGGCAGTGATTGGAGCAGAATAGTACCAGGAAGTGATTTTTTCTCAGAGGGCCCCACCCTTAATGATATTGAGTTATTGATGTGTCTGACAAGTTTATTAGAATCTCCACAAGTCCCTTCTTAAACCCAAATGAACATTGCTTTCTCTTCACTGGATTAATGTCTCTACTTACCTCCATGGTATCATGGGTTCATTTTCTGTATAAATCATTTATACCTAGAACTTTGACTTAACAATCTCCTAAGATTGCTACTAAGATACTGACTAGATATGAGCGTGAGCTAATGGTAATAGATTTATATTGGAGAGTAAGGAGGTAGAACCAGTTCATGAAGGTAGAACCATTATTCTGCAATTTTAGTATTTAGGTGCAACCAAAAGACATAGGACTTGGGTAAGAAATGGGAGTAGACTATAGAGGGCCTATGGGTTCCCATTATCAGCATACAATTCTTTAAGTTAAATGAATGGTGTTTTCTTTAACAATTTATGGCTTTTTGAAAATGATAATTGTGGTAGATGATACATTTTTTTATAAAAATAAAATTACTCAGTAAAATGATAGGTTAGGAATGATACGATATGCTCAAGAACCAATAATATTTTTTTAGAATTAAACCTGTCTATAAAAATCTAAAAGTCCTGTGAACAATTGTCATGGAAGATGCAGTGATGTAGAAAGTATATAGTTATTTCCTGATATGTGATTGTAGAGAGTCATTTTTCAGAGTCCACAAAAACAAATCACAGGTCAAAGCAGTGCACCAGATTTTACACACCCCCGTTGACTATTTCTAAAGACTTAAAGGGGACATATATGTACTTTAAATATTTCCTTAGATGTATTAACTTAACAGGTATAACCAGTATTGAATATCATCTTATATAGCGACAATTTCCCCCATTGTTTTATTTGTGATCTGTTCAACAAGGAATTCTGGTAGAAAAGTCTCTCTGTTTAGAGTTCATGTTAGAAGCAGGTTACAGGAATTGTTGGACTTGTTACCTCAGCTCCCATATGCACCAATAATACCTTGTGTACCTTGTGGCATTGTTCCTTTTTTGCATAGGCACATTAAAATGGGAAAATATTACATATGCAAACATTCCCTTATCTAGTAGAGATAGGAATACACAAATTTTATAATACAGTGAGACCTTATACCTTGAACATTGTCATAATGATTTGGCTTGGGCCTCAGAAGAACGGATTTGTCCATTCACCACTGAACCATGGATACCATCTATGAACACAACTACGGTTGTCTATACATCATCAGGAAGAAAACCTCTATCAGGGAAGACCTTACTCTGCCCTGACATCAACTTACTCCAAAGAGGATTCTTTTGACACTGAGATGACTTAGCAACAACAACAACAACAACAACAACAGCAACAACATGCTTTCAAGTCAGGGTTCTCTGCATTGCCTTCTAACAGTGAAATAGAACCAGAAGACCCTCCACATCATCCAGACTTTGATGTAAGATTTCTCCACAGAAACCAAGATCTCTACAGAAACCTGACAGCAACAGCAGAGTTTGTTTGAAGAACTTTTAATGAAACCACAGAGAATGACCCAGGGGTTGGAAAACCTAGTATATCTGGAATCCAGAGCTGGTCTTATGTCAGAATATTTTAGGGGTAATGTTTCCCTGTATTTAGACCAAAGAATTTTCCTTTCTATTTCTCTAATATTTTTCTGGGCCTCTGCAAACAAAAACAACTGACACACACACACCTTTTTACTGTATTTTTATCTCTTATCTGAAAAAGAGCTTACTAAACCTTCTGCTATTGTTTTAATGAGTTCAGTGGTGATACAATAATTTTCATAAATATACTTAATAATTATAATTTCATAAATATACATAATAATTTTCATAAATATGCTACTGAAATTTTTCTTCTTTCTTTTCTCTTCCATTTATTGTTTTCTTTCTATTTTTTTAAATAACTTTGCTTTCTGTCATCTTGAAACAAATGTATTATGATCAGTTATGTCAACTATGTAATGCATTTTCTTTAATAAATTAAGAAAAGAAGAAAACTTAAAAACGAGTATAGAGTTATTTCTGTGATGATGGCCACATATGTTTTTTAGCAAATTCATTAGATTCTTGCGTGAAACAAAGGTATCAGTGGCTTTTGACCATCTTTGGCTTCTGCAGTTGCATTTCTCCTTTTCTGCTTCTCAGAGGACTGACCTTATTTCTGTTAGACTGTTTTTATTTATTTTTTTATTTTTTGGTTTTTGAGTCACACCCGCCAGTGCTCAGGGATTGCTCCTGTCTCTATGCTCAGAAATCACCCCCGGCATGCACAGGACACCATATGGGATGCCGGGATTTGAACCAATGACCTGCATACCTCCACGCTATCTCTCCCGTCCCTTGGTGACATTTATTAACAAAATTAATTGGTATTTTTCCTTTTTTTATTTAAACACCTTGATTACATACATGATTGTGTTTGGGTTTCAGTCATGTAAAGAACACCACCCATCAGCAGTGCAACATTCTCATCACCAATGTCCCAAATCTCCCTCCTCCCCAACCAACCCCACCTGTACTCTAGACAGGCTTTCCATTTCCCTCATACATTCCCATTATTAGTACAGTTCAAAATGTAGTTATTTCTCTAACTAAACTCATCACTCTTTGTGGTGAGCTTCCTGAGGTGAACTGGAACTTCCAGCTCTTTTCTCTTTTTTGTCTGAAAATTATTATTGCAAGAATGTCTTTCATTTTTCTTAAAACCCATAGATGAGTGAGACCATTCTGCATTTTTCTCTCTCTCTGACTTATTTCACTCAGCATAATAGATTCCGTGTATACATCCATGTATAGGAAAATTTCAAGACTTCATCTCTCCTGCAGCTGCATTGTGTATAAGTACCACAGTTTCTTTAGCCATTCGTCTGTTGAAGGGCATCTTGGTTGTTTCCAGAGTCTTGCTATGGAAATAGTGCTGCAATGAATATAGGTGTAAGGAAGGGGATTTTGTATTGTATTTTTGTGTTCCTAGGATAGATTCCTAGGAGTGGTATAGCTGGATCGTATGGGAGCTCGATTTCCAGTTTTTGGAGGAATCTCCATATCGCTTTCCATAAAGGTTGGACTAGATGGCATTCCCACCAGCAGTGGATAAGAGTTCCTTTCTCTCCACATCCCCGCCAACACTGTTTATTTTCATTCTTTGTGATGTGTGCCATTCTCTGTGGTGTGAGGTGGTATCTCATCGTTGTTTTGATTTGCATCTCCCTGATGATTAGTGATGTGAAGCATTTTTTCATGTGTCTTTTGGCCATGTGTATTTCTTCTTTGTCAAATTGTCTGTCCATTTCTTTTCCCCATTTTTTGATGGGATTAGATGTTTTTTTCTTGTAAATTTCTGTCAGTGACTTGTATATTTTGGAGATTAGCCCCTTATCTGATGGTTATTGGGTGAATAGTTTCTCCCACTCAGTGGGTGGCTCTTGTATCCTGGGCACTATTTCCTTTGATGTGCAGAGGCTTCTCAGCTTAATATATTTCCATCTGTTAATCTCTGCTTTCACTTGCTTTGAGAGTGCAGTTTCCTCCTTGAATATGCCTGTAGTTTCAATGTCCTGGAGTGTTTTGCCTATGTATTGTTCTATATATCTTATGATTTTGGGTTTGATATAGAGGTCTTTAATCGATTTGGATTTTACCTTCATACATGATGTTAGCTGGGGGTCTAAGTTCAATTTTTTGCAAGTGGCTAGCCAGTTGTGCCAACACCACTTTTTGAAGAGGCTTTCTTTGCTCCATTTAGGATTTCCTGCTCCTTTATTAAAAATTAGGTGATTGTATGTCTGGGGAACATTCTCTGAGTATTCAAGCCCATTTCCCTCATCTGAGGTCCTGTTCTTATTCCAATACCATGCTGTTTTGATAACTATTGCTTTGTAATAAAGTTTAAAGTTGGGGAAAGTAATTCCTTCCATATTCTTTTCCCCAATGATTGCTTTAGCTATTCTAGGGTGTTTATTGTTCCAAACGAATTTCAAAAGTGCCTGATCCACTTCTTTGAAGAATGTCATGGGTATCTTTAGAGGGATCACATTTAATCTGTATAATGCCTTGGGGAATATTGCTGTTTTGATTATGTTAATCCTGCCAATCCATGAATAGGGTATGTGTTTCCAATTCCATGTGTCCCCTCTTATTTCTTGGAGCAGAGTTTTATAGTTTTCTTTGTATATGTCCTTCACATTTTTAGTCAAGTTGATTCCAAGATATTTGAGTTTGTGTGACACTATTGTGAATGGGGTTGTTTTCTTAATGTTCATTTCATTCTTATTACTATTGGTGTATAGAAAGTCCATTGATTTTTGTGTGTTAATTTTGTAGCCTGCCACCTTGCTATATGAGTCTATTGTTTCTAGAAGCTTTTTGGTAGAGTCTTTAGAGTTTTCTAAATAGAGTATCATGTCATCTGCAAACAGTGAGAGCTTGACTTCTTCCTTTCCTATCTGGATTGCTGCTTGCTTTCTTAGAGTGCTTGAATGGAGACATGGTCTCAAACTATTGCCATGAAGACAGGTGTAAAAGGGAACCCATACTCCTGAAATCATTGTGGTCCACAGAGGATACTGGCTAAGAAGTCAGCTTCAAGTTGGTGTGAGTATTAGATGCTTGAAGAGTTTAATCTTTTACTCTTTCCCGTTGGTACTGTTCTATGTTCTCTCATACTTTTGCATTTTATTTATTTTTATTTTTATTTTTAGCATATATATATATATATATATATATATATATATATATATATAAAGATCATTCACTAGTGCAACAATCCCATCACCAATGTCCAAAGTGTCTTTCCTCGCCACCCAACACTGGCTTGTACTCTAGACATGCATTCAACTTCCCCAATTCAGTCACATTTTGTTATGATGGTTCTTAGTGTAATTATTTCTGTGACTGCACTCATTACTCTCTGTGGTGAACTTCATGTCCTGAGCTAAACCTTTCAGTTTTCCTCTATTTTGTCTCTGAAAACCATTACACAAATGTCTTTTATCTTTCTCAAAACCCATAGATGAGTGAGACCATTCTGTGTTTACCTCTCTCCCTCTGACTTATTTCAATCAGCATAATAGATTCCATACACATCCATGTATAGGAAAAAATCACGACTTCATCTCTTCTGATGGCTACATAATATTCCATTTTGTATATATATACATATATATATACATATATATACATATACATATATATATAATATATATATATCTATATATATATATATATATATATACCAAAGTTCCTTTTGCCATTCATTTATTGAGGGGCATCTAGGCTGTTTTCAGATTCTGGCTATTGTAAAAAGTGCTGCAATGAAAATAGGTGTGAGGAAGAAATTTTTGTATTAAAAACTGGCAAGACTTTGCAAAAGCCGGCTCCCTGTGTGTGACACCAGGCGTGGAAAATCCGCGAAAGTACACCGGCCCAGTGGGGCCCAACTGTGAAAAACTGTGAGTTTGACCTGTCTATGTCTGTCTACTGTCCTCTTGCGTGAAACTCTTGCGAGTGGGGCAAAAAGAGGCTCCAGAAACCTCCCTCGCCAGACGCCATTTTCAGGGAGGGACTACAGAGCATGAAAACCAGCAAGACTTTGCAAAAGCCGGCTCCCTGTGTGTGACACCAGGCGGGGAAAATCCGCGAAAGTACACCGGCCCAGTGGGGCCCAACTGTGAAAAACTGTGAGTGTGACCTGTCTATGTCTGTCTACTGTCCTCTTGCATAAACTCTTGCGAGTGGGGCAAAAAGAGGCTCCAGAAACCTCGCTCGCCAGACGCCATTTTCAGGGAGGGACTTCAGAGCATGAAAACTGGCAAGACTTTGCAAAAGCCGGCTCCCTGTGTGTGACACCAGGCGGGGAAAATCCGCGAAAGTACACCGACCCAGTGGGGCCCAACTGTGAAAAACTGTGAGTGTGACCTGTCTATGTCTGTCTACTGTCCTCTTGAGTGAAACTCTTGCGAGTGGGGCAAAAAGAGGCTTCAGCAGAGCACTGCCACTTCACTTCGCTACGCGGCCGTGCACTCTTTCTAAGGAAAGAACACCATTGCAACAAGAAGGAAAAATCACACTAAGAATGGCGCTATATCAAAGAAGCAAACATTTCACTCCGGACTGTCTTTTCTGTTGCATGCTCGGGCCTAAGATTTGACCCAGTGTGAGGCTTCATCCACGGAGGACTACCCTCCCTTAGAGGCAAGTCAGCCCATCCAGAAAGGGAGGAGCCAGAGGAGTGTGCTGCCTGCATCATATAGACAATGAATACCACCACAACACGTAGAAAAACCCACAATACAAGTGTGACAATGGGGAAACAACGCAGGCCAGCATCAGACATAGAGAATGAAGATGACAATTCTGAGGACCAGATAATGACCAACCAACTAATCAACCTCTCAGATAAGGACTTTAGACTAGCAATATGGAAGATGCTCAATGGACTCCAAGAAACCATGGATCGAGTTGAACAGAACACTAATAAGAACCAAGAAAATATGAAGACAGAAATCACAAAACTCCAACCTGAAATAACATGTCAACTAACAGGACTGAAAAAGTCAGTAAACGAAGTGAATGACAAAATGGATAAGCTCTGGGACAGGGTATCAGAAGCTGAGAATAGACTTGGTGCTGTGGAAGATGAGATACATAACAATTCCATACAGCAGGAGAGATTGGACAAAAAACTTAAAGCAAATGAGCAGACAATGGAAAAATTAGTCAAAGAATGGGAACAGATGAAAATAGAAGTCTATGATAAGATCAACAGAAACAACTTAAGAATCATTGGAGTCCCAGAGACCCAGGAAGAAAATTTCCAGGAAGAATCAACGGTCAAGAATATCATTAAAGAGAAACTATCAGAGCTAAAGAATATATGTGATCAAATCCTGCATGCCCGAAGAGTACCAACCAAAAGAGACCCCAGAAAAACCACCCCAAGATACATCCTAGTCACAATAACAAATCCCACAGATAGAGACAGAATTCTGAAAACAGCAAGATCAAAAGGGGAAATCACGTTCAAGCAAGCTTCCCTGAGATTTACAGCAGACCTGTCACCAGAAACACTCAATGCCAGAAAGCAGTGGTGGGATATTGTGACAAGACTGAATGAAATGAATGCTTCACCCAGAATACTATACCCATCAAAACTCACTTTCCGGTTTGACGGAAGAATACATGGTTTCACAGACAAAAAACAGCTCAGAAACTTCACAAACACAAAACCAGTCTTAAGAGAAAAACTGAAAGACCTAATCTAAGACAAGACTACCCAAAAGACACACCAAATTTTGAAATAGAGATGGTGTTAAATCCCAGGACAATTCTTTCTCTCAACGTCAATGGACTAAATGCACCAGTCAAGAGACACAGAGTGGCTAAATGGATCAAAAAACTCAATCCAACCTTCTGCTGCCTATAAGAAACACACCTGAATAGTCAGAACAAACATAGACTCAAAATAAAAGGCTGGAAATAAATTATCTAAGCAAACAACACCCATAAAAAAGCTGGAGTGGCCATACTAATATCAGAAATGCAAACTTTCTACTCAGGAAGGTTGTAAGGGACAAAGCCGGACATTTTATATTAATCAAGGGGTACGTAGAGCAGGAAGAATTCACTCTCCTAAACATATATGCACCGAATGAGGGGCCAGCAAAATATTTAATACAACTGTTGAAAATCTGAAAAATAATATCAACAACAACAAAATAATTGTGGGGGACCTTAACACGGCTTTGTCAACACTGGATAGGTCAACCAGACTGAAACCCAACAAGAATATACTAGACCTGAGGAGAGAAATGGAAGAAAGAGGCCTAGTGGATATATATAGGACACTCCATCCCCAGAAACCTGGATACACATTCTTCTCCAATGTACATGGGACATTCTCCAGGATAAACTACATGGTGGCACATAAAACATACCTCCATAAGATCAAGAGGATAGAAATTTTGCAGACTACCTTCGCTGACCACAAGGCTCTGAAATTATTTGTGAACTCCAAAGGGACTCAGAAGAAACACTTTAACACCTGGAAGTTAAACAGCCTCATGCTCAATAACCAGTGGGTCCGAGATGAAATCAAGGAGGAAATAAAAAGGTTCCTGGAAACAAATGACAATAAAGACACAAACTATCAGAACTTACGGGACACAGCAATAGCATTACTGAGAGGAAAATTTATAGCTTTGCAAGCACACATCAGGAAGGAAGAAGGAGCTTACCTGAGTAGCTTAATGACACAGCTAATAGAACTAGAAAATGCTCAACAAAAGGACCCAAGAATAGGAAGACAGAAGGAAATAACAAAGCTGAGAGCAGAAATCAACGAAGTGGAAACTCAAAAAACAATTCGAAAGATCAACAAAAGCAGAAGTTGGTTCTTTGAAAAAATAAACAAGATTGATAGACCACTGGCAAACCTAACAAAGAAAGAGAGAGAGAGAAACTTGATAACTCGTATCAAGAATGAAAAAGGAGAGATCACTACTGATATGACAGAGATTCAAAGGGTAATCAGAAACTACTTTGAAAAACTCTACGCCACTAAAAATGAGAACCTAGAAGAAATGGATAAACTCTGGACTCTTATAATCTTCCACCGTTGAAGGAAGAGGATGTAGCATATCTAAACACCCCCATCACCATTGATGAAATTAAAACAGTAATCAAATGTCTGCTGAAAAACAAAAGCCCAAGTCCAGATGGATTCACTAATGAATTCTATCAAACTTTCAAAGAGGAAATACTGCCAATCTTGGCAAGACACTTTCATGAAATTGAACAAACAGAAACACTTCCAAATAGCTTTTATAAAGCCAACATCACCTTGATACCTAAACCCGAGAGAGATGCTACCAAAAAAGAAAATTACAGACCAATATCACTGATGAATGCAGATGCAAAGATCCTCAACAAAATCCTGGCAAATAGGATTCAATGCCTCGTTAAAAAGATCATCCACTACGATCAAGTAGGTTACATCCCAGGAATGCAAGGATGGTTTAACATCCGTAAATCTATCAACATAATACACAACATCAATAACAAGAAAAATAAAAAGCACTTGATCATATCAATAGATGCAGAGAAAGCATTTGATAAGGTCCAACACCCATTCTTGATCAAAACTCTCAGCAAGATGGGAATGGAGGGATCCTTTCTCAGTATAGTGAAGGCCATCTACCACAAGCCAGTGGCAAATATTATCCTCAATGGAGAAAAACTAAAAGCCTTCCCTCTAAATTCTGGCACAGGACAAGGCTGTCCTCTCTCACCACTCCTATTCAACATAGCACTGGAAGTACTTGCTATAGCGATTAGGCAAGAAAAGGATATCAAGGGAATCCAGATAGGAAAGGAAGAAGTCAAGCTCTCACTGTTTGCAGATGACATGATACTCTACTTAGAAAACCCTAAAGATTCTATCAAAAAGCTTCTAGAAACAATAGACTCATATAGCAAGGTGGCAGGCTACAAAATTAACACACAAAAATCCATGGCCTTTCTATACAACAATAGTAATAAGGATGAAATGGACATTAAGAAAACAACCCCATTCACAATAGTGCCACACAAACTCAAATATCTTGGAATCAACTTGACTAAATATGTGAAGGACCTATACAAGGAGAACTATAAAACTCTGCTCCAAGAAATAAGAGAGGACACACGGAAATGGAAACACATACCCTGCTCATGGATTGGCAGGATTAACATAATCAAAATGGCAATACTCCCCAAGGCATTATACAGATTTAATGCTATCCCTCTAATGATACTCATGACATTCTTCAAAGAAGTGGATCAGGCACTTTTGAAATTCATTTGGAACAATAAACACCCTCGAATAGCTAAAGCAATCATTGGGAAAAAGAATATGGGAGGAATTACTTTCCCCAACTTTAAACTGTACTACAAAGCAATAGTTATCAAAACAGCATGGTATTGGAATAAGGACAGGTCCTCAGATCAGTGCAATAGGCTTGAATGCTCAGAAAATATTCCCCAGACATACAACCACCTAATTTTTGATAAAGGAGCAGGAAATCCTAAATGGAGCAGGGAAAGCCTCTTCAACAAGTGGTGTTGGCACAATTGGATAGCCACTTGCAAAAAATTGAACTTAGACCCCCAGCTAACATCATGTACAAAGGTAAAATCCAAATGGATTAAAGACCTCGATATCAGCCCCAAAACCATAAGATATATAGAACAGCACATAGGCAAAACACTCCAGGACATTACAGGCATCTTCAAGGAGGAAACTGCACTCTCCAAGCAAGTGAAAGCAGAGATTAACAGATGGGAATATATTAAGCTGAGAAGCTTCTGCACCTCAAAGGAAATAGTGCCCAGGATACAAGAGCCCCCCACTGAGTGGGAGAAACTATTCACCCAATACCCATCAGATAAGGGGCTAATCTCCAAAATATACAAGGCACTGACAGAACTTTACAAGAAAAAAACATCTAACCCCATCAAAAAATGGGGAGAAGAAAGGAACAGACACTTTGACAAAGAAGAAATACAAATGGCCAAAAGACACATGAAAAAGTGATCCACATCACTAATCATCAGGGAGATGCAAATCAAAACAACGATGAGATACCACCTCACACCCCAGAGAATGGCACACATCACAAAGAATGAGAATAAACAGTGTTGGCGGGGATGTGGAGAGAAAGGAACTCTTATCCACTGCTGGTGGGAATGCCGTCTAGTTCAACCTTTATGGAAAGCGATATGGAGATTCCTCCAAAAACTGGAAATCGAGCTCCCATACGATCCAGCTATACCACTCCTAGGAATATACCCTAGCAACACAAAAATACAATACAAAATCCCCTTCCTTACACCTATATTCATTGCAGCACTATTTACCATAGCAAGACTCTGGAAACAACCAAGATGCCGCTCAACAGACGAATGGATAAAGAAACTGTGGTACATATACACAATGGAATATTATGCAGCTGTCAGGAGAGATGAAGTCATGAAATTTTCCTATACATGGATGTACACGAAATCTATTATGCTGAGTGAAATAAGTCAGAGAGAGAGAGAGAAAAACGCAGAATGGTCTCACTCATCTATGGGTTTTAAGAAAAATTAAAGACACCCTTGTAATAATAATTTTCAGACACAAAATAGAAAAAAGCTAGTAGTTCCAGCTCATCTCAGGAAGCTCACCACAAAGAGTGATGAGTTTAGTTAGGGAAATAACTACATTTTGAACTGTCCTAATAACGAGAATGTATGAGGAAAATTGAGAGCCTTTCTAGAGTACAGGCGGGTACGGGTGGGGAGAAGGGAGACTTGGGACATTGGTGATGGGAATGTTGCACTGGTGATGGGTGGTGTTCTTTACATGACTGAAACCCAAACACAATCATGTATGTAATTAAGGTGTTTAAATAAATTTAAAAAAATTAGAAAAAAAAGAAATTTTTGTATTATATTTTTTTTATCTTAGGGTATATCCTTAGGAGTGGTATAGCTGGATCGTATGGGAGTTCAACTTCCAGATTTTGGAGGAATCTCCATATCACTTTCCATAAAGGTTGGACTAGATGCATTCCCACCAGCAGTGACAGAATGTTCCTTTCTCTCCACATCCTGCCAGCACTGCTTGTTCTCATTCTTTATGATGTGGTATCTGTGGTGTGAGATGGTAACTCATAGTTGTTTTGATTTGCATCTCCCTGATGATTAGTGATATGAAGCATTTTTTCATGTGCTTTTTAGCCATTTGTATTTCTTTTTTGTCAAAGTGTCTGTTCATTTCTACTCCCCATTTTTTAATATGGTTAGATGATTTTTTCTCGTAATGTTCTGTCAGTGCCTTGTATATTTTGGAGATTAGCCCCTTATCTGATGGGTATTGGGTGAATTGTTTCTCCCACTCAGTGGGTGGCTTTTGTATTCTGGTCACTATTTCCTTTGAGGTGTAGAAGCTCCTCTGCTTAATATAGTCCCATCTGTTTATTTCTGCTTTCACTTGCTTGGAGAGTGCTTTTTTCTCCTTAAAGATGCCTTTAGTCTCAATGTCATGGAACATTTCATCTACTTGTTGTTCTATATACTTTATAGTTTCAGGTATGATATCGAAGTCTTTAATCCATTTGGATTTTGCCTTTGTACATGGTGTTACCTGGAGGTCTAAGTTCACTTTTTTTTTTACAAGTGGCTAACCAGTTGTGCCAACACTACTTATTGAAGAGGACTTCACTTTTCCATTTAGGATTTCTTGCTCCTTTATCAAAAATTAGGTGACGGTATATCTGGGGAACATTATCAGAGTACTCAAGCCTATTTTACTGATCTGAGGGTCTGTCTTTAGTCCAATACCATGGTATTTTGATAAATATTTCTTTGTAAGGCAGTTTAAAGTTGGGGAAAGTAATATCTCCCATATTTCTTTTCCAAAGTATTGCTTTAGCTATTTGAGGGTGTTTATTGTTCCAAGTGAATTTCAGAAGTGTTTGATCCACTTCTTTGAAAAATGTCATGCGTATATTTAGAGGGATCACATTAAATCTGTACAATGCTTTGGTGGAGTATTGTCATTTAATGATGTTAATCCTGCCAATCCAAGAGCAGGGTATGGATTTCCATTTCTGCATGTCTTCTCTTATATCTTGTAGCAGGATTTTATAGTTTTCTTTGTATAGGTCCTTCACATCTTTATGTAAGTTGACTCCAAGGTATTTGAGTTTGTGTGACACTTATATGAATGGGGTTGTTTTCTTTATGTCCAGTTCTTCCCTATCATTATTGGTGTATAAAAAGGCCATTGATTTCTGTGTGCTAACTTTATAGCCTGCTTCATTGCTATATACATCTATTGTTTCTAAAAGCTTTTTGATAGAGTCTTTAGGGTTTTCTAAGTAGAGTATCATGTCGTCTGCAAGGAGTGTGAGCTTGACTTCTTCCTTTTCTATTTGGATTTCCTTGATATATTTTTTGCCTAATCGCTATAGCAAGTAATTCCAGTACGATGCTGAAGAGGACTGGTGAGAGGGGGAAACCTTATCTTATACAAGAATTTAGAGGAAAGGCTTTCAGTTTTTCTCCATTGAGGATAATATTTGCCATTTGCTTGTGGTAGATGGCCTTATCTATATTGAGAAAGGATCCTTTCATTCTCATCTTGCTGAAAGCTTTTATCAAGAATGGTTGTTGGAACCTATCAAATGATTTCTCTGCATCTATTGATATGATCATGTGATTTTTATTTTTCTTGTTGTTGATGTTGTGTATTACGTTGATGTATTTGTGAATGTTAAACCATCCTTATATTCCTGGGATGAAATCTCCTTGATCATAGTGAATGATCGTCTTGATAAGGCATTGAATTCTATTTTTCAGAATTTTATTGAGTATATTTGCATCAGTATTCTTCAGGGATATTGGTCTGTACTTTTCTTTTTGGCAATATCTCTGTTTTTGGTATCGAGGTGATATTGGCTTCATAGAAGCTGTTTGGAAATGTTCCAGTTTTTTCAATTTCATGAAAGAGCCTGTACAGGTTTAGTAGTAGTTCCTCTTGAAAGGTTTGAAAAATTCATTAATGAATCCATCTGGGCCTTTTCTTTTTGGGGAGACATTTGATTACCATTTTAATTTCCTCAATAGTGATGGGGGTGTTTAGATATTCTACATCCTCCTTGTTCAAGATTATGAGTTCAAAAATTCATCCATTTCTTCTAGGTTCTCATGTTTCATGACATAAAGTTTCTCGAAGTAATCTTTGATCACCCTTTGAATCTCCGCAATATCTGTAGTCATCTCCCCTTTTCATTTATAATATGGTTTATCAAGTTTCTCTCTTTCTTTGTGATATTTGACAATGGTCTATCAATTTTGTTTACTTTTTCAAAGAACCATCTTCTACTTTCACTGATCTTTTGGATTGTTTTTGGTTTCCACTTCACTGATTTCTGCTGTAAGCTTTGTTAATTCCTTCTGTCTTTCTATTTTTGGTTCCTTTTGTTGATCATTTTCTAATTCTATAAGCTGTGTTATGAAGCTATTCATGTATGCCCCTTCTTCTTTCCTGATGTGTGCTTGCAAAGCTATAAATTTTTCTCTCATTACTGCTTTTGCTGTGTCCCATAGATTCTGATAATTTGTACCTTTATTGTCATTTGTTTCCAGGAAAGATTTGATTTCCTCTCTGATTTCATCTCAAACCCACTGGTTGTTCAATAGCAAGCTACTTAATTTCCAGTTGTTAAAGTTTTTCTTCTGTGTGCCTTTGTAATTCACATCTAATTTTAGAGCTTTATGATTAGCAAAGTTAGCATGCAAAATTTCTATTTTCTTAATTTTATGGAGATATGATTTATGTACCAGATTGTGTTCTATCCTTGAGAATTACCTATGTACATTGGAGAAGAATGTGTATCCAGCTTTTTGAGGATAGAGTTTCATATATATATATATATATATATATATATATATATATATATATATATATATATATATATATATATATATATATATATATATATATATACTAGGCCTCTTTCTACCATTTCTCTTCTCAGGTCTAGTATATTTTTGTTGGGTTTCAGTCTGGTTGACCTATCAAGTGTTGACAGGGCCATATTGAGGTCTCCTACATTTATTGTGTTATTATTGATGTCCTTTTTTAAATTTGTCAATAGTTGTATTAGATATCTTGCTCGTCTCTCATTACATGCATATATATATATATTTAGTATTGTGATTTCCTGTTGTCATATGCCTTGATTAGTATGTAGTGTCCATCTTTGTCCCTTACAACTTTTCTGAGTCTAAAGTTCATGTCGTCTGATATTTGTATGGTCACCCCAGCTTTTGTAAGGGTGTTGTTTGTTTGAATGATTTTCCTCCAGCCTTTGATTTTTAGTCTATGTTTGTTCTGATTATTCAGATGTGTTTCTTGTAGGCAGCATAAGGTTGCATTCATCTTTTTGATCCATTTTGCTACTCTGTGTCTCATAATTGGTCCATTTGGTCATTGACATTGAAAGAGATGAATGTCATGTGAGTTAATGCCATATTTACTTATAAGATTGGTGTGTATGTTGGTCTATCTTGTCTTAAAGTAGGCCTTTCAGTTTCTCCTTTAAGGCTGGGTTTGTATCTGTAAATTTTCTGAGTGGCTGTTTATCCATGAAGCTATGTATCTTTCCTTCAAACGTGAACATGAGTCAATCTGGGTACAGTATTCTAAGTGAATTATGCATTTCATTCAGTCTTGCCACAATATCCCACCACTGTTTTCTGGCCTTAAGAGTTTCTTGTGACATATCTGTTGTAAATCTTAAAGATGCTCCTTTGAATGTAATCTCCCTTTTGGCTCTTGCTGCTTTCAGTATCCTATCCCTATCTGTGGGATTTTTCATTGTACTAGGATGTGTCTTGCTGTGCTTTTCCTTCTGTCTCTTTTAGCTGGTACTCTTCAGGCATGCAGGATTTGGTTGCATGCAGTCATTATCTCTGGAAGTTTCTGTGTAATGATCTTGATTATTGATTCTTCTTGGGGATTCTCCTATGTTTCTGGGACTCCAATAATTCTTATGTTGTTTCTGTTGAATTTATCAAACATTTCTACTTTCTTCTGTCAAAATCTTTGAGTATTTTCCCCATTGTCTATTCATTTGCTTTCAGATTATTTTCCAATCTCTTCTGTTGTATGACGTTATTATGCCTCTCATCTTCCAGCTGACTAATTCTGTCTTCATCTGATGTTACAATACTGGAGAGGCTTTCCATAGAATTTTTTATTAACTCTATGGCATTTTTAAGTCCCATTATTTTAGCTTGAAGTTTTCTGATTTCCATATTTGTGGTCTTTTCAAATCGATCTATGCTACCCTTGAGTTCCATGAACATATTTCATATCTCCACTGTAAACTCCTTTTCCCAGTGGTCCACCAGATGGTTGGCATTATTGGATCATCAGAGCTGCCATCCTCATACTCCATGTATGCAGTTGTCCTTCGTTTTTTCCTCATTGTCACCCTTTAACTGTGATTCTGTATATTGCCTTGTGGTTCATATTATATAAGAAGTGTGTGGCCATGGAGTGAAGCGGAGCGGCCGCGCTCTTATTTTTATTCCCCTGTGTTCTTCTTGGATTGACACTGGGATCAGGAAGTAGCTAGAGGTGTGGTCCCCAAAAGAGCTTGCAGTAGCCAAGGCCAGGTAGGGGTTAAAAAGTTTTTGTGGGCTGATCCATTCCTATATGCAGTCAGAATCCATAGAGCTCCTAAATTTTATCTTTTTAAAATGATTTTAATAATAGGACATTTCAATGATTAAAAGTTTGAATAATACAGGCCAGAGAGTTAGCATTGAGGTAGGGCATTTGCCTTGCATGCAGGGGATGGTGGTTCAAATCCCGGCATTCCATATGGTCCCTCAAGCATGCCAGGAGCAATTTATGAGTGTAGAGCCAGGAGTAATCCCTGAGTGCTGTTGTTGGGTGTGACTGAAGAAAGAAAGAAAGGAAGGAAGGAAGGAAGGAAGGAAGGAAGAAAGAAAGGAAGAAAGAAAGAAAGAAAGAAAGAAAGAAAGAGAGAAAGAAAGAAAGAAAGAAAGAAAGAAAGAAAGAAAGAAAGAAAGAAAGAAAGAAAGAAAGAAAGAAAGAAAGAAAGAAAGAAAGAAAGAAAGAAAGAGAGAAAGAGAGAGAGAAAGAAAGAAAGAAAGAAAGAAAGAAAAAAAGAAAGAAAAAAGAAAGAAAGAAAGAAAGAAAGAAAGAAAGAAAGAAAGAAAGAAAGAAAGAAAGAAAGAAAGAAAGAAAGAAAGAAAGAAAGAAAGAAAGAAAGAAAGAAAGAAAGAAAGAAAGAAAGAAAAAGAAAGTAAAACAAAGAAAAGAAAAATAGGGGCCAGAGTGGTGGCGCAAGCAGTAAGGTATTTGCTTTGCACTCACTAACCTAGGACAGTCTGTGGTTTGATCCCCTGCCATTCCATATGTTCCCCCAAGGCAGGAGTGATTTCTGAGCACATAGCCAGGAGTAACCCCTGAGTGTCACAAGGTGTGGCAAAAAAAAAAACAAAAAATATTTTTTGAAAAATACAGATTAGTGAGAAGAAGTGAGTCATTAATTTACATGATTTTAGCTAATTATTTTTTGTTTTCTCTCTTTGACATTTATATATGTTTTTCTGGGTTTTGAAATAGATACTGCAAAATATACGTGCACATATATGCAATAATATATAAGCACATATGTGATATATAGGCAAGTATATGTAATTTAATTGAATTGTTTTACTTAACTCTATATTGCAAACATTTCTATATAACACTAGTTTTCAAAATAGAACTTCTCTACTGGCAAAAATGTCATTTTAGTCAGCCAATTTCTGCTATGTGTCTGGCACTTTGCAAGATGCTGAGTACTATTTACAGCTGAAAATAATACTGCACTAATTCCAACTTTCTTGATGGTTGTAACAATAGGATGCAATCTAATATCTTATCAATTATGTCTGAAGGTATTGTCTATAATTTAAATTTGTTTACATAAACTCTCCTGAGCACAGAGTGGTGTGTTAGAAGTTTTTTCTGTTTATTCCTGTCTTTTAAGTCCTGTGTAAAGTGGAACAGCCCAAAACATGGCCATAATAACTTCCTGATAAAAAGCATGGAAAAAAGACACAAGTATGGCCTTGTAAGTGGCTTACCCAAGTTCTATTGCTACATTAGATATAGTCCCTCAGGTCCTCCAGAAAGGATCCCTGAGTAAGGAGTAAGGAGTAAGCCCTGAGCGCAATCAGGACAGTCCCCAATACAATGACCCCTCTAAGAAAGAAAACAGACATAGCTTGGTGAAATAATTACAGCCCTCTCTAACTTAGCATCCTGATTTGACTATGATTGTTCCCTTTGGGATTATGGTTTTTAAATGATATTTCTCTCATATATGGTATATGGACAAATTTAACCTGTTGTTAAAGCAGACAAAATAAATGACTATTTACTGTCTACTAAAGAGAAAAAAGGGAAGAGGGTTCAAATCAAGAGAAAGCGATAGGTAGATCAGGTAAAAGTGAACAACTATATTGGTCAAAAATGACTTTTATGAAGTTAATGTGGTCTGTATGCATGGAGTTGTATAGCAATACATACTATTATTTATAAAATATTATAACAAAATATAACTTTATGAAAGGAAAAAGGACAGGCCTATTTGTGTTTATCCTTCAGTTTATAAGGTGGCATTTTAGCTTGGGGCAAGTTTTTAAATGTGCCCTTTATAGAAAGAACTGTGTCAACAGATGTATAAAAGAGCGCTCTATAGTTGTATAGATAAAATGTTTATATTGATAACATTTTTGTGATAAGAGAGCCTCACCACTACATATAGAAACAGCATTGTCAATATCGCAAAAACTCTAATGTTCTATTCATCCAAATCCCTCCTCCCAGTAACTACTTTCTGACCTTTAACTGCATAATTAGGTTTTGCATTTTTCAAGCTTCATCCAGTTTTTGGTCTGGATTTGTTTTCATCACTATTATGGTAGACGATACATCCATAGTTTTAAATGCAGTTCTGTTTTTTTTTTAAGCTCATTGCTGTGCATATGCTGTTGAAATTATTATATTACTTTTTCCCATTCACTGTTGGTGAACATTTTTTGTTTGATAGTTTTGAGGGATTTTTTTCTTTTTATTTATATTTTGCACCACTCCCCAGCTGTTCTTAGGGCTTACTCCTAGCTCTGTGCTCACAGATCACTCTGCTAGTGCTCCAAGGACCAGATGTGGTGCTGGGAATGGAGGACAGGTTGACCTTGTATAAAAAGCAAGTTCCCTACTCATTGTACTATATTTATGACCCCAAGTTTTGAGTTTTTCATAATGCTATTGCATACAAACACATATATGGGGCATGAGAAATAGGGGAATAACAAATGCTCAAAGGCATCAGAAACAGAACTTATCTTCAGTAGGAAGCTTACCACTGGGGTGAGAACAATGTGTGAGGGAGTGTGGGATTGTGCTAGAGGGAAAAGGACACCATGAGGGAGAGTATGATGCTAAAATAGTTTGTATATGATATCCTACAAATAAAAGTTTGTAAAACATGGTGCCCAAAATGAAAAAGAATTTAAAAATCATAGTAAAAATGCTCTGTAGATGGACATGTGGTTCAGCTCTGTTAGACTGCATAGATAACAGATATGATGTTCTCAGTGTGATCCTAGACAATAAAACCATTATGTAAAAAATTTTCAACTGGATCTAGAGCAACAATACAGTGTGTAGTATATGTACATATGTTTGCCTTGCATGTTGCTAATGTAATTCCACCCCTGGCACTTTATATGTTCGCCTTAAACTTCCAGTAATGATCTTTGCAGAGCCAGAAGTAAGACCTGAGCATTGCTGCATGTAGCCTCACAAGAAAACAAAAATTAAAGAAATTCTTTGATAATTTGAATGCATTTCTCTTGACTCTATATTAGGAGAAGCAATTATAACTCATAAGGTATATACATATTAAGTTTGATAGTGTTTTTCAAAGTGGTTTGTAATTTTACACTCCTACTCTAAGAGAGAGTTGCACTCTCACCAAATGTTTAATATTGAGAGAACAGCTTTTGTTTTTGTTTTGTAGTCCTGGAATTGATATAAAATAACCTAGATTAAAAACTTGGAATAGTTATATTGAGCACTTTTAATTATATTTTGTTAATAGTGTTTCATCAATGTCTATAAAACTAGATGCCTTATTAATATTTAATTTTACTAAACCTGCAAAGAAGTCAGTGGAATAATTAATAGTGCTAGTGAAATTTTCCTTTAATTCATGCACACATACTCATTTTCTTCGATATTCACTTCTTAAATAGTTCATAGTAATAAATAAATGGCTACAGTCATTTTTTTCTGTTTGGTAAAATGGTTTACCTCAGCTCTGTTAAGAAAACACAAAGGCCAATGTCCCAATCATGTATGTAATCAAGGTGTTTAAATAAAATAAAATAAAATAATAATAAAATAAAATAAAATAATAAATAAAAGGATTACTCTTGGCAAGGGAATTCCCTCTATAAAAAAAAAAACACAAAGACGGAACTGGAGAGACCATGGATGTAGGGTGTTTGCCTCGCATGCAGAAGGACAGTGGTTTGAATCCCAGCATCCCATATTATCCCCTGAGCTTTCCAGAAGTGATTTCTGAGCATAGAGCCAAGACTAAACCCTGAGCGCTTCAGAGTGTGACCTGACCCGCACCCCCCAAAAAAAGAAAACACAATGACAAAGAAAAGTTGAGATATGAACTTTAACATCTGTCATTTTACCTGTACCACACAATACATCTAAGATAGACAATCACAATTTGCATTAAGCTACTTAATTTTTTGTGCAACAATATTTATGAGACTTAGAGGACCCAGTGGTTTCCCAGTGTCTAGGAAATTCCACACTTAAGAGTTTGTAAGAAGGGCCGGGGAGGTGGCGCTAGAGATAAGGTGTCTGCCTTGCAAGCGCTAGCCAAGGAAGGACCGCGGTTTGATCCCCTGGCGTCCCATATGGTCCCACCAAGCCAGGGGCGATTTCTGAGCACTTAGCCAGGAGTAACCCCTGAGCATCAAATGGGTGTGGCCCGAAATACCAAAAAAAAAAAAAAGAGTTTGTAAGAAATGCAACATCTGTGCTAAACAAAATTTGTCTTTAATCCATATTAATCAACCTCCCCTGGCTTCATGTAGATGTAGAAATCCAAGAAATTACCATCCATGTAGTAAAGAAACACAAAAAAATAAAAAACCTCAGTCTTCAATTATAATAGTAGAAGTATTATCCAAAAATATTCTGTATGTTTAGAAATAGATATCTCAAATATTTAAGTCTTTGAGACTTTCTCCTCTCTAGAATGAATGCAACCATGGAAACTATATATGCAAATGAGCAATACCATGTTCTGATAAAACTTTAGTGATGGGGGTTGGAGAAATAGTACAGTGAGTAAGGCACTGCTTTGCATGTGGTTTACCTGGTTTTGATCTCCAGAACTGAACACTGCCAGGAATGATTCCTGAGTGCAGAACCACGAGTAAGATCTGAGAATAGTTTCTATATTTCACACACACACACACACACACACACACACACACACACACACACACACACACACACACCATTAAAAACAAAAAGAAACTTTTGTCAATGGACTCAATTTTGATTTCACATATTTTCACAATTCATTAAATACTTTTCTTTGTTTTAGTTCCATAACTGTGCAAGAAACATTCTCAGTTCATAGATTAAACTAAAAGTAGGCACTGTACTGAAACTGGCCTGACAGCCCCAGCTTGTTGACTTTTGCTCCAGGTTAAAACTGCTGATAAACTTCTCAAGAAAGGGCAGAAAACTTATTCTAGGTTTTAATATTTACTTTCTAACTCTTACATACATGGTGCTAAAAATATTTGTGGAATAGAATACGATTGTCATTTCTTAATTATGAAGTGTGGTGATAACACTGAATTGAAATTTAGAGGCCTTTTCTTTTTCTGTATCTGCCTATATCATTTGCTCACTATATATATATATATATATATATATATATATATATATATATATATATATATATATATATATATTCTTCATTGTGCAAAGAAAGATAGTATTTATTGGAACTGATACCAGAAATGCAGGGAAAGTCTCATTAACTTGTCATTCATCTTCTACAATAAATGTCCTACATTCAGGACATTGTGTATTAGTATAGAATGAATGTGTCTATTTGCATGTGTCTGTTATTTGTCAGGCATTCTGATAAGAAATTCAGGACCATAACTTAGCCATAAAATAAGTTATATTTTCCTTTTTATGGGAACCCATAGAATGACTAAAATTTCTTTACAAAATATGCAATGAATTATACACAAATTCAGATTTATAAACAAGTCAAATCTCAGAAACCTGATATTTTGATATCAAGTTTTTCTATAGTAGATGGTGGTAACTTTTGAACTGTTTGTATCATTTTTATTTTTTTTTCTTCTGGGAGAACACAGTCCCTCATTACCACAAATTAGGCAGTAGAGTTTTCCATATTTCACGAAATCGCTGGGGTCTGCACATCCAGAGTGCAACGGATGAACCTTGCCCTGGGGAAACCACCTGATCATGGTATCTCCCCTGCCAGGTAAGTATTCATTTTTTCCTTGAAATTAATAATCATCAAATAAAATTGTAAACATTAACTAAATATAAAGAAGATAAATGTCTTTATAATGATCACCAAGGTTACTTGGTTTTGACATTTAATTTCATCTTCTCTTTCTTGGGTATCTCTCTTATCAGGTATCTCTCTTGTCAGAACAAAACTGAAAATGTTGGAACTCAATCTCTAGATATATTATATATTCTTTTTGTTATACTATTTTTATTTGGGGGGTCACATCTGGCAATGCTCAGAACTTACTTCTGCTCTGTGTTCAAGAATTTCTTCTGTCAGGAAATGGGTGATGCTGAGGATTGAATCCAGGTTGGCCATGTGTGTAGCAAATGCTCTACCTGCTGTACTATTGCTCCAGCGTATGTATTCAGTTTGTTACTTAATATCTGTTTTCTCTGGAAAAATTATTTAATATCTCCAAAACATGAAATTTTCAACAATAAAGTATTAATATTCCATGATAATCTCTCTACATGCATGCAGACATTTTATTTATCCATTGGCAGACATTTATATATCCACTGATAGTCTATAATTAATAATGCTGCAGTGAACATGTAGTTCAAGTGTATCTCAAGATAATGATTTTATTTTCTTTGTAAATATACTCATAATTGCAATAGTTATAACAGAAGTAGTTCCAGTTTTAATTTTGTGAGGAGATTATACTATTTTTAGTGATGGCTATACTAATGTACACTCTACTCAACCAAAGTAAATACATTGGGTTCAATTTTCTTTTAACTCTTCCTAGCATTTGTTATCATGATCTTTTTGATGATAGCTATTCTAATAATCAGAAGTTATACATCGCTATGGTTTCGCTATTTTTCTAATGATTATTGATGTTAAGCAACTTTTTAAAAACTTTTTATTTAAATAATTGTGATCTACAGAGTTCTTCATAGTTGTGTTTGAGATATACAATGAGTCAGGGCCCTTCCCATCACCAGTGTCAACCTCCCTCCATCGATGGATCCAGAGGGTATCCTATCTTACCATCCTTTGACCCCTGACCTGCCAGTGTTTATTCAGACAGTGTGTATTTTAAATAAGAATGTTTGCAATTTTATGAATGAACTTTGTGCTCCTTATGTGTTACGGAAATTAAATCCTTATCATGTGTATGCTTTGCAAGTATTTCCCAACATTTTTGTAGACTGCCATTTTATTTTCTTGATTATAGCTTTTGATTGACAATTTTTAGTTTGATGTATTCTCACTTACTGATTTTTGCTTTTGGTTTTTTTTTGTTTGTTTGTTTATTTTATTTTGTTTTGTGACCACAGATGGCAGTGCTCATGATTTATTCCTACGTCTGCACTCAGGATTAATTCCTGTTGATATGCAGGGTTTGGTACTGAGGATCAAACTAAGGTTGGCTGCTTGCAAAAGAAGTAACCTACTTGCATATTATCACCCAGGCCCTGATTTTAGTTTTTGATGCAAAGATGTTTGGTGTGATAGCCAAAACCTATTGTCAAGATTAAAGTCAAGGAGTCCAATACCTGTTCATTTTTTTTCAGAGTTTTTCAGGTCTTCCACTTAAATCTTTAACCCATTTCTTTTTTATATAATTATCTTTATTTAAACACCATGATTACAAATATGATTATAGTTGTATGATTATAGTCATCTAAAGAACACCCCCCTTCACCAGTGCAAATTTTCCACCACCAATTTCCCAGATCTCCCTCCTCCCCACCCCCCTACACCTGTACTCGAGACAGGCTTTCTACTTCCCTCATTAATTCACATTGTTATGATAGTTTTCAGTGTAGTCATCTCTCCAACTGCACTCATCACTCTATGTGATGAGCTTCATGTCATGAGCTGCACCCACCAGCCCTCATCTCTTTTGTCTCTGAGATACTGTTAAAAATGTCTTTCATTTTTCTTAAAGCCCATAGATGAGTGAAACCATTCTGCGTCTTTCTCCCTCTGACTTACTTCACTCAGCATAATAGATTTCATGTACATCCATGTATAGGAAAATTTCATGATTTCATCTCTCCTGATGGCTGCATAGTATTCCATTGTGTATATGTACCACAGTTTCTTTAGCCATTCATCTGTTGAAGGGCATCTTGGTTGTTTCCAGGGTCTGGCTATTGTAAATAGCACTGCAATGAATATAGGTGTAAGGAAGGCATTTTTGTATTGTATTTTTGTGTTCCTTGGGTATATTCCTAGGAGTGGTATAGCTGGATCGTATGGAAGCTCAGTTTCCAGTTTGTGAAGGAATCTCCATATCGCTTTCCATAAAGGTTTTACTAGACGGCATTCCCTCCAGCAGTGAAAAAGAGTTCCTTTCTCTCCAAATCCCCGCCAGCACAGCTAGTTTTCCTTTTTAGTGATGTGTGCCAATCTCAGTGGCGTGAGGTGGTACTTCATAGTAGTTTTGATTTGCATCTCCCTGACGATTAGTGATGTTGAATGTGCCTTTTGGCCATTTGCCTTTCTTCTTTTTCAAAGTGTCTGTTCATTTATTCTCCCCATTTTTTGATGGGGTTAGTTGTTTTTTTCTTGTATAGTTCTGTCAGTACCTTGTAAATTTTGGATATTAGTCCTTTATCTGATGAGTTTTGGGTGAATAATTTCTCCCACTCAGTGGGTGGCCTTTGTATTCTGGGCATTATTTCCTTTGATATGCAGAAGCTTCTCAGCTTAATATAGTCCCATCTGTTTATCTCTGCTTCCACTTGTTTGGAAAGTGCTGTCTCCTTCTTAAAGTTGCCTTGGTCTCAATGTCCTGGAGTGTTTTTCCTACATGTTGTTCTATATATCTTATAGTTTCAGATCTTATATCAAGGTCTTTAATCCATTTGGATTTTACTTTTGTACATGGTGTAAGCTGGGGGTCTGAGTTCGCTTTTTTGCAAGTGGCTACCCAGTTGTGCCAACACCACTTGTTGAATAGGCTTTCCATGCTCCATTTAGGGTTTCTTGCTCCTTTATCAAAAACTAGGTGGTTCTATGTCTGAGGAACATTCTCTGAGTACTCAAGCCTATTCCACTGATCTGAGGGTCTGTCTTTATTCCAATACCATGCTGTTTTTATAGCTATTGCTTTGTAATACAGCTGAAAATTGGGGAAAGTAATGCCTCCCATATTTCTTTTTCCAAGGAGTGCTTTAGCTATTCAAGGTTGTTTATTGTTCCAAATGAATTTCAGAAGTGTTTGATCCACTTCTTTGAAGAATGACATGGGTATCTTTAGAGGAATCACGTTAAATCTGTACAATGCTTTTGGAAGTATTGCCATTTTAATGATGTTGATCCTGCCAATCCATGAGCAAGGTATGTGTTTCCATTTCCGCATATTCTCTCTTATTTCTTGGAGCAGTGTTTTATAGTTTTCTTTGTATAGATCCTTCACATCTTTAGTCAAGTTAACTCCAAGATATTTGAGTTTGTGTAGCACTAATGTGAATGGGATTGTTCTCTTAATGTCCATTTCTTCCCTATCATTATTAGTGTATAAAAAGGCCATTGATTTTTGTGTGTTAATTTTGTAGCTTGCCACTTTGCTATATAAATCTATTATTTCTAGCAGCTTTGTGGTAGAGTCTTTAGGATTTTCTAAGTAGAGTATCATGTCATCTGCAAACAGTGAGAGCTTGACTTCTTCCTTTTCTATCTGGATCCTTGATATCTTTTTCTTGCCTAATCGCTATAGCCAGTAATTCCAGTAGTATGTTGAGAGGTGAGAGAGGACAGCCTTGTCTTGTACCAGAATTTAGAGGGAAGGATTTTAGTTTATCTTCTTTGAGGATAATATTTGCCACTGGCTTCTGGTAGATGACTTTAACTATATTGAGAAAGGTTCCTTTTATTCCTATCTTGCTGAGAGTTTTGATCAAAAATGGGTGTTGTACCTTATCAAATGCTTTTTCTGCATCTATTGATATGATCATGTGATTTTTATTTTTCTTGTTGTTGATGTTGTGTATTATGTTGATATATTTACGGATGTTAAACTATCCTTGCATTCCTGAGATGAAACCTACTTGATCAATATGAATGATCTTCTTGATGAGGCACTTGATCCTGTTTGCCAAAATTTTGTTGAGGATCTTTGCATCTGTGTTCATCAGGGATATTGGTTTAACCTATTTCTTAGCAAATTTTGTAAGTGTTGTAAAATAGGGATGTAATTCCATTCTTGAATTTAGTTTATTTATCACAACTTCCCCATCAACTATTCCTGACTCTGTAGCAAAATATTAGTTAAACATATATGCTTAACTTACTGCTGGTGATGGTTTTTTTTTTGTTTGTTTGTTTTTGGGACACACCTGCTGATGCACAGGGGTTACTCCTGGCTGTGAGCTCATAAGTCGCTCCTGGCTTGGGGGACCATATGGGATGCCAGGGGATCGAACAGCGGTCCATCCTAGGCTAGCGCTGGCAAGGAAGACACCTTACCTCTAGAGCCACCGCACTAGCCCCTGGGTGCTGATTCTTGTCCCATTGGTCTATGGTTCTATTTTTATGCCCAGAATATTTTTATTGCTGTACCTGCATTTAGTTTGAAATCATGCATTGTTTTGCCTCTAGCTTTGTTTTGTCTCAGAATTGGAGAGTCTGTTATTTTGTAATTGCATCTGATTTTGTTGAATCAAAACAAAAAATCAGATGCAATTAAAAATAGGGCTCTGTAGTCAGGAATTACTCTTGGTGGTGTTTGTGATGGTATACTTGAACCCAGGTCTGCTTTGTGCAAGGCAAGTGCCCTATCTTCTGTATTATTCCTCTTTTCTATTGAATGAAATATTTTATATATATAAATATATATATATAAATATATATATATGTATAGGTTCATTTGGTGTATAGTGTTATTTGGGTCCACTTTCATCTTTAAATTCCTTTTTGATATTCATTATTAAGAATAGGCTTTTCAGGCTTCAACTATTATTGTATTATTATTTCTCCTTTAAATTTTATCAGTATTTGCTTTATAGCATATTATATGTATATATGTATCTACTAACTTTTAAAAATAACCATATTCAATATTAAATTAACATTTTATTAAAATGATCACATATTATAGCATCTTTTCTAAAATTTATTTTTTTACATTATTAATCAACAGATAGATTTATGCTCTATTCAGCAAAACTGCTTATGCCTGTTACTGGCTGGACAAAATATTTTCAGTTGATGCAGAGTTGAAAATATATCAAATTAAAAAAATATGGCACGTTCACTTTCATTGAAGCCATCTTTTATGAAAAATTCATTACTATTGTAAACTCTTCCTATTGTACTTCATTTTCTTCTACTATGATGTGGCTGTTATTCTAGAGTATTGTATTTTATATATAATTTTGATTTTATTCATATTTGTACAGTTTTTTTTGGTTTGGGGCCACACCTGGTGATGCTCAGGGGTTACTCCTGGCTATGAGCTCAGAAATCACTTCTGGCTTGTGGAACCATATGGGACACCAGGGGACCAAACCACGGTCTGTCCTAGGCTAGCGCAGGCAAGGCAGATGCTTTACCACTTGTGCCACCGCTCTGGCTCCCCCCATTTTTGTACATTTTTAAAGTTGCCAAGTTTTATTTATTTTATAAATTTTCAGTGGCCAGAGTGATACTAGAGCTGGTAAGGCATATGGCTAAGCTAGGTTTGATTTCTGACACCTCATATGGTTTCTTGAGTCTACCAGGAGGGATCTCTGAGCACAAAGCAAGGAGCAAGTTCTGAGCAATGAAAGGACTTGGCCACATAATGGGAGAAGCTATCATTAGTGAATTTTTGGGTTTCTTTTTTCCTAGATAATTGATTGTTTTATTTAAAAATTTATTTATTTAAACACAGTGATAGCATACATAATTGCAGTTGGTTTTCAGGCATAACAGGAACAATCCCCTTCACCCATGCAACCTTCCCATCACCAATGCCTCATCTCTTCTCTCCCCCACCCCACCCCGCCTGTATTCAAGACAGGCTTTCTACATCCCACACTCCTGACATTGTTATGATAGTCATCAGCATAGTTATTTCTCTAACTACACTCACCACTCTTAGTGATGAGATTCATATCTCAAACCGGTCCTTCTGGCCTTCAACTCTGAGGATTATTTCAATGTCTTTAATACTTCTTATAACCCATAGATGAGTGAGACTATTCTGTGTCTCTCTCACCCTCTGACTAATTTCACTCAGCATCACAGATTTCATGGATATCCATGTACAGGAAGATTTCATGACTTCATCTATCCTGACAGCTGCATAATAATCCATTGAGTATATGTACCACTATTTATTTAGCCATGCATCTGTTGAACGGCATCTTGGTTGTTTCCAGAGTCTGGCTATTGTAAAAAGTGCAGCGATGCATATAGGTGTGAGGAAGGGATTTTTGTATTGTAGTTTTGTGTTCCTAGGGTATTACCTAGGAGTATTATTACCAGATCAATGGGAGCTCAATTTCCAGTTTTTTGAGGAATCTCCATATTGTTTTCCACAAGGGCTGGACTAGACGACATTTCCACCAGCAGTGAATGAGAGTTTCTTTCTCTCCACATCCCTGCCAGCACTGATTGTTCTTGTTCTTTGTGATGTGTGCCAGTCCCTGTGGTGTGTGATAGTATCTCATTGTTGTTTTGATTTGCATCCCTGATGATTAGTGATGTAGAGTATTTTATGTGCCTTTTGGCCCTTTGTTTTTCTTCTTTGATAAACTGTTCATTTCTTCTCCCCATATTTTGATGGGGTTAGATGTTTTTTCTTGTTAAGTTTTGTCACTACCTTGTATATATTAGATATTAGCCCCTTATTTGATGGGTTGGGTAAATAGCTTCTCCCATTATGTGGCTGGCTTTTGTATCCTAGGCATTATTTCCTTTGAAGTGCAGAAGCTTCTCAGCTCCCATTTGAGTATCTCTGCTTCGACTTGTTTAGAGAGTGCTTTTTGTTCCTTGAATATGTCTTCAATTTCAATGTCCTGGAGTGTTTTACCTACATGTTGTTCTATATACCTTATAGCTTCAGGTCTGTTATCAAGATTTTTAATCCATTTGCATTTGACCTTGGTGCATGATGCTAGCTGGAGGTCTGAGTCTGTTTTTTGCAAGTCGCTGTCCAGTTGTGCCAATATCACTTGTTGAAGAGGCTTTTCTTGCTCCATTTTGCATTTCATACCCATTTATCAAAGATTAATTGATTGTATATCTGGGAAACATTCTCTTAATACTCTAGGCTTTTCCACTTATCTTAGGATATGACTTTATTCCAATACCATGCTGTTTTAATGACAATTGCTTTGTAATACAAATAAAGGTGGGAAAAGTGATTTCTCCTATATTCCTTTTCCCAAGGGTTGTTCTAGCTGTTCTTGGGTGTTTATTGTTCCAGATGAATTTCAGGAGTGTTTTATCCTTCTTATTGAATAATGTTATGTGTATCCTTAAAATTGTGTAATGCCTTGGGGAGTATTGCCATATTAATAATGTTAATCCTCCAAGTACATGAAAACAGTATATTCCTCCATTTCCGCGTGTCCTCCTTTATTTCTTAAAGCAGGGTTTTGTAGTTTTCTTTGTATAAATCCTTCACATTTTTAGTTAAGTTGACTCATATATATTTCTGTTTGTGTGGCACTAATGTAAATGGTATTGTTCTTTTGATATCCATTTTTTCTCTCTCATTATTGGTGTATAAGAAGGCCATTGATTTTTGTGTGGTAATTTTGTAGCCTGCCACTTTGCTATATGAGTCTCTTCTTTCTAGAAATTTTTTTGGTAGAGGGTTTTATAAATATAGTATAATGTCATCTGCAAACAGTGAAAACTTGACTTCTTCCTTTTCTATCTGGATGCCCTTGATATCTTTTTCTTGCCCAATTGTTATGGCAAGATCTTCCAGCACTATGTTGAAAAGAAGTGGTGAGAGGGGGCAGCCTTGTCTTGTACCGTATTTTAGAGGAAGCACTTTTATTTGATCTCCATTGAGAATGATATTTGATATTGGCTTGTGGTAGATTGCCTCTACTATACTTAGGAAAGTTGCTTTAATTCCCATTTTGAGTACTTTTTTTATCAAGAAAGGGTGTTGGACCCTATCAAATGCTTTCTTTGCATCTATTGATAAGATCATATGGTTTTTATTTTTTGTTTATATGGTGTATTATTTTGATTTACAGATTTACAGATGTTAAACCATCCTTGTATTCCTGGGATGAAACCTACTTGGTCGTGGTGAATGACCTTCATTTTAAGACATTGCATCCTGTTTTCCAGAACTTTGTTGAGGATCTTTGCATCTGTGTTTTTTGGTATTATTGGTCTTTAAATTTTTTTGCAGCATCTCTGTCTGGTTTTGGTATCAAGGTGTTATTTGCTTCATAAAAACTGATTGGGAATGTTACTGATTCTTCAATTTCATAAAAGAGCCTTCAGAGGATTGGTAGAAGTTTCTCCTGAAAAAGTTTGAAAGAATTCATTAGTGAATCCATCTGGGCCTGGGCTTTTGTTTTAGGGAAGACTCTTGATGAACATTTTAATTTCCTCAGTAGTTATGTGTCTGTTTAGATATGCAAGATCATCTGGTTTAACCTTGGAAGATTGTAAGAGTCCAAGAAGTTATCCATTTCCTCCAGGCTTTCATGTTTTGTGGTATATAGTTTCTCAAAGTAGTCTCTGATTACAGTTTGAATCTCTGCAGCATCTGTGGCGATCTCTCCCTTTACATTCCTGATCCGTGTATTAGATTTCTTTCTCTCCATTTCTTTGTGAGTTTTGCTAGTGGTTTGTCGATCTTGTTTATTTTTTCAAAGAACCAACATTTTCTTTTGTTGATCTTTCAAATTTTTTTTATTTCCATTTCATTGATTTCTGCTCTATGCTTTGTTATTTCATTCTGCCTACCTATTTTGGTTCCTTTTGTTGGTCATTTTCTAGTTCTGAAAGCTTCTTCATTAAGCTTTTTATATAGGTCCCTTCTTCCTTTCTGATGTGTGCTTGCAAGGCTATAAATTTTCCACTTAGTACTGCTTTTGTTGTGTTCAAAAATTCTGATAACTTGTGTCTTCATTGTCATTTGTTTCCAGGAATGTTTTGATTTCCTTTGTTATTTCACCTCTGACACACTGGTTTTTCAGTAGTGATCTGTTTAGTATCCAGGTGTTAAAGCTTTTCTTCTGTGTTTCTTTGTAGTTCACATATAATCAGTTTCTGTAGTCAGCGAAGGTAGTTTGTACAATTTCGGTCCTTTTGACTTTATGGAGATATGTTTTATGGGCCAGCATGAGGTCTATCATGGAGAATGATTCATATGCATTGGAGAGGAATGTATATCCAGTTTTCTGGGGATGGAGTGCCCTATATATATCTACTAGCCCACTTTTTTACATTTCTCTTTTCAGAGCTAATACATTCTTGTTGGGTTTCAACCTAGTTGATCTATCAAAAGGTGTTAGGGCAGTGTTGAGGTCTCCCACTATTATTGTGCTGGTATTAATATTTTCTTTCAGGTTTGTCAAAAGTTGTATTAACTTTTTTGCAGGTCCATCATTGGGTGCATATATGGTTCGGAGTGTGATTTCTTCTTCTTGTACATATTCTTTGATTAGTACACAATGACCATTTTAGTCCCTTATAATTCTTCTGAGTCTAAAGTTTGTTTTATCAGATACTTCTATGGCCACTCCAGCTTTTTAAGTATGTTGTTTGTTTGTATGATTTTCCTCCAGCCTTTGATTTTTGAGTCTGTGCTTGTTTTGATTACTCAGATGTGTTTCTTTTTGGCAGCAAAACGTTGAGTTCCACTTTTTATTCATTTTGCCACTCTGTGTAGCTTAACAGGTGTATTTAGTCCACTGACATTGAGAGATAATTGTCATGGGATTTAGTGTCATCTGTGTAGAAGTTTGGTGTATCTGTTGGTCTTGTTTTCCTTAAAGTAGACATTACAGCTATTCTTTTAGGGCTGGTTTTGAGTAAGTAGTTTCTGAGCTGTTGTTTATCTCTTAAGCCCTGTATACATCCTTCAAATCTGAAAGTGATTCAGGATTTGTGTAATATTTAGTTGAATCATTCATTTCATTGAGTTTTATCACTATATCCCACCACTGCCTTCTAGTCTTGAGGGTAACAGGTCTGCTGTAAACCCTAAGGATGCTCCTTTGAATGTAATTTCCCTTTTTGACCTTGCTGCTTTCAGCATTCTATCCCTATCTGTGGGATTTGTACTTGTGACTAGGATGTGACTTGGGTGCTTTTCTTTGGGTCTCTTTTTTAGCTGATACACTTTGGGCATGCAGGATTTGGTTGCATGCTGTTTTTAGCTCTGGAAGTTTCTCCTTTATGATTTTCTTTTTTTATCTTTATTTAAACACCGTGATTACAAACATGATTATAGTTGTATAATTACAGTCATGTAAAGAACACCCCCCTTCACCAGTGCAACATTCCCACCACCAATTTCCCAGATCTCCCTCCTCCCCACCCCCCTACACCTGTACTCGAGACAGGCTTTCTACTTCCCTCATTCATTCACACTGTTATGATAGTTTTTAGTGTAGTCATCTCTCCAACTGCACTCATCACTCTATGTGATGAGCTTCATGTCCTGAGCTGCACCTACCAGCCCTCATCTCGCTTGTCTCTGAGATACTGTTAAAAATGTCTTTCATTTTTCTTAAAGCCCATAGATGAGTGAAACCATTCTGTGTCTTTCTCTCTCCCTCTGACTTACTTCACTCAGCATAATAGATTCCATGTACATCCATGTATAGGAAAATTTCATGACTTCATCTCTCCTGACGGCTGCATAGTATTCCATTGTGTATATGTACCACAGTTTCTTTAGCCATTCATCTGTTGAAGGGCATCTTGGTTGTTTCCAGGGTCTGGCTATTGTAAATAGCGCTGCAATGAATATAGGAGTAAGGAAGAGATTCTTGTATTGTATTTTTGTTTTCCTTGGGTATATTCCTAGGAGTGGTATAGGTGGATCGTATGGAAGCTCAATTTCCAGTTTGTGAAGGAATCTCCATATCACTTTCCATAAAGGTTGTACTAGACGGCATTCCCATCAGCAGTGAAAAAGAGTTCCTTTCTCTCCACATCCCCGCCAGCACTGCTTGTTTTCCTTTATTGTGATGTGTGCCAATCTCAGTGGCGTGAGGTGGTACCTCATAGTAGTTTTGATTTGCATCTCCCTGATGATTAGTGATGTTGAGCATCTTTTCATGTACCTTTTGGCCATTTGCCTTTCTTCTTTTTCAAAGTGTCTGTTCATTTATTCTCCCCATTTTTTGATGGGGTTAGTTGTTTTTTTCTTGTATAGTACCTTGTAAATTTTGGATATTAGTCCTTTATTTGATGAGTTTTGGGTGAATAATTTCTCCCACTCAGTGGGTGGCCTTTGTATTCTGGGCATTATTTCCTTTGATATGCAGAAGCTTCTCAGCTTAATATAGTCCCATCTGTTTATCTCTGCTTCCACTTGTTTGGAAAGTGCTGTCTCCTTCTTAAAGTTGCCTTGGTCTCAATGTCCTGGAGTGTGTTTCCTACATGTTGTTCTATATATCTTATAGTTTCAGTTCTGATATTAAGGTCTTTAATCCATTTGGATTTTACCTTTGTACATGGTGTTAGGTGCGGGTCTGAGTTCACTTTTTTGCAAGTGGCTACCCAGTTGTGCCAACACCACTTGTTGAATAGGCTTTCCTTGCTCCATTTAGGATTTCTTGCTCCTTTATCAAAAACTAGGTGGCTATATGTCTGAGGAACCTTCTCTGAGTACTCAAGCCTATTCCACTGATCTGATGGTCTGTCTTTAGTCCAATACCATGCTGTTTTTATAACTATTGCTTTGTAATATAGCTTAAAATTGGGGAAAGTAATGCCTCCCATATTCCTTTTCCCAAAGAGTGCTTTAGCTATTCGAGTTTGTTTGTTGTTCCAAATGAATTTCAGGAGTATTTGATCCACTTCTTTGAAGAATGTCATGGTTATCTTCAGAGGAATTGCGTTAAATTTGTACAATGCTTTTGGAAGTATTGCCATTTTAATGATGTTGATCCTGCCAATCCATGAGCAAGGTATGTGTTTCCATTTCCTCATGTCCTCTCTTATTTTTTGGAGCAGTGTTTTGTAGTTTTCTTTGTATAGATCCTTCACATCTTTAGTTAGGTTGACTCCAAGATATTTGAGTTTGTGTGGCACTAACTTTATGATGTTCTTAACTGTTGATTCTTTCTGGGAATTTTCTTTCTGGGTCTCTGGACTCCAGTGATTCTTATCTTGTTTCTGTGAATTTATCAAAGACTTCAATTTTCATCAGCTCGCATTTTTGAGTATTTTTCCATTGTCTGATCATTTGCTTTGAGATTTATTTCCAATCTCTTCTGCTTTATGGAATTGTTCTTTGTCTCATCTTTCAGCTCACTGATTCTGTACTCAGCTTCTGTTACTCTGTTTGAGAGGCTTTCTATTGAGGTTTTTATTTCATCTATCTTGTTTTTCCATCCTGGTATTTAAGTCTAGAGTTTTCTATTTTCTCTCTCAGTGGTCTTTTCAGCTCGATCTATGCTTTCTTTGAGTTCTATGAACATCCTCCACATTTCTATTCTAAGCTACTTATCTGAGAGGCTAATTAGGTGGTTGGCATTTTTTGGGTCATCAGAGCTGCCATCTTTATTTAATATTTGCATTGTTTCCTCATTGTCAAGCTTTGTGTGTGTGGTGGAATTTATTTAATAGAGATTTGTGCGACTGTGAAGTGAAGCCGAGCAGCAGCATTCCTCTGGCCCCAACCTACTCAGGTGTTGATTTCAAACACCCAGCGCTCACGTGCCCTCAGTAATGGCATCAGCCTTGGTGACCTGGACTCACCCTTTTCAGGCATGTCCAGGGCATCTCAGTCTTTCTGCTTCCTTCTGTGTGGGGGTTGGTCTCAAACCCACTGCACTCAGGCACCCTCAGTAAAGATGTTGGTGAACCAGATTCACCCTGTTCAAACATGTCCAGGGCACCTCAGTCTTTCTACCTGATTTTCTTCAAGATTTTTCATTATTGCTTTTTTGGTGCTGGAAATCCAACTCAATCTGATTGAGTGGAAACCAAATGTCCTACCTGGTCTTATCTCTCTGGTCTCATAGAAAGAAACTTTTCCTGGCTTGTCTTTCATTTTTTGCATTTTTCAGTATGTTAAACTTACTGGCAGTAATATGAATAATATTAAAAGAGTTACATTTAGCAATGGAAATATTTATGTTAATTGGTAATTTGTTTAATTTTTCCTTTTATGGAAACTAGGTCACATTATTTTTATGCTTTGTTTGGCAAGATGTATCTCAGATATACTGGATTTTATTGCATTCTTCTTTGAAATATATGGTTTTTGTTTTGGATTCTTTTAGGTGATATGTATTGATATTTAATTTAAGGCATTAGGGGTCCTAGTGAAATATCTGTTATTTTGAGTTGTTACTGAAAATTTTATAGTATGTAATATAGAGTTTTTGTAATGATATTCACAAGTGGAACAGGTTCTAATTTACTTTCCTTGATTTTACATTTTTCAGGTTTAGTCTGACATTTATTTAACTTCATGGAATGAATTAGGTGTGTCCTTATTTTCTGAAATTTAGAAAAAGTAATATATCCTGCGAATAGTTTATTTTGAAATGTTTTAAGGATGATGCATCTTAAAATTATGGAACTGCTAGAATTACTATTGTAGTACAAAATGTTGTTCTCATTTGTAGGTGAGATGCTTGTGGTGGAGAAATATTCAGTAACTTGCACGTAGTAGTAGTAGTAGTAGTAGTAGTAGGAGGAGGAGGAGGAGGAGGAGGAGGAAGAGAAGGAGGAGGAGAAGAAGGTTTAGGAAAAGGAGGAGGAAGAGAAGGAGGAAGAGGAGCAGGAGGAGGAGTAAAATTTGAAGTGAGGTAGTGTCACTTGGGTTTTGTCCGGCATGTAGACTCCATATTGCTCTAAGCTTCCCCAAAGATCATTTACTGCATCTGATAATCTTTGCTTTCCAGACTGTCTGGATTTTAGAATACTGACTGTTTGAAGCTTTATTACAGACTTAGATTAGCAGGTCTTTTTGGACTTGCTGCATCTCACATCCTTGATACTTGCTCACTGTACTCATTTTTGTTTGGTTCCTTCCTCTTGAAGTTCTCAGCCTCCTCCTTTGCTTCATTGGATTTGTTTCCCAGTACACAATTTACTCATTTTAGTGACCTAGATGCTGATACTGATACCAGGAAGTGGTTGTAAGGATAAAGGCTTCTGGAAAAGTAAATCCAAGGGGACTGGCTCACACACCAGCCTGTTAGTGACATGAGTATTGAATTCAGAGATACATTTGTCCACTAATAAATAAGCCTGACAGTCCTGTGCCTTTGGAACTAGTCACTTGACATAAACACTCTCTCCCTGCATGTCCTTGAATAGCCTCAAAATGTTAAACTAGTAGTTGCCTCGGAGGTGAGGTTAGTGTCCACGGAACTTGTCCTAAATTTCCTAGCTACCTCTAGCATCTACCACATTTTTCTCATAATGGGTGCTCATAATGTTTTTGCCTGCATTTATTATACTTTAATGTACTTTGCTTTGAGAAAATTATATTCTTTCCCTCCTAGACTTATTTTTCAGCATTTCTAAAATGTTATTTCCTGCCTAGGCTGGAGACTTTCCTGTATATATAGCATTGACTTTGTGATTGAGGTTAGTTCTGCATTGACAGAGGAAGAAAATCTCAGCATGGCCTCAAGGGCAACTCTCTGTATAAAGAGGATGACTCATCTTCCCAGGGTCTTCGAGCTGAAAAACTGTAAATAAATATTTTCCGCAGAGGATGCAGAATACAGTGTTGCAGGGAAGAGAAATCCCAGCCCTGTTGGCCAAGGAGATGCTGCAATGACAAAGCTCTCAGCCACAGCTGAGAAACCTCTCTAAAAGGGAGAACCAGAGGATTAAGTAGAGCCCCTAGGTGTTTTGCCACTTTAAAATGGTGCAAACTTATTTACTTGGAATTCTACGAAACTGCTTTAATTCTAGAGCCTGGAAGGTAACATTGAAATGCAGAGATAATAAGAAAATGTCAGGGTTAGAAAGCTAAAGATCTTGGTGAAACATATCAACAGTGCTGAACCCAAAGTGTCATTTGGCTATATTTATGCAAATAGCTTAGTTTCTGATAATGCTTGTAATTATACAGCAATTGTAGAAAAGGCAAGAAAGCAGTTTTGTCTCCTGACCTAGATGGTAAACTCTTTCTTGGCCATTTTCTCTAAGGAGAAGAACATAGGGTTAGTAGGTCATAAAAACTGTCTCTCTTCATGAAACTTTTATTGACTCGCTGATGTTTGTGAGAGAAGAAGGGTTTGGCATGGAGGAGAGCCTGAAGATATTCACTATCTGGAGCTGCTTTGGAGGGGATGGCTGTGGTCAGGGGAAATGTGGATAATAATTGTTTGAAAAGAAGTTTACTGAGATAAAAGGTGGAGCTAAGACTTTAGATAAAGAGAGGAGCATTTGTAGAGGAAAAAGTGTATTAGCTTCTTTGGAGAACTTATGTGTTATTCACTTTTATTTTATTTAGGATAATTTGGGTGATGTGGGGGAATACTCTGCATTACTCAGGGATCACTCCAGGCTCTGGAGAATATGTGGGTTCCGGGATCAAATCTGGGCTAGATAAATGCAAGGTAAGGGCCTTACCCACTGTATCATTTTTGCCACACAGCTGATTGTGCTCTGGCATACACCTACTTCTACTCTCAGGGATCACTGCTGGCAGATTCAGGGGACAATATGTGCAGAACTGAAAAGAAGAAAGAAATAAAATATTCAAAATTTTTGTTTCATAGATACTTTATCTGGTGTTCAGAAAAATCCAGTTAATATCAACATGCTGAATTTGGTTGTATGCCTCTAATTTTCTGGTGGGTGCAGTGGGCATCTGCAACAATTTTCTGGGGTTCCTTACAACACAGTACTCATGGGAGGTCATGAAATGTTGGGGATTAAATCTATGGTTACCCCATAAAAACATGCACTCTATCCATTTGAGCCTTCTTTCCTAAAATAACAGCAAGGCAAATGCTTAGTTTTTTTCTAATGGTTAGATTTTCATATTTATAAAAAGATTTATTAACCCCTCCTAAGATAGCCATTGAGTTAATCTTCTAAAAACATCATAGAAAGGACTAGAGCAATAGTACAGTGTGTTGGGCACAATTGTATCTTTTTTTTTTTGCCCCCTCACCCAAGCTTTCTACTTCATTTATTTCACCCTTTCTTACTACTATATTATAAAACCAAAAAATTTTCTCAGAAGAATGGTTTGCCCATAACTAAATTAATGAAAAATATTCTTCTGGCAACATTATATTAAAATATTGATGAAGCTATCAACCTCTTCAGTTTTTACGTATGTCCCAGGATCTCAAGTAACAACTTACATATTCCTTGACATAATACTCTACATTATGTGTGATCCAGTCTCAAATTCTTTTGCCACAGCTGAATTTGTATGCAAAATATTGGTACATCACTACAGTATGGTGCTATCCATACACATTTTCACTGACATCTTGTCCAAGAAAGGTAGCACACCATGGACTTATTGCATTAAAATTCACTTGGTGCTTGTTAGATTCTCAGGATCTCAGCCCCACCCATATGCCTAGCTAAATCCCAGTTCTGCATTGTAACAATATCTTGCAGATGATTCATAGACATATTAAAATTTGAGAATTTTGTTGTTTCTGCCCCTTCATATGCTTTAAATGTCTGTGCTACTCTCTCTCTCTCTCTTTCTCTCTCTCTCTCACTCACTCACTTTTTTGTTTGTTTTTTGGTTCGGGCCACACCCGGTGACGCTCAAGGGTTACTCCTGGCTATGCAATCAGAAACCATTCCTAGCTTGAGGGACCATATGGGACGCTGGGGGATCAAACCGCAGTCCATCCTAGGCTAGAGCATGTAAGGCAGATGCCCTACTGCTTGCGCCACTGCTCTGGCCCCTCTTTTTTCTCTTTTGATACATCCTCCAACTTTTATTTCAAATGTTTTGGTACTGAATTTTTTGTGGCTATACTACACTCCCATTAAGGCTCCTTTTATTTGTAGAGCCAGGTATCAAACCTAGTATATTACCCATAAAAGGCATTCCCTGAGCCTTAACTTTGACCCTAAAATCAAAACAGTTAAGTATGTAACTAGATCTAATTAATTGCTATGTAGCAAGTCAGCCCCTGAAGAGGTTGACTGATGGAGGGATGGAGGATGAGGTCTTTCCCTTCCAGCTCGGAGCACGCGTCTGCAACCCTGTCTAGCCGACGGTTCTGAGGTCAAACGGCGGGTAAACAGCTCGCAGACAGTCAGCTCGTTGAAATATTTGCTTTATTCGGTGGACAAGACTGAAGTCCAAAGACTCAGCTTCAGTTCTAGCCAAAAAGCTCTGGCCTTCCACAGACTCTTGTTTTTATCCACCAGAATCAGGTACCACCCAATGGTGGGATCAGATACCAACCAATGGTGGAAGCAGAATCAGGTACTACCCTAGGGTGCGGGCAGAATGCCAGGTCACTCCATAGGGTAGGGCACAGTCACCAATCAGTTTAGGGTGAGTAACATAGTAATCCCCTAAAATATTTACATACACAACAAATTGCTATTGTGTATCCCAGAAGTGATATGATTTTAAGAAGTATGTAAGTTAAGCCACATTAAAGAATTCTTTCATAGAGGATTGTGCAAAATAACTTATCTTCAATAGATAAATTTAGCTTTATTTACTTTTATATACAATAACTAAGCAGCAGCTTATGTTTATATAATATCCTCTATAATTTAGTGTTTGAAATTGTTTAAAAGATTTTGATGCTATACATACCTATAATAAGCTCTGGGAATGCATGCCTTCTGATTTGCTTCCATTACCCAGATCCCACCCCCTCCTAATCATATGAACTATGTACATGTAAAATTAATTTTGTTAGTTTCAAATCTCATTCTTTTTCTCCTTTCTGCGCCTCTTCTTTCAACTCATTCTCTAATTACTTCCTTGCTTCCTTCCTTCTTCATTTCTTTCATTTTCTTCCTTCTCTTTATTACCTTCCTTTATTCTTCCTTCATTTTTCTTCCTCCTATTTCTTTCCTTCTTTTTCATTATTGTTGTCCTTTCTTCTTGCTTCCGTTCTTTTCTTTCAATCTTTCTTTCCCTTCTCTTTCTTCCTTTCTGACTTCCTTCCTTTCTCTTTCATTATTACATTCCTTCTGTCTTCCTACCTTTAGTTTCTTTCTTTCTTTCTTTCTTTCTTTCTTTCTTTCTTTCTTTCTTTCTTTCTTTCTTTCTTTCTTTCTTTCTTTCTTTCTTTCTTTCTTTCTTTCTTTCTTTCTTTCTTTCTTTCTTTCTTTCTTTCTTTCTTTCTTTCTTTCTTTCTTTCTTTCTTTCTTTCTTTCTTTCTCATATTTTTCTTCCTTCATTTCCTTTTCTTATGTTCTTTACATCTTCCTTTTTTTTACTTTTCTTTCTTTTTTATTATATCTCTATTTAAACATTTTTATTACAAATATGATTGTAGTTGTGTTTCAGTCATGTAAAGAACATCCGCTTCACCAGTGCAACATTCCCATCACCAATGTCCCAAATCTCCCTCCTCCCCACCACCCCCAGCCTGTACTCTAGAGAGCTTTCTACTTACCTCATTCATTCACATGATTATGATAGTTCTCATTGTAAATTATTTCTCTAACTGCACTCACCACTCTTTGTGGTGATCTTATGAAGTGAGAAGGACCTTCCAGCCCTCCTCTCTTTGTCTTGACAATTGTTGCAAAAATCTCTTTTATTTTTCTTAAAACCCATAGATGAGTGAGACTATTTTGTGTATCTCTCCCTCTGTCTTATTTCACTCAGCATAATAGATTCCATGTACATCCATGTATAGGAAAATTTCATGACTTCACCTCTCCTGAAGGCTGCACAATATTCCATTGTGTATATGTACCACAATTTCTTTAGCTATTCATCTGTTGAAGGGCATCTTGGTTGTTTCCAGAGTCTGGCTATTGTAAATATTGCTGCCATAAATATGGGTGTGAGCAAGGGATTTATGTATTGTATTTTTGTGTTTCTAGGGTATATCCCTAGGAGTGATATAGCTAGATCATATGGGAGCTCAATTTCCAGCTTTTGAAGGAATCTTTATATCACTTTCCATAAAGGTTGGACTAGACGGCATTCCCTCCAGCAGTGAATAAGAGTTCCTTTCTTTAAACATCCCCGCCAGAACTGCTTGTTCTCATTCTTTTTGATGTGTGACCATCTCTGTGGCATGAGGTGGTACCTCGAGTTGTTTTGATTTGGATTTCCATGATGAATAGTGATGTGGAGCATTTTTCATGTGCTTTTAGGCCATTTGTATTTCTTCTTTATCATAGTGTCTGTTCATTTCTTTTACGCACTTTTTGATGTAATTACATGTTTTTGTTGTAAATTTCTGTCAGTGCCTTGTATATTTTGGATATTAGCCCCTTATCTGATGGCTATTGGGTGAATAGTTTCTTCCAGTCAGTGGGTGGCCCCATATCCTGGGCACTATTTCCTTTGAACTACAGAAGTTTCTCAGCTTGATATATTCGCATCTGTTTATCTCACTTCCACTTGTTTGGAGAGTGCTGTTTCCTCCTTAAAGATACCTTTAGTCTCAGTGTCATGGAGTGTTTTACCTACGTATTGTTCTATATAACTTATAGTTTCAGGTCTGATATTAAGGACTTTAATACACTTGGATTTTAACTTTGTACATGGTGTTAGCTGGGAGTCTGAGTTTGCTTTTTTGCAAGTGTTAACCACTTGTGCCAACACCATTTGTTGAAGAGGCTTTCCTTACTCCATTTAGGATTTCTTGCTCCTTTATCAAAAATTAGTCGATTGTATGTCTGGGGAAATTCTCTGAATATTCAAGCCTATTCCACTGATCTGAGGATCTGTCTTTATTCCAATACCATGCTTCTTTGATAACTATTGCTTTGTAAGATAATTTAAATTTGGGGTAAGTAATGCCTCCCACATTTCTTTTTCACAAAAAGTGCTTTAGCTATTCGCAGGTGTTTATTGTTCCAAATGAATTTCAGAAGTGTTTGATCCACTTCTTTGAAGATTATCATGGGTATCTTTAGAGGGATCACTTTAAATCTGTACAATGCTTTGGGAATTATTGCCATTTTAATTATTTTGGTCCTGCCAATCCATAAACAGGGTATGTGTTTCTATTTCTGCGTTTCCTCTTTTATTTCTTGAAGCAGGATTTTATAGTTTTCTTTGTATAGGTCTTTACCTCTTTAGTAAATTTGACTCCAAAATATTTGAGTTTGTGTGACACTAATGTGAATGTGGTTGTATTCTTAATGTCCATTTCTTCGCTATTATTATTGGTGTATTTTAAGGCCATTGATTTCTGTGTGTTAATTTTGTAGCCTGCCACATTGCTATATAAATCTATTGTTTCTAGAAGCTTTTTGGTAGTCTTTAGGGTTTTCTAAGTAAAGTATCATGTCATCTGCAAAGAGTGAGAGCTTGACTTCTTCCTTTCCTGTCTGGACTCCCTTAATACTTTTTCTTGCCTAATTGCAATAGCAAGTACTTCTATTCCTATCTTGAAGAAGAGTGGTTAGAGCAGACAGCCTTGTTTTTACCAGAACTTAGAGAAAAGGCTTTAGTTTTTCTCCATTGAGGATAATATTTGCCATTGGCTTGTGGTAGATGACCTTAACTATATTGATAAAGGTTCCTTTCATGACCATCTTGCTGAGAGTTTTTATCAAGAATGAGTGTTGGTCCTTATCAATTGCTTTATCTGTGTCTATTAATATGATCATGTGATTCTTATTTTTCTTGTTGTTGATGTTGTGTATTATGTTGATAGATTTATGGATGTTGAACCATCCTTGCATTCCTGGAATGTAACCTAATTGATCGTAGTGAATGATCTTCTTGATGAGGCATTGGATCCTATTTGCCACGATTTAGTTGAAGGTCTTTGCATTTGTGTTCATCAGGGATATTGGCCTGTAATTTTCTTTTTTGGCAGCATCTCTGTCTGGTTTTGTTATCAAGGTGATGTTGGCTTCTTAAAAGCTGTTCAGATGTGTTTCCAATTTATCAATATGATGAACGATCCTGGAAAGTATTGGTAATATTTTCTCTTAAAAGTTTTAAAATAATTCATTAGTGAATCCATCTGTGCCTGGGCTTTTATTTTTGAGCAGATATTTGATTACCGTTTTAATTTCCTAAATAGTGATAGGTGTGTTTAGGTATGCTACAGCCGTCTTATTACACTGTTGAAGGTTATAAGAGTCCAAGAATTTATCCATTTCTTCCAGGTTTTATATTTGGTGGCATAGAGTTTCAAAGTTTTCTCTGATTACACTTTGAATCTCTGCAATATCTGTAGTGATTTCCCGCTTTTAATTTCTACTACAGGTTATCAAGTTTCCCTCTCTCTTTGTGAGTTTTGCCAATGGTCTATCAATCTTGTTTATATTTTCAAAGAACCAACTTTTGCTTTTCTTGATCTCTCAGATAGTTTTTTGGATTTCCACTTCATTGATTTCTGCAATAAGCTTTGTTATTTCCTCTGTCTCCCTATTTTTGCTTCCTTTTTGATCATTTTCTAATTTTATAAGCTGTGGCATTAGACTATTGAGATATGCCCTTCTACCTTCCTGATATGTTCTTGCAAAGCTATAAATGTTCCTCTCAATACTGCTTTTGCTGTGTCCCACAGATTCTGTAGTTTATGTCTTCATTGTCATTTTATCCAGGAAAGTTTTGATTTCCTCTCTTATTTCATCTAGTACCCACTGGTTGTTCAGTAGCAGGCTGTTTAATTTCCAGTTGTTAAAGTTCTTCTGTGTCCCTTTGTAGTTCACATATGTTTTCAGAGCCTGTGGTAAGTGAAGTTAGCCTGTAAAATTTCTATCCTCTTGCTTTTATGGAGGTATGTATTATGTGCCAGAATGTGGTCTATCCTGGAGAATGACCCATGTACATTGAACAATAATGTGTATCCAGGTTTCTGGGGGTGGAGTGTCCTATAAATAATTACTAGGTCTCTTTCTTCCATTTCTCTTTTCAAGGCTTGTATATTTTTGTTGGGTTTCAGTCTGGTTAACCTATCAAATGTTGACAGGGCCTTGTTGTGTTCTCCCACAATTATTGTGTTATTATTGATGTGCTCTTTCAAATTTATCAATAATTGTATTAGATATTCTGCTGGTCTCTCATTGGATGCTTATATGTTTAGTAGTGCGACTTCTTCCTATTGCACATATCCGTTTATTAGTACGAAGTGTTCAACTTTGTTCCTTACAAGTTCTCTAAGTCTAAATTTTGTGTCGTCTGCTATCAATATAGCCATCCCAGCTTTTTCAAGGGTGTTGTTTGCTTGAATGATTTTCCTCCAGACTTTGATTTTGAGTCTATATTTGTGTTGACTACTCAGGTATGTTTCTTATAGGCAGCAGAAGGTTGGATCCAGCTTTTTGATTCATTTTGCCACTCTTTGTCTCTTAGCTGGTGCATTTAGTCCATTTGCATTGAGGGAGATGATTTTTATGAGATTTAGTGTCATCTTTGTCTATATATTTGGTGTCTGTTGATCTATCTTTTGTTAAAGTAGACCTTTCAGTTTTACCTTTATTGCTGGTTTCACATCTGTAATCTTTCTGAGCTGTTGGTTTTCCATGAAGCTATGTGTCTATCCTTCCTTTAAACCTGAACACGAGTCGAGCTGGGTGTTGTATTCTAGGTGAAGCATCCATTCCATTCTGTGCAGTCACAATATCCCACCACTGTATGGCCTTGAGAGTTTCTTGTGACATGTCTGCTGTAATACGTAAGGATTTTTCTTTAAATGTAATTTTACTTTTGGATCTTGCTGTTTTCATTATTCTATCCCTATTTGTGGGATTTGTCATTGTGACTAGGATGTGTCTTGGGGTGTTTTTCTTTTGGTCTCTTTTAGTTGGTACTCTTCGGGCATGCAGGATTGAGAGCATGCAGTCTTTAGCGTTGGGATTTTCTTTGTGATGATATCTTTGACTATTGATTCTTCCTGGAGATCCACTCCTGAGCCTTTGGGACTCCAATGATTCTTACGTTGTTTATGTTGAATTTATCAAAGACCTTTATTTTCATCTGTTCACATTCTTTGAGTACTTTAGGCCACACCCGGCATTGCTCAGGGGTTACTCCTGGCTATCTGCTCAGAAATAGCTCCTGGAAGGCACGGGGGACCATATGGGACACCGGGATTCGAACCAACCACCTTTGGTCCTGGATTGGCTGCTTGCAAGGCAAACGCCACTGTGCTATCTCTCTGGGCCCATACTTTTTACATTGTATGATCCTTTGCTTTGAGGTTCTTTTCCAATCTCTTCTGCAGTATGAAGTTGTTCTGCTTACATTTTCCATTTCACTGATTCTGTCCTCAGCTGCTACTACCCTGTTGGAGAGGCTTTCCATTGAGTTTTTCACTTGAACTACTGTGTTTTTCAGATTTGTTTTTTTAGTTTGTAATTTCTGATTTCTATGTTTGTGTTCTGTTCAGCTAGATATATTTTTTTTTCTATTTCCATGAGGTTCCTACATATTTCTATTCTAAACTCCTTATCTGAGAGATTAATCGATAGATGTTATTTTTGGATCATCAGAGATATCATCTTCATTCTCTTGCATGGTGTTTCCCTGTGAGATTTCCACATTGTCAGGCTTGTATTGTGATTTTATCTGCATGTTATGGTGAGGTTCATCAGTTAGAAAGAGTGCACTGCTGTGTAGTGAAGCAGAGTGGCCATGCTCTTCAGGAGCCTTTAGGAGAAAGTTTTTGCTGGGCCCTTTTCTCTCAGGAGAGGTTCAGAAGAGTAGAGAAACATGCACAGTCGACAGACCCCCTCAATCTCTCCCAGTTGGCAATCACAGACAAAAGTTCTGCCTCTCAGCTGAGGCACCACTGTTAGCTGGTTTTCACTCACTCAGGTTTTTTTTTTTTTTTTTTTTTTTTTTTTTTTGGCTTCTTGTCTTGGGAACCTCTAGGAGGGCGATTTTGCTGGTCCCTCCTTGGCCCTCTCAGAAGAGGTTCAGGAGACAGAGGAGCAGAAAATCATGCACATGTGACAGGCCCCTAACTCAGTCCCAGTTGGTAATCTCACAGCAGGGGCAGATTCCTCCCTCCTGCCTTCACAGATAAAGGATCTGCCTTTCTACTGGGGCACTGCTGATAGCCGGTTTTCACTCACTCTGTCTTTCTTGGCTTTTCTGCTTGGTCACCTCTAGGAGAGTGATTTTGCTGGGCCCTTATTGGCTCTCTCAGTAGAGGTTCAGGAGACAGAAGAGAAGAGAAACATGCCTCTTATTTTCTTTCTTTCTTTCTTTCTTTCTTTCTTTCTTTCTTTCTTTCTTTCTTTCTTTCTTTCTTTCTTTCTTTCTTTCTTTCTTTCTTTCTTTCTTTCTTTCTTTCTTTCTTTCTTTCTTTCTTTCTTTCTTTCTTTCTTTCTTTCTTTCTTTCTTTCTTTCCTTTCTTACATGATTGGTTCAATTTTCATTTTTGCTCCCTGTGTCCATCCCTTACAGAGGTGTCTCAAATCTCAAGATAACCTAACTCTAGCCCCCCTTTTTGTATCTGAATGATATGATACAGTTTTGGCTGAAAAACAGAATCATCTTCATAACAAGGAGAATTTGGCTGGCCTGGGAACGAGAGGGGGAGCAGTATCTGAGAAGGAATGGGGCGGGGGTGAATAAGCTGCTTCAGTATCGATGCTTATTTTAGCTTCAAGGTTTGGGAAAGTTTTAAGCAGCTTCAGGCTTGTTGTTCATTAGTTCAAGTTAGAGTTCTAAGCCTTGGGTCTTTAGAGTCTGGGGTTCTAACAAGATATCACTCCTAGTAGTACTTAAAAGACCATTGTGTTGCCAGAAATTGCACATGGGATGACTGAATGAAAGGTAAGTACCTTATGCCTATACTTACTTTCTGGACCATCTCTTGTGTCCAATTACAGACTTAGTTTTCTCTACCTCATTACAAATTTTACACCAAACTCAGCTCTTATTTCATCTATTGATTAAAAATTTTAAATATTTATTATTGTTTAAATAACATGGTTATAATGGTGTTAACTGCTTTATTTTTGTTGTTGTTTTTGTTGTTGTTATTTTGGACCATAGCTTGCTATTCTTAGGGAATAATTACTCCTGGCAGGACTCAGGGGACCACAATGGATGCTGATAGTCAAACCCAGGTTAGACAAGTACAACACAAGCACCCTACTCACTGTCCTATCTCTCCAGTTCCTAATAGTTGCTGGTGAAGGTTCTCTGGTGACCTATGTGAACTGGGGAGAAGCAAAAGAGTTGAAAGTCCTGAGAAGAAAATATGATGTTTTCTCTCTCTCCACCTTGCAACCCAAGGAATAGCTGATAAAATCTAGGACTGCTGTGAGCCTGGTTAGTTCCTTAAAAGTAAACACCAAACAGCTTTTATTTGGATATTTTGGAGAGCGAAAGTGGAGAAAGAGCCCCAGTAGAACCCTATTACTAAAATTTGAAAGTTCACATCTCAACAGGGGGTATGCAGGCTACGTTTGGATACCCTGTATTCAGCACCAACACATGTGCATGTGTTCCAGCAGCTCAACTATGCATCTCATTTGTTCCACCTGGACTTTTATGGAGTTTTTTGTAAGCTGCCTCACTTTGTGGTCTTCTACTTTTGTTGCCAGGTTGGTTGCCAGGGTAGAATTTTGAGCAGTTGATGATCTTTGACATTTTCCTGGTCTTTGTTCCTGCTGGAGCTTCTCTGGGAGTGGGAGGGGTCCACATTTATCTGGGTTTTTATCAGGGCTTATTTCCTGTTTCCACAAGCTGGGTCCTTCTAACCTTAGGTCTAGTTGGTTTTATTACTCCAGGAATGTATTTTCAGGAGCATAGGGAGGGAGTTTTATATCTGCATGTTTGCTTTATAGTGTTAACTTTTATGGAATTAAAGTACAGTTACTGCACATTAAATAACCAAAGTGCCTAAGACTCTCCAATGCTGACCTTCTGTCACTTGTAGCCTACCTCTTCTCTCTCTCTTTCCCCTGCTACTTGGGAATTTCAGTTCTTTAGTCAAAGGCCAAGGGGTTGTCATCATTTAGTATAGTGTCTTTCCCTTTCTGATCACTCAGTATGCCATAAACAAGTGAGATTGTACAATGTTTGTTCTATCTTTTATTTATTTAATTTAACATGATACCTTAAGTTCCATCCAACTTGTAGTTAATTTCAAGATCTCATCTTTTCTTATAGTGACATGCCATTTCATTTTGTTTGTATAGACCACAGCTACTTTATCCATCTATTGCTAGATGGTAGGTTTTTTCCATATCTGTATACTGTACTTAAGGTTGAAGTGAGCATAATTGTACATAAATCTTTTCAAATTAACATATTTGAATATAGCTCTATGTAATAATACAGTGTATACTGCTGTATATTGTCTGTTGGTTACCACCTAATGTATATATGTACACATAATAGGACTAGATATCTTCCTCTAGTTTCAGTCCTGCAGTTATCCTGCATTCCCTGTGATTGATGTTTGACCTTGCTAAAAATACAGTCCCTGAGATTCTATTTCAAACTTCCAGGATACAGTAACTACAGATTGGTTAGTCGTGGATTATCCAGGTGCTAGAATAACTGTTCTACGTTTTGCTCAATTGTTTTGTGGGATCATGAATTACACCCAGGATATCACACATGTAAGGCAGATTCTCTATCACTATGCTACTTTTCTGGCCCTGAACTGATCCATTTTGCCAAAATGGCTATAGCAGTATTTTAATTTAGAGCTTTAGGTATAATTGAGCCTACAGAAGTAGTTACAGTGTGTTGCACTGTGGGATTTTTCTATCCATCCTTGCCAAATGCTATGGTGTATATCTACTCAGACTATCAATTTGACTAACAATTTCATAAAAGTAATTTTTTAATTTTTGACCCACATCTAATGGTGTTCAATACTACATCTAGCTCTGAGCTCAGAAATAACTGCTAGCCTATTTGGGGGACCAAATAGGATACTCAGGATCAAATTTGAGTTTGCCATGTGCAAGACAAACACCCTGCCCACTGTAAAACACACCAGATATTCTTTTTATTTTATCTTTTTATTGTATCACTGTGAATTTAGTTCCAGGTAAATAACAGTGCTTTAATACTTTTCTTAGACAACTGTTTTCCCTTTAAGAAAAGAGTAAATCACAATTTCATTTTAGGGGGTATAATATTCATTTTATAATACATTATTCTCTTAGTAACACTGAATTTCAATGGTATTTTTACCTTTTGGGAAAAAGTCTAACCTAGACTTGGGGTGTTGAAAGAAGAAAATATTTCCTTGGAAATGCGTACTTAAATACCTGAATGTCCATATAAACTTTGCATTAAAAATACTTGAAATTCAATTGGAGTTATTTTCTTCAATAGTTAAAGTGAGAACGTATTATATAAATTATCATTATGGGCAGCACCCTTTGACACCTGATCCCAAGAAAATTTTCAGAATATTTTATTTTTTTTATCCACAAAGCAATGTATGTCAGAAATCTTTTAGATCAAAAAGAATTTGCATAATTTTTTGGAACTTTATTATTAATTTATTTTTACTGAACCACTATATGATACAGAATTAAAAAGTTGTTGATAGCCGAGTTTCAGACATACAGTGTTCTACCACCCATCTCTTCACCAGTGTATATTTTCTGTCACCAATGACCTCAGTTTCTCTTCCTTTATTCCCCTACTCCTATTTCACCATCCTCTCAGTCTGCCCCTGTGGCAGATGTGTTTTTTTTTCCTCAAAATTTTTTAAATTTATTTAAACACCTTAATTACATACATGATTGTGTTTGGGTTTCAGTCATGTAAAGAACACCACCCATCACCAGTGCAACATTCCCATCACCAATGTCCCAAGTCTCCCTCCTCCCCACCCGACCCCCGCCTGTACTCTAGACAGGCTCTCCATTTTCCTCATACATTCTCGTTATTAGGACAGTTCATATTGTAGTTATTTCCCTAACTAAACTCATCACTATTTGTGGTGAGCTTCCTGAGGTGAGCTGGAACTTCCAGCTCTTTTCTCTTTTGTGTCTGAAAATTATTATTACAAGGGTGTCTTTCATTTCTCTTAAAACCCATAGATGAGTGAGACCATTCTGCGTTTTTTTCTCTCTCTCTGACTTATTTCACTCAGCATAATAGATTCCATGTACATCCATGTATAGGAAAATTTCATGACTTCATCTTTCCTGACAGCTGCATAATATTCCATTGTGTATATGTACCACAGTTTCTTTAGCCATTCGTCTGTTGAAGGGCATCTTGGTTGTTTCCAGAGTCTTGCTATGGTAAATAGTGCTGCAATGAATATAGGTGTAAGGAAGGGTTTTTTGTATTGTATTTTTGTGTTCCTAGGGTATATTCCTAAAAGTGGTATAGCTGGATCGTATGGGAGCTCGATTTCCAGTTTTTGGAGGAATCTCCATATCGCTTTCCATAAAGGTTGAACTAGACAGCATTCCCACCAGCAGTGGATAAGAGTTCCTTTCTCGCCACATCCCCGCCAACACTGTTTATTCTCATTCTTTGTGATGTGTGCCATTCTCTGGGGTGTGAGGTGGTATCTTATCGTTGTTTTGATTTACATCTCCCTGATGATTAGTGATGTGGAACATTTTTTTATGTGTCTTTTGGCCATGAGTATTTCTTCTTTGTCAAGGTGTCTGTTCATTTCTTCTCCCCATTTTTTGATGGGGTTAGATGTTTTTTTTTTCTTGTAAAGTTCTGTCAGTGCCTTGTATATTTTGGAGATTAGCCCCTTATCAGATGGGTATTGGGTGAATAGTTTTTCCCACTCAGTGGGTGGCTCTTGTATCCTGGGCACTATTTCCTTTGAGGTGCAGAAGCTTCTCAGCTTAATATATTCCCATCTGTTAATATCTGCTTTCACTTGCTTGGAGAGTGCAGATTCCTCCTTGAAGATGCCTGTAATGTCCTGGAGTGTTTTGCCTATGTGCTGTTCTATATATCTTATGGTTTTGGGGCTGATATCGAGGTCTTTAATCCATTTGGATTTTACCTTCGTACATGATGTTAGCTGGGGGTCTAAGTTCAATTTTTTGCAAGTGGCTATCCAATTGTGCCAACACCACTTGTTGAAGAGGCTTTCCCTGCTCCATTTAGGATTTCCTGCTCCTTTATCAAAAATTAGTTGATTGTATGTCTGGGGAATATTTTCTGAGTATTCAAGCCTATTCCACTGATCTGAGGACCTGTCCTTATTCCAATACCATGCTGTTTTGATAACTATTGCTTTGTAGTACAGTTTAAAGTTGGGGAAAGTAATTTCTCCCATATTCTTTTTCCCAATGATTGCTTTAGCTATTCGAGGGTGTTTATTGTTCCAAATGAATTTCAAAAGTGTCTGATCCACTTCTTTGAAGAATGTCATGGGTATCTTTAGAGGGATGGCATTAAATCTGTATAATGCCTTGGGGAGTATTGCCATTTTGATGATGTTAATCCTGCCAATCCATGAGCAGGGTATGTGTTTCCATTTCCGTGTGTCCTCTCTTATTTCTTGGAGCAGAGTTTTATAGTTTTCCTTGTATAGGTCCTTCACATATTTAGTCAAGTTGATTCCAAGATATTTGAGTTTGTGTGGCACTATTGTGAATGGGGTTGTTTTCTTAATGTCCATTTCATCCTTATTACTATTGGTGTATAGAAAGGCCATTGATTTTTGTGTCCTAATTTTGTAGCCTGCCACCTTGCTATATGAGTCTATTGTTTCTAGAAGCTTTTTGATAGAGTCTTAGGGTTTTCTAAGTAGAGTATCATGTCATCTGCAAACAGTTAGAGCTTGACTTCTTCCTTTCCTATCTGGATTCCCTTGATATCCTTTTCTTGCTTAATCGCTATAGCAAGTACTTCCAGTGCTATGTTGAATAGGAGTGGTGAGAGAGGACAGCCTTGTCTTGTGCCAAAATTTAGAGGGAAGGCTTTTAGTTTTTCTCCATTGAGGATAATATTTGCCACTGGCTTGTGGTAGATGGCCTTCACTATATTGAGAAAGGTTCCCTCCATTCCCATCTTGCTGAGAGTTTTGATCAAGAATGGGTGTTGGACCTTATCAAATGCTTTCTCTGCATCTATTGATATGATCATGTGGTTTTTTATTTTTCTTGTTATTGATGTTGTGTATTATGTTGATAGATTTACGGATGTTAAACCAGCCTTGCATTCCTGGGATGAAACCTACTTGATCGTAGTGGATGATCTTCTTAACGAGGCATTGAATCCTATTTCCCAGGATTTTGTTGAGGATCTTTGCATCTGCATTCATCAGCGATATTGGTCTGTAATTTTCTTTTTTTATACCATCTCTGTCTGGTTTAGGTATCAAGGTGATGTTGGCTTCATAAAAGCTATTTGGAAGTGTTTCTGCTTGTTCAATTTCATGAAAGAGTCTTGCCAAGATTGGCAGTAGTTCCTCTTGGAAAGTTTGATAGAATTCATTAGTGAATCCATCTGGACCTGGGCTTTTTTTTTCCGGCAGATATTTGATTACTGTTTTAATTTCATCAATGGTGATGGGGTGATTAGATATGCTACATCCTCTTCCTTCAACCATGGAAGATTATAAGAGTCCAAGAATTTATCCATTTCTTCCAGGTCTCATTTTTGTGGCGTAGAGTTTTTCAAAGTAGTTTCTGATTCGCCTTTGAATCTCTGTCATATCAGTAGTGATCTCTCCTTTTTCATTCCTGATACGAGTTATCAAGTTTCTCTCTCTCTCTTTCTTTGTTAGGTTTGCCAGTGGTCTATCAATCTTGTTTATTTTTTCAAAAAACCAACTTCTGCTTTCGTTGATCTTTTGGATTGTTTTTTGGGTTTCCACTTCGTTGATTTCTGCTCTCAGCTTTGTTATTTCCTTCTGTCTTCCTAGTCTTAGGTCCTTTTGTTGAGCATTTTCTAGTTCTATTAGCTGTGTCATTAAGCTAATCAGGTAAGCTCCTTCTTCCTTCCTGATGTGTGCTTGCAAAGGTATAAATTTTCCTCTCAGTATTGCTTTTGGTGTGTCCCATAAGTTCTGATAGTTTGTGTCTTTATTGTCATTTGTTTCCAGGAACCTTTTGATTTCCTCCTTGATTTCATCTCGGACCCACTGGTTATTGAGCATTAGGCTGTTTAACTTCCAGGTGTTAAAGTGCTTCTTCTGTGTCCCTTTGGAGTTCACAAATAATTTCAGAGCCTTGTGGTCAGCGAAGGTAGTCTGCAAAATTTCTATCCTCTTGATCTTATGGAGGTATGTTTTATGTGCCAGCATGTAGTCTATCCTGGAGAATGTCCCATGTACATTGGAGAAGAATGTGTATCCAGGTTTCTGGGGATGGAGTGTCCTATATATATCCACTAGGCCTCTTTCTTCCATTTCTCTCCTCAGGTCTAGTATATTCTTGTTCGGTTTCAGTCTGGTTGACCTATCCAGTGTTGACAAAGCCATGTTAAGGTCCCCCACAATTATTGTGTTGTTGTTGATATTATTTTTCAGATTTGTCAACAGTTGTTTTAAATATTTTGCTGGCCCCTCATTCGGTGCATATATGTTTAGGAGAGTGAATTCTTCCTGCTCTACGTACCCCTTGATTAATATAAAATGTCCATCTTTGTCCCTTACAACATTCCTGAGTATAAAGTTTGCATTATCTGATATTAGTATGGCCACTCCAGCTTTTTTATGGGTGTTGTTTGCTTGGATAATTTTTCTCCAGCCTTTTAGTTTGAGTCTATGTTTGTTCTGACTATTCAGGTGCGTTTCTTGTAGGCAGCAGAAGGTTGGATTGAGTTTTTTGATCTATTTAGCCACTCTGTGTCTCTTAACTGGTGCATTTAGTCCATTGCCGTTGAGAAAAAGAATTGTCCTGGGATTTAACGCCATCTATATTTCGAAATTTGGTGTGTCTTTTGGGTAGTCTTGTCTTAGATTAGGTCTTTCAGTTTTTCTCTTAAGACTGGTTTTGTGTTTGTGAAGTTTCTGAGCTGTTTTTTGTCTGTGAAACCATGTATTCTTCCGTCAAACCGGGAAGTGAGTTTTGCTGGGTACAGTATTCTACGTGAAGCATTCATTTCATTCAGTCTTGTCACAATATCCCACCACTGCTTTCTGGCATTGAGTGTTTCTGGTGACAGGTCTGCTGTAAATCTCAGGGAAGCTTGCTTGAACGTGATTTCCCCTTTTGATCTTGCTGTTTTCAGAATTCTGTCTCTATCTGTGGGATTTGTCATTGTGACTAGGATGTGTCTTGGGGTGGTTTTTCTTGGGTCTCTTTTGGTTGGTAGTCTTTGGGCATGCAGGATTTGATCACATATATTCTTTAGCTCTGGAAGTTTCTCTTTAATGATGATCTTGACCGTTGATTCTTCCTGGAAATTTTCTTCCTGGGTCTCTGGGACTCCAATGATTCTTAAGTTGTTTCTGTTGATCTTATCATAGACTTCTATTTTCATCTGTTCCCATTTTTTGACTAATTTTTCCATTGTCTGTTCATTTGCTTTAAGTTTTTTGTCCAATCTCTCCTGCTGTATGGAATTGTTATGTATCTCATCTTCCACAGCACCAAGTCTATTCTCAGCTTCTGATACCCTGTCCCAGAGCTTATCCATTTTTTCATTCACTTCGTTTACTGACTTTTTCAGTCCTGTTAGTTGACATGTTATTTCAGTTTGGAGTTTTGTGATTTCTGTCTTCATATTTTCTTGGTTCTTATTAGTGTTCTGTTCAATTCGATTCATGGTTTCTTGGAGTCCGTTGAGCATCTTCCATATTGCTAGTCTAAAATCCTTATCTGAGAGGTTGATTAGTTGGTTGGTCATTATTTGGTCCTCAGAATTGTCATCTTCATTCTCTATGTCTGATGCTGGCCTGCGATGTTTCCCCATTGTCACACTTGTATTGTGGGTTTTTCTATGTGTTGTGGTGGTATTCATTGTTTATGTGATGCAGGCAGCACACTCCTCTGGCTCCTCCCTTTCTGGATGGGCTGACTTGCCTCTAAGGGAGGGGAGTCCTCCGTGGATGAAGCCTCACACTGGGTCGAATCTTAGGCCCGAGCATGCAACAGTGAAGACTGTTCGGAGAGAAATATTTGCTTCTGTGATATAGCGCCATTCTTAGTGTGATTTTTCCTTCTCGTTGCAATGGTGTTCTTTCTTTAGAAAGAGTGCATGGCCGCGTAGCGAAGCGGAGCGGTCTTGCTCCGCTGGAGCCTCTTTTTGCCTCACTCGCAAGAGTTTCACGCAAGAGGACAGTAGACAGGCATAGACAGGTCACACTCACAGTTTTTCACAGTTGGGCCCCACTGGGCCAGTGTACTTTCGCGGATTTTCCCCGCCTGGTGTCACACACAGGGAGCCGGCTTTTCAAAGTCTTGCCGGTTTTCAAATTTGCATAATTAATGTCAGAATATTTTAGTAGAGAAAAATATTATCTCTTTTTGTGACATGTATGTGGTTCACATATTATTTCCACAGATGAGTGAGATTCCAAATGTGTTTCTTATTGACATAACTTAAAATTTTATTATAGTCATCACTTCCAAATAAATTATTTGGTTTACTGCATCTCATATAAACCTTATAAAACTTGAATTATTCTATTTGTTATACAGATAAACCTTATATCCAGGAACCATTTCTTGGATAGCATATTCTACCCAGTTTATACTGGTTAAACCAACAGGTTACAGAAATTAGTGAACATTGATTTCTTCATAGTAGAAATAACAACAATATGCCTGTTTTGGAAATGTTGTTTTTGTTTGTTTGGGGCCACTTCTGGTGGTTCTCCCAAACTTACTGCTCTGTGCTCAAATATCACCTTTGTTGAGTCTTGGGTTACCATATTTGTGTTGGCCACATACATAACACACTCACTTATCCAGTATATTATCACACTGATTATTGAGACATATGTATATCCAGGAGCTATGGATGTTTTGTCCCCTTTTAGGTCTCATCCTCTCATGACAGCAATAATATATATACAAACATTCACAGAAAGGAGAATAGTTTAACAAGGCAGACAGAAGGAGACATCTGGGGGCCAGAGTGATAGTTCCATGGGTAGGGTGTTTGCGTTGCATATAACCAACCTAAATTCAACCCTCAGCGTGCCATATGGTCCCCCAAACACTGCCAGGAATAAGTCCTGGGGGAAGACCCAAGAGTAACCTCTATATACTTTAAGGTTCTGGGTCTGATATCAAGGTCTTTAAATCATTTGAATTTGATATTTGTGAATGGTGTTAGATGGAGATCTAACTTCACTTTTATGCATGTGACTAACTAGTTGTCCCAGCACCACTTGTTGAAGAGGCTTTCCTTGCTCAATTTTGAGTTTCTTGCCCCATTATCAAATATTAATTGATTGTATGTCTGGGGAACATTCTTGAATACTCAAGTCTATTTCATTCATCCAATACCATGTTATTTTAATGACTATTGCTTTGTAATACAACTTATAGTTGGAGAAAGTGATGCTTCCAATCTTCTTTTGCCTAAGGGTTGCTTTAGCTATTCGTGGGTGTTTATTGTTCCAACTAATTTTCAGGAGTGTTTGATCCACTTTTTTGAAAAATAGCATGGGTATATTTAGAGGAATTGCATTAAATCTGTACAATTCTTTGGGGAGTATTGCCATTTTAATTATGCTAATCCTTCCACCCCATAAACAGGGTATGCGTCTCCATTTTTGTGTCATCTTTTATTTCTTGAAGCTGTGTTTTGTAGTTTTCTTTGCACAGGTCCTTCGCCTCTTTATTTAAGTTTACTCCAAGGTATTCAAGTTTCTTTGGCACTATTGTGAACAAGATTGTTTTTAATGGGCCCTCTGCAAGCTTATGTTCATTTTAGCTCTATTTACAATAGCCAGAATCTGGAAACAATCCAGATGCCCTACAACAGATGAGCTACTAAAAAGGTGAGTGAGTGCAGTTAGATAAATAACTATGCTAACAACTATCATGTCAACGATAGTGAGTGAAATAGAATGCTTGTCTCAAAGACAGGCAGGGGACAGGGGAGGAAGGAAATGGGTAATTGGTGGCAGAAAGTTTGTACTGGTGAATGGAGGTGTATTTTCCCTGATTGAAACCCAACTACAAGCATGTTAGTAACCATGGTGCTTAATAAAGATTTTATATTAAAAAAGAGTAAACCCTAAGCATCACTATTGGTGTGGTTAAAAAAGAAAAGGAGGGACTGGAGCAGTAGCACAAATGGTAGGGCATCTGCCTTGAATGCACTAGCCTAGGATGGATCCTGGTTCAATCCCCTGGCATCCCATATGGTCTCCCCAAGCCAGGAGTGATTTCTGAACACATAGCCAGGAATAATTACTGAGCATCACCAGGTGTGGCCCAAAAACAAAAACAAAGACAAAAAATAAAAAGAAAGGAAACAACTGTTCTAAATCTCAAAAGTGGTAATTTATCATTTTGAGCATATCTTATTTTTATTTATTGCCTTATTTTTCAATTAGTGAATAAAAGGTAGCATAAACAAAACTATTTGTAATTCCATGATCAATAGGTATGATAAACCTGTGGATTACTCACCAGGGTCTTTTTTCATGGAAAGAAATTTAAAGATTTTACAAATCACCTAACAACTTTTTAACTTTATCTTACCATGATTCAAAACAAAAACAAACAAACAAACAAAAACAAAAGAATTTGACAATTGAGCAAATAAAAATATGATAACATTGTAGATCATTAGGGAAATGAAAATTAAGTATGAAAGTGAAATATTCATACATTAAGTATATATCTAATTTTACATTAAAAAGGCCAAGGTTTCATTTTTTTTATTTTAGTCACAAGTCTTTATAATTTTACAATATTATCAATGGTATGGTTCCATGCATATAGTGTTCCAACAATCCACCCCTCACTAGTGTGCTCATTTCCCTCCACCATTGTCCCTAATCCCCCCGCCACCAAATTTTCCATTGGCAAGGATAGAGAAAGAAATTGGATCAGTAATTCTGGCTCCAGGTCTCTCATGTATTTGCAAACTCTCTAATGCCCATATATTGATAAATGTGTAAACAAACTATATACAAGTACTTGGATATCATATAAAACCATACTATAGACAATTTAACTGATAAGCAACATATTATTTGCTTCTCACTATTCTGCAGCTTCGATGTAGATCAAAGAAGCAGCATGGTTGAGTGCGGTCCTTGTTTTAACCCAGATGTGACATAGTGGAATGGGCTGGGGAGCTGTCAGTTCTGGTTTATAAAAGCATTAATAACACATACAAGGTGTCTTCTGTTATGAACTACTCACTTTCCAAAGACCACCCACCTTCCAATACCATCACTTTGGAATAGGTTTTAAATGTATGGACCTGAGAGGTATAAAACATTCAGTTATAGCATTGTGGCACTTCCATGCAATGGAATACACTCCAAAGTTCCTAGTAATGTTATAATAATCAAAAGACTTAGATAACCCAGGAAAATATAAGAGTAATTTTATTTACTTTTATTTATGTAAAATTCTAAATATTTCAAACTAGTCTTTAATGAAAACAACAGATGGATTAGAAGGAAATATGATGGAAGGATTACAAGGGGATATGAGAAAAATTCAGAGATTGATCTTTGTTTTTAATATCCTATGCAGTGACATTTTGTGAAGTGAATATGTATTTCAATGATTTTTCAGTTGTAAACTTAAGGTATGTACATTAATTATTATATATAAATTTATTAATTATAAATTATACCTTCCAAAAGCTGCAAAGAAGTATTTTTTCTTGAATGAGACTGAATATATAAGTCATGGCTCATTGATTATAAATCACAGTGTCTTAGTCAAAATTAAATTAAGAGGAAGTACTTTGAAAGGATAAAGGAACTTACAGAATTTAGGAAGGGGAAATACTTTGAAAGGCTAAAAATAACTTACATAATTTTGAAAAGCTGAAGAGCTAGAAATAGAATAGTGCAAAAAAATAACTTCAGAGGGTCAGAAAGCATGAAGTACTTTATGCTTGAACCATCTGGTTGGTGTGCCTCTTCTGCTCACTGGAGTAGTCTACCATATTTTAGGTTGGAATGATGGGCTTGAATCAGTATTCTGTTCAGTGGAACAGATATCCCCAGCCTGGGGCAAAGTTTTATTGGGCAGGCTCTCAAGCAGTCCTGAGGGGCTGTGCAGGGCACCTGAAAGGGACTCAAGAAGGCAGTGCTGCTCATGCCTTTTGTTATGGGGGATTACTTGGGCCACTATGCAAGTGCTAAGGTATCTGTTGTGTAGGTAAACATTTTATGGGATTATTATGTTACTGACCCTACCCTGATCAGTGATTGTGCCCTACCCTAGGGTGTGACCTGGCATCCTGCCCCCACCCTAGGGTGGTACCTGATTCTGCTTCCACCATTGGGTGGTATCTGATCCCACCACTGGGTGGTACCTGATTCTGGGGGATAAAAACAAGGGTCTGTGGAAGGCGAGGGGCTTTTGGCTGAGGCTTTGGACTTCAGTCTTGTCCACCAAATAAGGCTAATATTTCCACAAGCCTGACTGTTGGCGAGCTGTTTAACATTGCTTCACCTCAGAACCGCCGGCTGAACAGGGTGGCAGACGCGTGCTCCGAGCTGGAGGGGAAAGACCTCATCTTCCATCTCTCCATCAGTCAACCTCTTCAGGGGCTGACTTGCAACAGTATCTATAGGACCATATCCAGTAGTGCTTGGGGGTGCCATATGGTACTAGGAATGCTGCTTGATGGAGCCCTAAACATTGTATGGTCTTCTGGACCCTTAGAGAAAAATCACAGAACACTATTAGGTAAGAAGATTTTTGGTTACCATAAACAACAAACACTTGTCACTTGTATATATTTGTCTTCCATCTAGTTATTATTCTTTTTATGTTGGGATAAATCTTAATGTATTAATAACAAAAACTATAGAAACAGTGTTTTTAAAGTAGAAATAAATATGTTAGTTTTTCATTATAATATTAATATGCCCTCATTATAGATTGCTTGGATAATAACTAGAAAATTTTAAATAACAAAACAAATCATAGATATGCTATGAAAAGTAATGACTCTTAAAACTCATTAAAAATTTAACCAAGTCATATTTTTATTATTAAAAGCATTCTTTAATCTTAAAATTAATCTTCATAAACAAGTATATGAAGAAATAATTAGACATAAGCTTCCAATTATGTTCTTTCAATTTAGTGCTTCCCATACTTCATCTGTTGGGAAAATACCATCATCATCATACAGCCCATATTTTGTCATATGGGCTTTTTAAGGTTAACTACTTTGATGTACATCTCTCAGACTTGAACACTAAACCCAAAGTCAATGACAACAGAATCAATACCCAATCTACAACAAACTGTAAAAGGGGGGGGGACCAGTGACACTAGCATTCGGGGGGCGGGGGAGGAGGGAGATATGGGACACATGCTGGGAACAGGAGTGGAGAGAAGACAACAGTTGTGGTGGGATTGCCCCTCATTTATTGTCACTATGTACCTTAAGTATCACTGTAAAAGATTTGTAATCTACTTTGGCCACAATAAAAATTTAAATAAAACATGCAGAGCTAACTCAAAAAATAATAATTAATAATTTAAATAAAAATAATAAAATAAAAATAAAAATAAAAAATTTAAATAAAACATGCAGAGCTAACTCAAAAAATAATAATTAATAATTAAAGTTGTTTCAAGTTTGTAGCAAAACTGAACAATGGGAGAGAAATAGCACATGTATCACCATGTCTTACACATATATAACCTTTTCCATTAAGAATGTCCCCCACCAGAATGCTGTATTTGTTACAGTTGGTGAACTTAACTAATAAATTCTAAGTACTCCAAGTCCCTAATTTACATTTCACCCTTGGTTGTATATATATATATATATATATATATATATATATTTAGTTACTAGTAAATTGACATATAAACTACTAGATTAACTCAGAAAATTATATTATTTATAATATATATTATATATTATATATTATATATATAATAATATATTATATTATTTCTCTCATGGGTCTAGAATTGAGGAAGAATTTCTCATGTATTTGTAGTCATATGTAGTTATATGAAAACATAAGTCCTTCTGTGTTCAAAGTGAACATACTAAATTGTAAACTTATTTAGGGAAGTTGTCTTTGAAAATAAAACAAGTCTTTTGCCTTTATAAGAGAAATATAGTTTCCTAGGTGCTGATAGCCAAGTCCTCAGTTTTTCTCTTGGAAGTGCTTAGAGAACTCATTACGGTAAAGAGCATTAGAATTATAGTTATACTCCCTGCATTTGTTTATTTTCTCTATTTTATATTTTTAAGAAACCCTTGTGTTCTCCCACTATCCTTACCATTTTCTTATGAATCTCAATTTAACACTGTAAAATGGAAATGGTATTTATTTCTCCAATAACTCAACTATTTAAAAATTATATTTATTTAAAATATTTGGTCACGGTAGGCACACCTGGCACTTTCCAGTGCTTACTACTAGTCTTGTGTCTAAGAATCACTTATGGTGGTGTTTTGAGGGCCATTTGGAGTGCCAGATATCAAGTAGACATGGTAGACCACATGTAAGGCAAGCATTCTGCCCATTGTAATGCTCTCTACCCCAGGAACTCAACCACTTATGTTGAGAAAATGAGTTGATTACTGTGAGAATATTATAATTGAGGATATAATATAAAAGTAAAATATTTCTGTTAGTCTTCTAAAGAACTTTAATGCTTTTTTACCCCCCCAAAAGAAGTTCTTTCTTATATATGACTTTAAAATGCATTAATTTGTCTCAGCTTTCTATAAACAGCCAACTTGAAATTGGTGGCATATATTTTTCCCTATTGGAATGATGACATAATCATGTGGAGGTCTAGATATGTTACTACTATAGTTTTCACAGTACTGCTACCATGTAATGTGATTCATAGACTGTGAATCACATACACCTTTTAGAATTATTACTAAAAATAACCTAAATTTTTTTAATTATTGCATTGCATTGAAACCACTAAATATTGATTCTGCTTGGTTTATTGTCTTTAAATTTATTTTATATTTGTTCATATTAAGCAACATTTTCTGTTTATTAGATTCATCATAAGATATAAATCCATTGGAATCATGCTGTTATAGTTATTCATTTGTGGTGCACGTAGACCACATAAAGCTAATAAAAATCTATGTATCTTAGAAGAGTTTATGAGTATTAAGTTGGTAATACTTCAAGGTCAGACTAACAACTGAAAATGGGCCAAGCCCCAGTGTTCAAGATATCAGGCCACTAAGCAAAGATTCCAAGAAGGAAAGGAGCCAGACTTTTCCAAGGGAAAGTATTGATAAAGTGTAGTGAAATCTAGAAAATTGTAGCATTTTCACTAGTGGCTTAAGGCTTATAATTTTAGAACCTTCATTTTATACTTCTTAAAATACTCATGTGATAGTTCCTTTAAAAATTACTTCTGTAATAAACGTAAGATTGATTCAGAACTAGACTGCCTATTTCAGAAAACTAACTCGGCTTGGCTACTGTTGAAAATGTTTCTTAAAATTTAAACACATTTAATCAAAAGTAAGTTCTAAAGATCTCTGGTGTCATTCATATAAACCAGGTTTTGGGCTCATTATATGTCATAAAGTTAGCAGAAATGAAATATAAACCACATAGATTTTTTTTAAGAAGTTATTGAAGAAAAACTCAGTGCCACATCATTACGGCTCAATTTGTGAAAATTATCTAGATACTTCCACAGAGTGCTACAGATTACAGAACTAGAAATGACTAATTCTACTTGGGACATTTAAGAAAAGTTGATAAGAAGAACTTGGTTTGAGATAGTTGAGTACTGTGTCTTTTTTGTTACTGTTGTTTGGTATTGGTCACTGTAAAGTATCAAGGAATCATATATGCATGGGAGCATACATTCTATGAACTTTTTCAAGTCATAAGAACAACTTTAGGACTTCTAAGAACTTAGAAAAATAAAAAAATATTCAGGAATATGCCCCAAGATGAGTATAGTGAGACTTTATTCTTGAAGTATGGAGCAGAAAAAATCTGCTGGATAACTTGCAATGACAGTTTTAAAGTGTAATCGATTAATTATGTAGACAAAAGCACTCCATCAATTCGATTCTTTATATAATACATTGAGTGAAGAGGGGTGTGGGGGCTGTTTGTAGAATCAGCAAAGAATCATCACTGTGGTGAGGCTTCGAATGTTGATAGATTTAGAAAACATTAATCTCATATTAAAGCTACATTTATTCATTTATTTTGGTACAATCTTAGCATTGTTTAATGTAAGAAAGTATAGTGATTTCTAAAAAAGGATCTTTAGCAAACAGCTTTCATCACTTTTCATCAACTCATACTAAATTATCCATGAAAAAGGGTACATTACAGCAACAAAAATACCCCATTCCTGAAGTCTCAAGCCATGTCATGGGAGAAAGTTAGTCATAAGTGCAGGAATAAGCAATCAATCTGAGCTCTTTTGGTTATTAATTTCTTCCTTCACTTTGAATGGCTATAGCATTTATCGTATGTTCTGCTCAATTTAGTTCCTAATAACATAGTTTCTCATTGTCCTCTAATTGTTTGATAAATGAAATTCTTGTTTCCCCTAACAGACTGTATTACCTCTCAGGCTAGGGACTGTGTTTTTGTCTACTTTTTACTAAGCCACAGTGCCTGGCACAGTCATTTATACTCCTATTAGGTGTTCTATGAATACATATTTGCTGATAGTTTAATGCTCTGTTTCTCAAATTTTATTCATTTGGGAAAACTCCCTTTCCATTTCCTCCCTGACTCCTTTTCATATGATTTTCACCTGTGCTCCCCTTGGAGAGTTCTGGAGGTAGCACAAGGTGTTTTATAGCTTCTGACTGAAAAATATTAGTCCAAGAGACATTGTAATCAGGCTCAGTTCTTTACTTCTTCAGCCCCATTTTCCTTTATTATAGAGAGTTAAACTTGATTTGTTGTTATTGTTGTTGTTTGGGTCACACTCAGTGATGCTCAAGGGTTACTCCTGGCTCAGTACTCAGGAATCACTCCTGAAACTGCTCAGATGACCTATGGGATGCTGGGGATTGAATGTGAGCCAGCTGCATTGCAAACAATTGCTATTCACTCTGTACTCTTTCTGGCTCCTAAACGTTGTGATTTTTAAGGTCTTCCCCAGCCCTGAAAGATCTATAACTAAGATTTTAATATATATATTATTATTAGATGGAATAAATTGCTGCAGATGTATTGCATCCCTAAGCAAAACCTTAGTGGGGTCATAAAACCTTCACGGAAGAAAGTGAGTACATGAGGCGGATGAATATGAAATATGAAATAATTGAGACCACACAAAATGCATTGTATGGGGACCCACGTCTACCAGATGAGAGACAATTTTACTTTTCAGCCAATGACATTTTTAAGCACAACTCTGGTATGCAAGATGTCTTCAGAGAAAACAAAGGGCAGAGGATCATTAGGAGGGACAACACAATGGTACCAGACCCTAGAATCTACATATCAAATAACTACCTGATGTAGTTGAGAAAGAGCCCTGCTAGAGGTAAGGGGAAACATGAATTGAAGATGTTTTGGGGTTAGCAAAAAACAGGTTTTTAAAGAAACAGGAGAAAAGAACCCGGTTATGCAAGCAATGTTTTTGCAGTGGCTGGAAAATGGATTTTTGGGGGGATGGAAATAATTGTTTACCATCATGGAGATAGACTCAGAAAAACAAGTTGCTGGCGCCAGGTTATACTAGAAATAAGAGTTACAAATAAACTAGCCAGCGGGGAGCTTTTGGCAGGCTTTCTTTGGTACTAAAATTTCTTTGTGACTGCAGGATAACTAAGGCCGAATTTCTGTAGTAGAAAAGGAGACAAAACCAAATAAACAAAAAAGAGAAAATGTGATGTCATTGCCATGTCAGAAATATAGCCAATAGGGGCTGGAGAGATAGCATGGAGGTAAGGCGTTTGCCTTTCATGCAAGAGGTCATCGGTTCGAATCCCAGCGTCCCATATGGTCCCCCGTGCCTGCCAGGAGCAATTTCTGAGCATGGAGCCAGGAGTAACCCTGAGCACTGCCGGGTGTGACCCAAAAACCACAAAAAAAAAAAAAAAAAAAAAAAAAAAAAAAAAGAAATATAGCCAATAATCCACGCAAGGGTCAATGATTGACTTCTCCAATGGGTTTTCTGGCAGATATTTCTTGGGAGGAAAATTAGGCACTGCACCAGAAAAGCCAAAAGCCACGTCTGGTGTGTGCTTCTCTAATAAATAGAGAAATGCATGTTGCATGCCTCGACAATAAATCTGACATCCAATATTTATGTTACACACATGTCTATTTTAAAATTGTGAATCAGCATATTTTTGTTTAGTTATCCATGAAATTATTTCAACAGATAGGCAGTATCTGCATGTTAAGTACTACATATTATTGGAGTTCTAAAGATGTAATGACAAGCAATGTTATGATAGTTCTCACCCATCTCAAACTTATAGATCATTAACAAGGAATAAAGTGAGATCTCATCTTGATGAAAAGGCTATTCTGATATGGACAGGACCTGTAAGGCTCAGGGTTCCCAAATTCTGTTCTGACGCGGAGAATTGAAGGGACAACGACTCAGGCAAATGCTCAGGTGAATTCTTTTATTCTGGTATACCAGGGTCTACAGCTTACTCCCAACAGAGCAGAGGCAAAAAGACCTCGTGGTTCCGTTGGTCCCTCCTTATATAAGATGGGAAATGGGAAGGGGAGGAAGGAGAATGATGCCACTTCCTTGAGAGCTGAACTTCCACTACAATAACACGAATCATTGGTGAGGTAGTGGTAAAGGTGGTACTTCTGCTATGATAACACAAATCATTGGTGACGTATTGCTAAAGGCGGGACTTTCGCTACGATAACACGAATCATTGGTGAGGTAGTGCTAAAGGTGGGACTTCCGCTACAATAACATGAATCATTGGTTAGGTAGTGCTAAAGGTGGGACTTCCGCTATGATAAGACGAATCATTGGTGAGGTAGGGGTAAAGGCGGGACTTCCTTTTCACTAGCAACAAGCTCGTGAACATGTGGTCCATTTCTAGTTAGAACCTGAGTGAAACCTGGCATGAGGTTTTTTTTTTATTCCTTTTCATCTCCCCACTTCTTGTAGTGAGGCTTCTAATCCTAGAAGCCAATGTGATCAGGGGCCTCCACTTCCTGATATTCCTGGTCAGAATTATCTGCGTGAGCTAATTCTTGGTATTGTTGGCATAATACCGTAAGTTTAACTTCCCCAACCTGGGCTGGTATGAACGTAGTAAGGCGATTGATTATGCATGGGCCAATGGCAACCAGAAGTAAAAGGCCCAGAAGGGGCCCCAGTAGGGTTATTAGATAGGGGAGAATCTCACCCCATAAAGACCATAAGGGACCGTCTAATAGCTCTTTTCTTCTTTGGGCCAGCTCCTTTTGATGGTGTCTGATTTCGTCTCACACTATTCCTGACTTGTTAGTATAAAAACAACATTTTTCTTGCAAGGCCACACAAAGCCCTTCTTGCTCTGCCAAGATCAAATCTAACCCTCGCCTGTTTTGTAGTACCACTTCAGCCATGAAGTCAAGCTTGTCCGGCACATCATTAATAGATTTATATGCTGTCTCCACATCTGAAATTAATTTTTGCGAGAGTTTGTTATATCTGTCTATTGATATGGCTAGCCCTGTGCTCCCAGTTGCTAGTCCACCTGCTACCCCTAGCCCTACCAGTAGGGGCAGGAACACTACAGCTTGTTGAGACCGCCAGGTACTGCCTAAGAGATCTATGCTAGGCAGAGGGATGGGCTCTGTCCCTGGGATGATGTCAATGTTGGGGAGCACTAATGCTGGGACCATATTCCAGTCCAGTTCTGGGGAAAAATTTCCACCACATATCCATACCCATCCCGGAGGTAAACACCCTGGGCTAGAGGGAGCAGGTAGGACTTATGAGCACTGAGCACTGAGTAGCTCCTACCTGACCCACGTCTACAGATTCAGTGCTGTTATGTGAATAGCAAACAGATGATTCAAAGCTAAAAGGGACTACCTTAAAGGGTTTGACATAAGTACAGCTAGAAGAAGCAAAGGTTAGATTACCTAGTTGGACAGGGACAGCCAGAGGCCAATTTTCCTCCATCTTCATACAAAGCCAACAATCAGCAGCTAAAGTAGGGTTAGAGAAATTAAGAAGTTTGTGAGTTTCTTCTAGGATGCCATGAGTGTTTGGATCTAACTTCTCAGTAGGCATCTGGGGTCGGAGGGAGGGGTGCCAGAGCCACTTAGGCATTAGGGTCTCCACCTCCTATGTAGCCCAGTCTATGGCCTTCTCTCTTTCCTGGTCTGTTGGCTCTCCGCCATCCGAGATGTGAATGGGCGCCTTTAGGGGCCAGCAGACCAAGTCTCCCACTTCGGCCATGCAACTTGTGGCTCATAGGGAGATTTATAGCTACTAACTGTCCATTCCCCTCCTATGCTCCTCTCGTAAGTTTTGGTGAGTTTGGCCACCACATATGCCTGGTTATTTTTGGTACAATCTCGATACTCCCTATAGCACCGGGAGTGAACTTGAGTAAGCTACACACATCCAGCAGGGCATTCCCACCCCCCTGAGGCAAAGGTTGAGGTTTTTCCCTACACACCCATTCCGGTTCCCCCACACACACATGGGAAGAAGTAGGGGACTGGAGGTAAGCAATTCTAGTTCCACAGTTTACTGCTCGAGTGTACAGGAGCCTACTGTTGAGTTGATAGCCTCCCATGCAGTCACAGGGATTTCCAAATAGTTGTTTTTACCAGTTCATCTGGGTTTATGGGCTGATTGAGTCCTCCTTCAGCCAGTGCCAGGAGGAGCATTGTCAGAGTCAGTGGGCGTATCAGGGCTAGAGTGTGTTCGCCAGACCCGAATCTTGAGGGGATACTCAGTGCGCTCCACTTTCCACTCATTATGGTTGAGGTCAGCAGGGGCAGGTTTTAGATGGGAGGTGTGAACCCAGGAAGCAATGCCGTCTACCTTAACAGCAGTAGGGGTGATCAGAAGGATGACATAAGGTCCCTTCCACCTAGGCTCCAGTGTCTGTGAACGGTGCCACCTCACCAGGACCTGGTCTCACAGCTTGAAGGGGTGTGGCACCGACAGTTCTCTGGGTTCATATGCCTGTCTGAGTTCCTTCCAGACTTGGCCTTGTAGGGCAGTGATGGCAGCCAGCCAGGCTGCTAAGGGAGTGGAAGGGGGAGAGAAAACATCACAGGCTCAGAAAGCATTCGCACCGGGGGGGGGGGAGTACCATACAACACTTCAAAGGGAGTTAGTTTACACAAAGAAGGCAAGGGGGTATTCTTAGCTCTGAAGAGGGCAGAAGGTAGGAGGGTAGTCCAGTCCCCAATGCCAGTCTCTAGAGATAATTTGGTTAAAGTCTCCTTAGTAGATCTATTCATCCTTTCTACCTGCCCTGAGCTCTGCAGGCAATACGAACAGTGCAATTTCCAATTTATGCCCAGGGTCTTGGCTAACCCCTGACTTACCTGGGCCACAAAAGCTGGTCCGTTGTCTGACCCAAGTACCCGAGGAAGTCCAAACCTGGGGAAGATGTCATCTAATATCTTCTTAGCCACCACCTGGGCTGTTTCCTTCTTGCATGGGTAGGCTTCCACCCATCCTGAAAATGTATCTACAAAGACTAAAAAATACTTTAGTTCATATTTGGTAGGCTTGATCTCAGTGAAATCAATCTCCCAATGTTGGCCTGGTCTCTCCCCTCTCAGTCTCTTTCCGGTCCCCTCTTAGTAGGATAGGCATTTACCAGTTGACAGGGTTGGCAGGACCTTACAATTTTTTTGGCCATTTCCTTTAGCCTCTCCGATTTTGGTACCTGAGGCCATTCCTTAATTAACTCCATCATTTTTCTAGCCCCTAGGTGGGTGAGTTGGTGAAGAGTTTGCAGATATTGATTTACCTCTGGTTCTTCTTCAGAAAGAATGGAGTCTACAGTTGACACTGGTGGGAGGTTGTCAGGTTCAGTAACAATAAACACAGGGATCTCCTTCGTGCGGGATGCTGCTGCCTTCGCTGCTTCATTAGCTCTTTGGTTTCTGGATGCGACGGTCTCCTTTCCTGTTTGATGACCTGGACAGTGAACTATCGCCAGTTCTTTGGGTAGGAGAAGAGCAGATAAAAGACACAGTATCTCTTCTTTGTGTTTAATTTCTTTTCCTGCAGATGTCAGAAGTCCCCTCCTTTGGTAGATAGCGCCATGGACATAGGCAGTTCCAAAGGCAAATCTGCTATCTGTGTAGATGGTTTTCCTTTTTTCTGCTGCCATTTCCAGTGCTCTGGTAAGGGCTATCAACTCAGCTCACTGAGAAGAGGTTCCCTCTTTCAGGCGCTGGGACCAGATAACGTCATGATCACTCACCACTGCAGCCCCAGCTAGTCTCTCTCCATCTTGGAGAAAACTACTTCCATCTGTGTACCATATGACGTCAGGGTTCTTTAATGGTTGATCCTGTAGGTCCCTCTTCAGCCCATTCTCTTCGGCCAGCAAATCCTGGCAGTTATGCAACACTGGTGTCTCTGACTCTTCAGGGAGCAGGGTAGCCGGGTTGAGAATTACAGGTAGGCCGATGGTTATTCTGCCTTTGTCTAGAAGGATACTCTGATAGTGGGTGATACGGGCATTTGAGAGCCAACGGTTGGGGGCTGCTGAATTATACTTTCCAGAGCATGAGGGGGCTATTATAGTCAGCTTTTGTCCCAAGGAAATTTTTATCTGCATCATTTACCAGCAGTGCAGCTGCAGCTATTGCCCTCAAATATTTAGGCCACCTGCTGGCCACTGAGTCTAGTTTCTTTGATAGGTAGGCAACCGGCCTTTTCCACGGACCTAGCGTCTGTGTCAGCACTCCCCTTGCCATTCCCCCTTTCTCTTCTAGATATAAGGTAAAGGGCCTGCTAGCATCAGGGAGGGCCAGGGCTGGGGCTGTGAGCAGAGCTGTTTTGATAGAGTCAAACGCCCTCTGGCATTCTTGGATCCACTCAAACTTGGCATCCCCTTTTGTGAGGGGGTACAGTGGGGCTGCCAGGTTGGTGAAACCAGGGATCCAGAGGCGGCAGAAACCTGCCGTCCCCAGAAACTCACGTAACTGCCGACGAGTGGTAGGTGCTGGGATTTGTGCCACGACCTTCTTCCGGGCCTCCGTCAGCCATTGCTTTCCTCCTCGTAGCGTGTATCCCAGAAACGTCACCTCTCTCTGGCACTGCTGCGCCTTCTTGGCTGATGCTCTATACCCTAGCCGAGCAAGTTCCTTCAGCAGGTTATGGGTGGCCTGCTTGCAATCCTCTTCAGTTTTTCCTGCAATCAAAAGATCGTCCACATACTGTAGCAAGGTAACCTGTGGGTGCTGGCTGCGGAAGAGACTTAAGTCTTGGTGCAAGGTGTCATCAAAGATGGTAGGGGAGTTCTTAAATCCCTGAGGCAATCTGGTCCAGGTTAGTTGGCCTGAAATTCCTGCCTCAGGATCACCCACTCAAAAGCAAATAAGGGTTGACTGACTGGATGTAGGGACAGGCAGAAGAAAGAATCCTTTAAGTCCAATACGGTATACCATACTTGCTCAGGAATTAAGGTGCTGAGAAGATTGTATGGGTTGGGCACAGTGGGAAGTGCTCCTCCCCCTCCTCCCTGCTGCACGTGGGAAGGCAGGGAAGCTGAGGAGGAATCTGATGGGGAACCAGGTTCTGCAGTTGCCTCATCTACTGGAGCGGAGGGGGTGCGAGCGGAACGGTGGTAAGGAGGGGTGTCAAAGAGAAGCAGGTCCGTAGTGTCAGGGTAAATGCAGGGCACAGCTCGCTCTTCTTTAGGCTTTGACTCTGATTCTCTTTTCTCCTTCATGGGTAGGATCATAAGCTCTGAGGGCGGCTGTAAAGAAGAAGGTTTAGGGGGGGAAAGAATGGCCGCACCCAGCCAGGGGGACTGGTACAAAGGTCCTCCCACATGAGAATGTAGTGTTCTTGATCAGGATGTCCATGCGGCCCCAGTCAGTACATGATGTCCTTCACTCTGCGAACTAGAGAAACATGGAAAGACCCCCCTCTGCGGCCATCCAACCTGAAAGGTAGGCCACTCAGCAGCACAGTAGGTCTGCCACTTGTCTTTTTTTATGACTAGGGAACGATTTTATGCACGAGTCCTTCTGACCAGTGGTCCAAAGTGAGGGACAATGGGGTAGTCTGCTTCTGACCCATAATGGGAGTAGAAAATCAAAGGAGTAGATGAGGAAAAGATTGGAGGGGGCAAAAAGGGTGAAGATAGAGGAGTTCAAGAAATTAAAGCCAACACACACCTACAGAACCTACACCCTTACACAACACCAACTACAACAAAACAAAACAAAACAGAAAAACAAAACTCAAAAATGGAGATCTCTAATTAATAGAAATAAGGTTCACCACAGCAGTCTGGGAACGTCTTTACACTGCAAACTCGAACTCCTGGGGGCCCTCCAGGGTTGTGACCTATAGTATAGTTTCTGAACTTGTCAGTTCACTACCACCTGGAATCCACTTCGAGTGGGGACTCTCAAGTCCTCGGTCACCCTAGCATTTCCCTACTTCCATTTTCGATACACCTCCAGTCACAACAACTTAAGATATACTGCCAGTTTCTACTCGCAACAAGTTACAGCCAACAACACAAGATACACTGCTAGTTACAGCCAACAACACAAGCTACATTAATTAGAACCCACTGAGTGGCCCGTTCACTACCCTGCTCTGGACAGATCTGGTACCTTCTGGCTGGCTCGCCAATGTAAGGCTCAGGGTTCCCAAATTCTGTTCCGATGCGAAGAATTGAAGGGACTATGACTCAGGCAAATGCTCAGGTGAATTCCTTTATTCTGGTATACCAGGGTCTACAGCTTACTCCCAACATAACGGAGGCAAAAAGACCTCGTGGTTCCGCTGGTCCCTCCTTATATAAGATGGGAAATGGGAGGGGGAGGAAGGAGAATGACGCCACTTCCTTGAGGGCTGGACTTCCGCTATGATAACATGAATCATTGGTGAGGTAGTGCTAAAGGCGGGACTTCTGCTATGATAACACAAATCATTGGTGAGGTAGTGCTAAAGGCGGGACTTCTGCTATGATAACACGAATCATTGGTGAGGTAGTGCTAAAGGTGGGATTTCCGCTACGATAACACAAATCATTGGTGAGGTAGGGGTAAAAGCGGGACTTCCTTTCACTAGCAGCAAGCTCATGAACATGTGGTCCTTTCCTAGTTAGAACCTGAGTGAAACCTGGCATGAGGGTTTTTTTTTATTCCTTTTCAGAACTAGTTATAGGGACACTCAAATGAGTATGTATTCATTCAGTCCTTTTATAATTGTAAAATACTTTCTCTTTGGTCTCTAAATCTGTTGATGTCTAATGTTTTTATTCTGAGACAACTTGAAGAATTAGGGTGGTTCAGGCAGTTGAGGTGGGTAAATATTCAGATAATGTGTGAGAATATCCTGAAGTGGAAGAGAGCATGATTTACTGAAGTAGCTTCAGCTAAGCCTGGACTGAGATTTTGAGGGACTGATGAGGTGAGATGCAAAGATATGGAGATGAATAGTTAGGAACAGCATAACTTATATTAAGCAGACTGAAAAATACTCAGGTAGGAGGAAAAACATGATCTTTTATGTATTTAAGCACTTGTATAGTCCTTTCATGTTTCACTGTATAGCCATTTAATGCCAGTACACATGTAAAAACATAAGGTAATTTATAGCTTAAACAAAAAGTTATGACTTTGGTTATCACTGGTAGTGGGTCCATATAAGTTCTAATACATCTCAGTATGTGTAACAAAGATAGACCAGAACTCTTTTAAATAATATCCATACAATTTGAAGAAATGGTGCCACTCAAAATACCCCTCAATTAGAGTTGCAAATCAGTGTCTAAATAGAAAGAGAGGTAGAGAAAGAGAGAGAGAGAAAGGAGAAATAGAGGGGGGAGGGAGGGAGGAAAAATGACTGCCCCAGAGGCAGGCAGAGCATGTGAAGGAAAAAGCTAGGAGGGAAACTGGGGACATTTATGGTGGGAAATATGCATTAGTGAAGGATGTTGAATATTGTCTGACTGAAACTCAATTATTAACAACTTGTTGTCTGTGGGGAAAAAGCAAAATGTATTATGAACAAACATAAAATATTTTTAAATGGTGTCACTGAATATTATTTATAGTTTGTGGTTATTCTAAATAATTGTATATGAACACATTTACAAAAAATTGTTCAGTGATGAACAAGAAAGAACAATTTCTTGGTGGGATGATCATAAACTGGTCTTCAATGGGTGTTACTATACTAGTTCCTTAATTTGTAACATTGAGTGCCTGAGTAAATCATATGACCCCTCTATGTTTTACTCTATTCTGCAAAGCAGAGTCTCTCCATTGGAGTTCTCATCAGAATTAATATTATTTTAAAATATACCTAGCAGGGATCTCACACATGGTGTGGCTCAATAAATATTATTTTCTCCTCAAAGACTCTTTTTAGTGTGAAATGGAAACCATTTGGTATTTATTCTTTTTTTTTGTTTTTGTTTTCTATTGGGTCACACCTGGCAGCGTTCAGGAGATACTCCTGGCTCTACGCTCAGAAATCATCCCAAGAAGGCTCGGGGGACCATATGAGATGCCAGGATTCAAACCATTGTCCTTCTATATGCAAGGCAAACACCTTATTGCTGTGCTCTCTCTGGCCCTGGTATTTATTCTTATTTTATATAAAAATCTATTATATTCACATGAGAAATATCATATTTGCTAATAAAAAGTAGGAAGATAATGGAAAACAGCACCTGCCATAAATTTAGTTTACAGGGCTACAAAGATGGGTTTAAGAAACAAGATGAATTATTTCTCTCCAATACATTATCCTTCTATAATACAAAGATTTTTTTTACATTTTGTTTAGTGTCTTTAGAGGAAGATTTTGATCATGTCTCAGATTAATTATACAAAGAAGAAATTTAAAAGGACTAAAATATATGTCCCATTAATCAGATAAAGTTTATATAAGGTACAGTTAAAGTCAGAGAAATTACCTCTATCAGTTCCACATATAACACCTAAGGTACAGTGTACAGTGTATTATTTGGTAGGAATATGTAAATAAAAGTAACTATCAACTGTAAATTAAAAGTATAAATAAATATTGATTAGAACTTACTATGTCAGGAGAGATAGTTTAGATGTTAAAGCACTTGTTTATCACACAACCAACTGTGGTTGATTCCCGGCACCACTTATGATCCTCAAAGAGTTCTCCCCAAACACAGAGCCTGACCATCATCAAATGTGCCCCCTCCCAAAACCAAACTAAACTTACTTCATTAGTTCTAATACCATTAAGAGTAATATTATAGAAACAAATACTTAAAAGAACCTCTTAATTTTCAGTGATCCACATTATAAGAGTGAAACTTGCATTCTAGAAATATACATATGAGCAGTTTAATTTAAAAATTTGTGTTAAAGTGTTGATTTAAATATGAAATATAATGTATAAAGGTCCACGTGCTTGACGAAGCCTCCCATGACATGGCACGGCACCTCTAGCCCCTTTGACTGGCAGTTCTGAAGACACAGAATAACAGTGGGGAAATAATTCCCAAGCAGTCAGTTAAAGCTTCATCAGAGTCAGTTTGCTTTATTCCCTCACGGCTTTTCTATGCCATGAGCCTTTAACTCATGTTTTTCTCTCAGGATCTTCGTCTGTTTCCTTTGCTGCTGCTCTTCTCGCACCCCTCAGGCAGACTCTCTTATTCTTTATTCAAAATAGCCAGCCCAACTCAGGTGTGGATGGCTCTCTTCTTCCAGGTGGGATTAACATTTCCAAAAGAAGCTTAGGTAAGGGCATTGGGGAAGGGATACCTTACATTGAAGTAACTTTGAATTATGATTTTAATTTTTATTTATTTACTGGGGGGACACATTTGCTGCATTGGGCCCATCAACATTGTGTCAATATCTCTTATCACTGTTCTGTGCTAGTTCACTCATGATCTGTCTCCTGCCATTAATAACCTCAACTCTGAGGTCAGGCTCTGCACTCAGTAATGACAAAGCTCTGGGGACCATATGGGATATCAGATTGAACCTGTTTAGTCATATGCAAGAGAAGAAATCTACCTATTGTGTTCTCTCTCTGGCCTGTGGACAATTGTCTTTTTGCTTGCTCTCTTTATTACTGTATCACATAAGTGATATTATCTGGTATTTATCATTTTCCTTCTGTCATATTTTGCTTAGTATGAACCACCCCCAGTTTCATATGAAGAGTCCGCATCTACTCTTCTTGTCGAAGAGTCATATAATGTATCACAACTCTTTATCTACTAATTTGTTAATCATTGGGCATTTGGATTGTTCTAGATCTTGACTGTTGTAAATCTTGCTATAATGAACATAGATATGTATATATATTTTTAAATTGGTGTTCTTTGGATTCATGCCTAGAAGTAAAATTGCTACATCTTTGGTCATTTTATTTTTAATTTTTGGACATATCTACACACTCTTTTCTATACATATTAAACTGGTTTATACCAAAGGTGAATTAAAGTATTTTCCTCCATACTTCTGACAGCACTTATTTATATAGCCTAATATTTACGGGGATTCACTGAATGTTTTATGTGTCAGGCTCTGCTATATGCCCCTTATTTACATGACCTAATTTAAATATACACATTAATATTAGGAGATGAACATTATGATAATTTTCACTTTCTATATGAGGAAACAGCCTTCCATAGGTAAACTAACATTTCCCAAATATATATAAAATTAATAAATACAGTGGCTGAAGTTCTGATCCAAGCAATCTGGTCTCAGAGCCCAGACATTAATTCTATGCTACACTGATTTTATATGTTACACTAGATGCAAGGTTCAGCTCAGCATGCCAGATATTATATGCCCAGAATACATTTCCTGTACACCAGAAATGCATATTAGCTCCAGCCTCCAAGAACAAATGATCTAAATGAGAGATAAAATTGCTGACAAAAATTTGTTTTTCTACTTAATATTCTTACCATAGTCTTTATTTTCCTAGGTCCTTGGTATGAGGTACAGTAAATATTTTAGGGGAAGACCAAAATAAAAAATAAACTATAATTAATATACTCTATTATCTATGGAAGTTTGCAACTTGAAAGATCCAGTTTTATTTGAGCTCCAGTAATTTTTATTAGATTTTCCCCATAATTTAAAAACCATATTTCACATAAAGTTCCACAATTATAAATTCTTTTGTAAACCTGAAATATCTTTTAATATTAGCCTAAAATGTACCTAAAAATTAGCATGCCCTGAATTGAGCTGCTGATACTTGCTTTAGGTAGGATTCATGCTCAACACTCATCATTTTGAATCAGCATTTTACCATTTTACCATTTTACTTTACCATTGGCTCATATCTTTTGTAAACACTGAATCTCAGAGAAACTGTCAGTGTACTGTAGAACAAATGTTGTTCAAGCTTGCACAGAAATTAAGTATTTTTATTTTACTTGATTAATGCTGTATTATTCTTTTCTGAGTGCCTTACCAATGTACCTCATTTGCTCATCAGTGTTGGAAAGTTTGTGGACATTGAAAGATAGTCAGGCAATAGAAATCTGCCCCTGCTGTGAGATTACCACCTGGGAGAGACTGAAGGTGCCTTTCACCTGTGTGTGTTTCTCTACTCTTCTATTGTCGGAAATTCTCCTAAGTGGGCAGAGAAGGGTCCAGCAGGAACTCTCTCCTGGAGGTGCCCAAGCTGAGGGGCCAAGAGGGATTGGGTGAGTTAAAACCAGCTATCAGCTGTGCGTGGGCAGAAAGGCAGATCCTTTTTCTGTGAAGGCAGGCAGGAGGAATCTGCCTCTGCTGTGAGATTACCAACTAGGAGAGACTGAGGGTGCCTGTCGCCTGTGCATGTTTCTCTACTGATCTGTCTCCTGACCCTCTCCTGAGAGGACTGAGAAGGGCCCAGGAAAAACTCTCTCCTATAGGCCTCAGAAGAGCATGGATGCTCTGCCTCACTTCATGGCTGCACGCTCTTTCTAATTAATGAACCACAACATAACACGTAGAAAAAATATCACATTACAAACGTGACAATGGGGAAACCTCGCAGGCAAACACCATGCAAAGAGACTGAAGATGATAGCTTGAATTACCAAAAAAATCAACCATCTGATTAATCTCTCAGATAAATATTTTAGAATAGAAATATGGAGGATCTTAATGGAAATCAAAGAAAACATATCTCTAGCTGAACAGAACACAAAGATAGAAATCAGAAAACTCCAAACTAAAATAACAAATCTGAAAACCAGGGTAGCAAAATTGAAAACCTCATTGTAAAAAGCCTCTCCTACAGTGTAGCAGCAGCCAAGGACAAAATCAGTGAAATGGAAGATTAAACTCAAAACAACTCCACACAGCAGAAGAGATTGGTAAAAAAAAAAACCACCTCAAAGCAAATGATCATACAATAGAAAAAGTACTCAAAGAATGTGAACAGATAAAAATAGAAGTCTTTGATAAACTCAACAGAAACAACATAAGAATCATTGGAGTCCCAGAGGCCCAAGAAAGAGATCCTCTGGAAGAATCAACAGTCAAAGACATCATCACAGAGAAACTCCCAGAACTAAAGATTGCATACAATAAAATCCTGCATGCCCAAAGAGTACCAACTAAAAGAGACCCAAAGAAAGACACCTCAAGACACATCAGAGTCACAATAAGGAATGCCACAGATAGAAATAGAATACTGAAAGTAGCAAGATCAAAAGGGAAATTCCATTCATAAGAGCATCCATAAGATATACAGCAGACATGTCACAAGAAACTCTAAAGGCCAGAAGACAGTAGTGGGATACTGTGACAAGACTGAATAAAATGGAAGCTTGACCTAGAATACAGCACCCAGCCTGACTCACATTCAGGTTGAAGGAAGGATACATAGCTTCATGGATAAGCAACAACTCAGAAACTTTACAGATGAAAAACCAGGCTTAAAGGAAAAACTGAAAAGTCTACTTTAAGACAAGACAGACGAATAGACACACCAAATGTATACACAAAGATGACACTAAATCCCATGACAATTATTTCTCTCAATGTCAATGGGTTAAATGCACCAGTTAAGACATACAAAGTAGCTAAATGGATCAAAAATAAATCCAATTTTCTGCTACCTATAAGAAACACATCTGAATAGTCAGAACAAACATAGACTGAAAATCAAAGTTGGAGGAAAATCATCCAAGCAAACAACACCCTTAAAAAGCTGGGATAGCCACATTAATATCAGACAACACAAACTTTAGACTCAGAAAAGTTGTGAGGGACAAAAATGGACAATATGACTAATCAAGGGATATGTGCAACAGGAAGAAATCTCACGACTAATCATATAAGCACCCAAATGAGAGACCAGCAAAATATCTAATACAAGTATCAACAAATTTTAAAGAGGATATCAATAATAACACAATAATTGTGGGACACCTCAACATAGCCCTGTCAACATTTGGTAGGTCAACCAGACTGAAACCCAACAAAAATATACTAGCCTTGAAAAGAGAAATGGAAAAAAGAGGCCTAGTGGATATATATAGGACACTTTATCCCCAGAAATCTGGATACACATTCTTCTCCAATGTACATGGGTCATTCTCTAGGATAGACCACATGATGGCACATAAAACATACCTCCATAAAATCAAGAGGATAGAAATTTTGCAGGCTACCTTTGCTGATGAAAAGGCTCTGAAATTAGATGTGAACTACAAGGGGACACAGAAGAAGAACGTTAACAAATGGAAATTAAACACCCTGCTACTGAACAACAGTGTGCCCGAGATAAAATCAGAGAGGAAATCAAAACTTTCCTGGAAACAAATTACAATGCAGACACAAACTATCAGAATCTATAGGACACAGCAAAAGCAGTATTAAGTGGAACATTTATAGCTTTGCAAGCACACATCAGGCAGGAAAAATGGACATACCTCAATAGCCTAATGATGCAGCTCATAAAATTAGAAAATGATCAACAATAGGAACGAAAAATAGGGAGACAGAATGAAATAACAAATCTTAGAGCAAAAATCAATGAAGTGGAAACACAAAAAAAAATCTGAAAGATTAACTAAAGCAGAAGTTGGTTCTTTGAAAAAATAAACAAGAATGATAGACCATTGGCAAAACTCACAAAAAGAGAAACTTGATAACCCGTATTAGAAATAAAAAGGGGGAGATCACTACAGAGATTGCAGAGATTCAAAGGGTAATAAAAGACTATTTTGAGGAACTCTATGCCACTAAACATGAGAACCTGGAAGAAATGGATAAATTCTTGGACTCTTATAACCTTCTACGGTTGAATAAGTAGGATGTAGCATATCTAAACACCCCCATCACCATTGAGGAAATTAAAACCGTAATCAAATGTCTACCCAAAAACAAAAGGACAGGCTCAGAATTATTCACTTATGCATAATTTCAAACCTTTCAAGAGGAACTACTACCGATCCTATCCAGGCTCTTTCGTGAAATTGCAAAAATGGGTGCAATGGTCTAATAGATTAGAAACTCCAAGCACTATAGTTGTCAGCATTTATCGGGATCAGGATTCAAAACAAATGGAAGAGGAACAACACAAAGCCTCGACTATCCAGTATACCATAAAGAAACTAGCAACAACAGAAACAACAGAGTGAACAGGTGTGTAATCAGCCTTTTACTACAAACGCCTATAATAATGTCTTAGTTAGCTTATACATAGATACAGGTGAAGAATATGATTGAAGCCAGAGAATCCAGCGGCAGCATTTCCTAACAATGTATTTTAATGCCTTAATCTTATGAGGTATAAAATATCCTCTCAGCTTCTCTGTCCACAGGGGTTCTTGGGTGCAAAGTGTGTATACCCTAATTTGACACCTCGGTGCCCAGTCATAAGAGACACATTATTCAGTTTGCATTATGAAAATGTCTTGATAAAACATTCCAATATACCCCTTTACTTTGGCTTATGCCCTCTATTATGACCTGAATTATATAATCATTCAGATCACTAAAACAGTCAACTGCGAACCATAGACTTATATTACCAGACCTACTCATCGAACACGTTTGGGCAAATTTTCATTTCGTTTCTCATGCTTTTCTTCTCTCTTCTACCTACTTCTTTCCTTCACTCCTTTCTTCTTCTTCCTGGTACTCCTCCTCCTCATCAACTCAATCTATGTCAAATAAAACCCACAATGCTAGATTATCTTTAGGAAAGGAACTTTGATACATAAAAGCAGTGGATACATACTACATCAGGTAGCCACCTACATAGGTAGGCCTCATTAAAACATTGCTTAGTACTCGAGACGTGAAACCTATGTGTATCTGAACCTGCTCCAGCCATTATCTAACCCTAAAACCTTCATTTAGCAGGGCCAAACCCCATCACTGACAAAAAGCCTAGAAACTGGGTAAAACTCCCAACTCTGACTCAAGGACCCAATTTGATTTATTATTTTTTTACTTTATTTTTTATTATATTTACCTATTTTTCTGTTCTCTCACTTACTTTTCGTTATCTTTTTATTTCTCTTAAGTTATACCTAAACTAATTATTTATCTTAATTAAACCAGTCTTTAAGAGCTTAGACCCATCTTATCAGGGTCAGACTTCTAACAATATTTTAAGAATAGATCATTAATGTATGTCCTTACGCAGGCATGTGTACATAAAGAGAGGACTCCTTTATGAGAGCCAAACCTAAATTGTAAACAATCCATGCCCATAGTATATATATAGCCCCTCCTATATACTATCCCTTCCTCCCTTCAGAAATCCTATTATCCCTTCACCCTCCATTGCCAATCTGATATCCTGCCTTATTAACACCCCAAGAAAGGGACAATCTCTCAGCCCCTCATCTCGTCCCCCAGAAAGAAACTACAACCAACACCTCTAGTGACTCATGCTCTGTGGCCTCCTTATCACTCACCCCCCCAAATGTGGACTGTTACTTGATACTGGAGTCAGCTCCAGAGGATCCCCAGTGCAAAAAGTTTATTCGAGCCTTTTCTGCTGCGAATCATTTCTCAAACTTAAAAAGAAAGATCAGAGTGTGTAATGAAAATGTGCCCTGGATTCCACCCCTGACAAGACTATCTCAAAAGACAATGGGGAAGCCTATATTTTCTTCATAAGTATAAAACCTATATAATTCTACCACATAACATGTTTATCACCAATTGCAAGGTATTCTACGTAACTTCGTTTCCTCAATTACTTTTTAAAACTTCTTTTATTTTTTCCTTTATATATGTGAGTATATTATATGTATATATATATATATAATTTTTGTCTTGTTTTTGTTTTCTTCTCTTCCTTAACTTCACCTATTTTATTTCTGCTTGGTACAAAAACCTACAAGAAAAAGTCTTGCCTGGGATAATAGCAAAGGTCAAAACCAGGGCACAGAGATGATGGAGCCTGACACCCTCACCCCCAAGTGCACCAGTCGTATAGTATGGCACCACTTCTTCTTGCAAAAGCATATGAAAGAAGAGGAAATTTTACATATAGAAACGAGCTCTTACATACTAGAGATATGAACTCTTATATTTTACAATACAGGGGCACATCCCAACTTGAAAATATGTCAAGTGGACCCAACTTAGAATCCAGGGAAATAGACAACAACCTTCCAACCCCGAACCTGAGATCCCAGATGTATAATTGAAACATTTCTCCGCAACAGCTTCAGGAACCAAACTTGCTCTGTGACATTCTTAGTGCTGCTCTGACACCAACAGGTGCCAGGTTTGATATGACATCCTGACAATGAGTAAATGTCAACAACTTAATCTAAGAGCAGGTTGTCTTACCTCACCACCTAATGACAAGATGAAATCAGAAGACATGTCATCCTTTGATCTGTGCAAAAGTCAAGATCGCTATCTAGAGAAGACTTACTGTGACAACCATGAACTTATCCTGGGACCAAAAAAAGACTAGTCTAGGCTTTGGTCTACACTCTGCAAAACAACCAAGATATCTAATTCTAGAGGTCCTACTGAGGTAACTGCAACTGAGCAGATATTCTGCAAACATAATGAAAGACTCTATCCTAGGTTTTGTCATAGAACCAGTACAAAGACCAAGACCACCAATTACAGAAGACTGATTAAAACAACAGTGATGGAACAGACTTTCTAGAATTTAAAGAAAGACTCCATCCTATGCTTCATCCTTTGACCTCTGCAGATACCAAGATATCTAGATAGAAAGGTCTAATTTTATCATCTACGATAGAATGGACCGTTTCCAGACACTACAAAAGAATCTAGAGGAGAGTAAAAAATGTTAGGAGGCTGTAGTTTTTCCCATAATAGTACACTTCAAGGGCGGAGAAACCCTGTATCTCTTATGCCAACGGAATTCCCTTTGTAATCTCCACAATCTTTACTGTACCTGTACAAAAAAAAGAAGCATCACAAAATAATACCATTTTGGTTTTGTTATTGTTGTTTGTTTATTTTTTTCGTGCTCTCTTTTGTACTAATTTAGGACTATGTTTATTGTATGGTGGTTGTCTTTATTGCTGTGGTGCTTTTCAGATATTTTGTTTGATTTTTCTTTTTGTATTGTTATTATGGTTTTCTTTCCCTTCTCTCAAATTGATATTGATAGCCTCTAGATTAGGATTCGGGATATTTATTGCTTGTTTAATTTTTGCCCCATTTTATTTTTTCTTTCTTTCAAACAAACTTACATACCTTGAACCATCTTGTTACACCTCAAAAATTGAGGGTGATATAATGAAGGGTATAAAGAACAAACGGTTGTCTGATAATTGAGTAGAAATAAAAATGATCAGACTTAAACTCCAAATCCAAAGCCAAGGACAACAGAATCTATACCCAATCTACAACAAGCTAGACACAGAGTCAACCACATACATATACTACCATCCTGAAGCTAAAGGAGGGGGATATGGGATGCATGCTGGGAACAGAGGTGGAAGGAGGACAATATTGGTAGTGGGAATGCCCCTGATTAATTGTCACTATGATTATTATAAAAGTAAAAAAAACCTTTCAAGAGGAACTACTACCAATACTGGCCAGGCTCTTTCATGAAACTGAAAAAACGGGAACACTTTCAAATAGCTTTTATGAAGCCAACATCACCTTGATACCAAAACCAGACAGATATGCTGCCAAAAACGAAAATTACAGACCAATATTCCTGATGAACACAGAAGCAATGAACCTCAACAAAATCCTGGCAAATAGAATCCAATGCCTCATCAAGATGATCATATACCGCTATCAAATAGGTTTCATACCAGGAATGCAAGGATGGCTTAACATTCGTAAATCTATTAACATAATACACAACATCAATGAGCAAAATACAAATCACATGATCATATCAATAGATGCAGAGAAAGCATTTGATAAGTTTCAACACCCATTATTGATAAAAAAAAAAACTTTATCTCTAGGTAATACCTCCATTTAGGAATTGAAGCACGTGATCATTCAGATCATCAAAGCAGTACCTGAGACGTACAGACTTAAACCACAGGCTCGATTCTTCGAACACTTTTAATCAAACCAGTATTCCCTTGCTATTCTCTCCTCTCTTCTCACTACTTTTCTTTCTTTTTTTTTTTCTCTATTCTGCTTATTACTTTTTTCCCTTTCTCTTCCCCTTTTCTCTCTAAGGTATTTTCTCTTTTCTTTTCCTTCATACCCTTCCCATATACCTACCCCTTTCTCCCCTCCGGAAATCCAACTATCCCTTTACCCCTCAATCCCATCCAGATCTTCCACCATATTAAAATTTTTCACCCTCAGTCCTTATTCTATTAGGCATCAAGATCGACCTCCTACTCAACGAACCAGTACCCTGTACCCAGGCGAGGGGACACCCAGATAAACCCACACCTCGTCTCCTGAAAGAAAAGACAGCCAACTCCCCTGTGGACTCATGCTGTGAGGCCCTCCCTACTAACTCTCCCTAACGCAGACTGTTCCTTGAAACTGGGCCTAGGTCCAAAAGTATCCCCAATGCAAGAACTCTTCCAAGACCTCCCTGCCGCAAATTTTAATAATCTGAAGAAGGTCAGGGGATGTGTTAGGAAGATGCCTGGGAACCCACACACCACAAGAAAAACCCAAAAGACAATGAGAAAAACTGTACTTCCAACATAGGCATAAAACCTGTAATACACCACCTCTTACCTGCTCTCCCCCAAATGTAAGGTAGTCCTCTGCACCACTTTGGTTTCTTAAAAACTTCGCTAACTTATTTTATTTTTATTTATTTTTTTGTTTTGTTTTGTTTTTTGTTTTTGTTTTGTTTTGTTTTGTTTTTAATTTATTTCTTTATCTTTTTTAAATGATTGTCCTACATATATATTGGTGAGCACATACTTTTTTAATTCCCTTTTCCCCCTCGTTTTTTGGGTATGTGACCTGTTTTGGTTATCCCATCAATCCACCCACAAATATACAGACATTATAATGTAGCTCCACTTCTCCCTGCAAAGGCACACTAAGTAAAGGGGAAATCTTACATAAAAAAAATAATAACTAACAAGTTTAAGAAAAATCATTTAAGTTCAGTTTAAAAGTTTTTAAAAAATTGGCGATTGTTAATTATAAAATTTTTTTTTGAATGCTGAAGTCTTACAGAAGTTAGGAGGCATTCCCGTGGCATTCAAAAATAACCATTTTACCTCCTGCCAAGCTGTTTTCTTACAGACTTCCTGCAGCTTCCAGCAGTCCTGTCCTCATTCACTTTAAAACAGCCTGTCACCCCTCCTGCTAGCCCACCATTTCTGCCGGACCTGTTTCTGACTGACTCTGCCTAAGGGGAATGCTGGATGATACTCTGCCTGGCAGCCCTTCTATAAACCTTCAGCATGCCCACTGCTACCAACAACCCTGCTGACCTCCACTGGGGAGCTGAGACTCATCAAGGCATACCTTTGACACAGGTCATGGGCATGGGAACTTGCTTACTCGGACCATATATGCACCCCCCCTGTCCAACTATCAAACATTTGCAATCAAACCATTGTGGTTAATAACACTTCCATCATCATTGAAGCCCCCAGCTCCACTGGACATTCTCCCCATATTGTTACTAAAATGTTTCTAGCTTATCATGACTATTAGCTTTGTTAATGCCTAGATTAACCATCAAACCTGTTGGTCCAGTTTCCACCTCGAACCTCATCCTGCAGATGGTCAACGCCTCCACCATCACTGACCCTGTCTATCTGCTACTCATCTCAACCGCCCTTCTGCTTTGGCGACCCCCTGCCTGTCTCTGACCCCCTCGCCCTGCAATCCAGCCCCAAGCCTCACTTTGGCATCACCTTGGAACAGGTGGTGGAACTTGAACTTTGCCTTTTGGTACCCAATATGATTCCCCCTAAAATTATAATCAAATTCTTGCCGTTGATTTCTCCTTTCAGTTCATGATTGCCCCCAATTTAACGTTTTTTGCCTGTTTCACTAGCTTATCTCCCCCATTGTTTTACATTTGTTTCTTTAGTCCTAGTACCACTGTGTTTTGGTTGTTTTAATGTCTAAATTGACTGTTAGATCAAAAATTGCCTTATTACCTCTTAAATATAATTTTGTGTCTCTCCCCCGCTGCAGTACAAAAATCAAACAATGCCATCACCGTAGCCTTATTAAAAGGCCTAGGTGTTATTGGTGTAAGCACAAATATTTATTCATTGGTTCATACTCTAGAATCTGCTAATGCCTTATAACTGTTGCTAAAAATGTTTACAAACTTAAAGAAGTTTACACTACTGTTGATTTCCTAGCAAAGAGTGCAGAATAACCGCCGTGGTTAAAAATTAACATTTTTTTGAGGGAGGGGGGAATTTGTGTCATCTTTAGAGTAAAATGTTGCTTTTTAAAATAAATTCGTCTTAGCTAGAGATAGCATTCAACACATAGAGGATAATTTAGTAAATAGACAAAAAGATATAGAGCAGAGTGAGAGCTGGTACAAAAATTGGTTTTCTACCACTCCATGGATAACAACAGTGCTCCCAGCCTTTTTGGGGCCCTTCATTGGCTTTATGTTGCTAGTTTCCTTTGGTCCTTGGGCTTTTCGCAAACTCACCACCTTTGTAAAGAATCAAGTGGATGAAGCAACCAGAAAGGACTCAAAGGTTCTGTACCAACAACTATGCACCTCAGAAGACCAGCTGACACCTGACATCTCCCCTCCTGCCAACTCTCCGCCACTTAAGTTTGAAGTTATTGAGGAGCTGGTGCATAGACCTCAATCTGTGCGCTCGAGCCTTGCCAAGCTTTGGAAACGACTGACTCAAGGGTAGCAGATGCGGTGACTGGAAGCCCCACACCTCTTCACCCAGTGTGGCCAGTCCACCAAGGCACGTCTGTCCCTTCCATATTGTATACTAAACAGGGGGAGATGTGGGAGACCGAGCACCCCACATATCAAAGGAACTCTGAATGAATTTTTCACCGCCTGCCTGATTCAAGCCACAAAAGTTTGCATAGCCCCAAACCAACAGAAAACTCTGCAAATAAATTTAGCTCAGCACAAAGAATCTGGCTTAACCAGATTCCTTAACCTTTCCATGGAACCTGTTTTTGTAACTGCTCTCAAGCATGTAGTTATAGATATGTTTTTGTAAAGTTTAAATTATGATCCTTATTGCTTGCACAAAAGATAGATCTAAATGGAAAATAGGCTAAACAAATAATTGTATTTGCGTAAATATCAATCAGCTATTTGTTTAAGAATTTGCTTCCCCTCCCCCCATCCTGCCAGGTTCCTCTTTATCCTTCCCGCCATCAAAATGTGTTTATGCTCCCATTGGTTAAAATTGTTGTACTTGTATAAATAATGTTTTATTGAAAAATAAATAAATAAAGAGAGAACAAAATGCAGGACAAAAAAAAGTTTAAAATATTGTGTAACATTTTTGTATGAAGTTAGTGTTTTTGTAATTTTTGTAAAATTAAAATTTATAGAAAATATTAGTCACTATAAAATCTATAATCTTTTGTTATAGGACATATGCTTGATTATATTTGAGTATATTGTATATTATGGGTAAGAATTGTAGGTAGCTCTTATTTCCCTGACTTTGGTCAAATAAACTGTAGATTACTTGCAGACCAACTCACCTCATCCCCCAGGCTCATTAAAGTTTACCTGTCATTTAATGTGCACCTCTTACTTTAGAGTTATGTCTAAAGTACTTCACTCAATATATGGAGGTTTTTATAAAATAATTTTTATCAAAACCATTGTAAATTACAAATACTTCATGGTTGGATTTCAGACATACAATGACAGTTAATTAGGGCATTCCCACCAGCAGCATTGACCTCCTTCCACCAAAGTCCCCAGTGTACATTCTATAACTCCACCCAAGACCCCCTAGCCTTCCAGTATAGCTGACCCATTTTAAGTACAGATTGTTGTAGTTTGGATCTCTTGATTCTATTGTTGTTGACTTGGCTTGGGTATTTAGTTTTGTCCTTGTTTATTTCGACCAATGCATCTGACCACCACTTGGCCCCGGCCTCATCCTCTTTTTTTTTCTTCTCAATTTTGTAGAAAAATGGGAAATTTTTGGTAAAACAAAGTAATTCATGCCCTAAGGTTCTATGATAAAGGCAGGAGACTCTCTCTAGAAATACAAATAAAATTTAAGAAAACAAAAACTGCCACTCCCATCCCTGGAGTTTTTCTTTAATTGGTTACTTCAGTGATGGTGAGGTGAGTTAAATGTATACACCAATATCACAAATGTCAACACAATTGTAAACACATTATATTGACTATAATAAATTAAAAATAAAGTTTTCAATAATTAAAAATAACTCTCAGCAAGCTGGGAATGAAAGGAACCTTTCTCAATATAGATAAGGTGATCTACCATAAGCCAATGGCAAATATTATCCTCAATGGAACTTTTCCTTTAAATTCTGGTACAAAAAAAGACTGTCTGCCCTCAACACTCCTATTCATCATAGTACTGGATGTACTTGCTATAGAGAATAGGCAAGAAAAAAATATCAAGGAAATCCAAATAGGAAACGAAGAAGTCAAATTCTAACTCTTTGCAGAAGACATGATATTTTACTTAGAAAACCCTAAAGACTCTACTAAAATACTTCTAGAAACAAAAGATTCATAGAGCAAGGTGGCAGGCTACAAAATTAATACACAAAAATCAATGGCCTTTTTATACACCAATAATGATAGGGAAGTAATAGACATTAAGAAAGCAACCCCATTCACATTAGTGTCACACAAACTCAAATATCTTGGAGTCAACTTGTCTAAAGATGTGAAGGACCTATACAAAGAAAACTATAAAACCTTGCTCCAAGAAATAAGAAAAGACACATGGAAATGGAAACACGTACCCTGTTCATGGATAGGCAGGATTAACATCATTAAAATGGTAATAGTTCCCAAAGCATTGTACAGATTTAATGTGATCTCTCTAAAGATACCCAGGACATTCTTCAATGAAGTGAATCAGACACTTCTGAAATTCATTTGGAACAATAAACACCTGCAAATAGCTAAAGCACTCCTGTGAAAGGAATATGGGAGGCATCACTTTCCCAAACTTTAAACTGTATTACAAAGCAATAATTATCAAAACAGCATGATATTGGAATAAAGAGAGACCCACAGATCAGTGAAATAAGCTTGAGTATTTGGACATACAATCACCTAATTTTTTTTATAAAGGAGCAAGAAATCGTAAATGAAGCAAGGCCTCTTCAACATGTGGTGTTGGCAAAACTGGTTAGATACTTGCAAAAAAGCGAACTCAGGCCCCCAGCTAACACCATGTATGAAGATAAAAATCCAAGTGGATTAAAGACCTTGATATCAGACCTGAAACCATAGGTATATAAAACAACACGTAGATAAAACAGTCCATGAAATTGAGTCTAAGATATCATTAATGAGGAAACAGCACTCTCCAAACAAGTGGAAGCAGAGATAAATAGATGGGAATATATTGAGCTGAGAAGCTTCTGCACCTCAAAGGAAATAGGTTTCAGGATACAGGAGTCATGCACTGAATGGGAGTAACTATTCACCCAATACCCAGCAAATAAGGGGCTAATATCCAAAATATACAAGACACTGACATAACTTTACAAGAAAAACACATCTAATCCCATCAAAAAATGTGGAGTAGAAATGAAAAGACACTTTAACAAAGAAAAAATACAAATGGCATAAGGGAACATGAAAAAAATGCTCCACATCACTAATCATCAGGGAGATGCAAATCAAAACACACCTATGAGGTACCATTTCACACCACAGAGATTGGCACACATCACAAAGAATGAGAACAAGCAGTGCTGGCGGGGAGATGGAAAGAAAGAAACTCTTATTCACAATTGGTGAGAATGTTGTCTAGTACAGCCTTTATGGATAACGATATGGATATTCCTCTAAAAACTGGCAATTGTGCTCACATACTATCCAGCTAAACCACTCCTAGGCATATACCTAGGAACACAAAAATACAATATATAAATCCCTTCCTCACACCTTTATTCAGTGCAGCACTATTTGCAATAGACAGACTCTGGAAACAGCCAAGATGCCCTTCAACAGATGAATGGCTAAAGAAACTGTGGCACATATACACAATGGAATGTCACAGCATGCAGGATGGATGTCTCCATTATAGGTGAAGCTAGCCCACCAGACGTGTCTATTGGCTTTCCTGGTGCAGTGAGCTGATATTCCCCTCAAGAAATATTTTGGCCAGCAGGCCCATTGGTGGAATTAATCATAACCCCTGCGTGGATCACTGGCTATATTTCTGTTATATATGACATGGTGGTGCAGTAAATATCTCTTTTCTTATCATTTGGCTTTGTCTCCCTTGTGAAACTACAGACCAAAATTCGGCCTCAGTCAATGTGTAGTCAGAGGAATTTCAGTACCAAAAAGCCGCCAAAGTTCCCTCCTGGCTAAGTATATTTGCAACTCAAAAACAAGTCCAGCCAGCCTGCAACCTGTTTTTCTGTTTTCAGCTTCTAGGTGATAACAATAGTTTCTGTCTTTCTTGCATTTCACTATTCCGGCAGGCTGCAAAATTGTAGCAAAGCCTGTTTCTCGTTCTTTGTTATAAGAATCTTCTTGCTAACCAGAACACCCCCTTTTCATGTTTCGTCTTACCTTGCTAGCTAATGATTCTTTTCACCCATATCGGTATCGGCTAGTTTTTTGATATGTATATTATGTTGTTCCTCCTGAATATTCTCCCCTTGCATACCAGAGTTGTGCTTATATGTCATCAAACTGAAAAGTTAAATTGTCTCAAGTCTATTGCAGACGCATGTCCCCATAAAATTTCTTTTGTGTGGTCTCATTATTTCATATTTCATATTCATCCGTTCATATGCCTGCTTTCCTTTCGTGAAGGATTTCATCCTCACCAGAGATGCTGGGATGCAAGACACCTGCAGCAGAGATAAAGTCATAAATTTTCCTATACATGGATATACATGGAATCTATTATGCTGAGTGAAATATGTCAGAGGGAGAGAGATAGACGCAGAATAGTCTCACTCATCTATGGATTTTAAGAAAAAATAAAAGATATTTTTTGCAATTATTCTCATTGACAAAGAGAGGAGGGAAGAAATGCCCAGCTCACTACATGAGGCTCACCACAAAGAGTAGTGAGTGCAACTACAGAAATAACTTCACTGAGAATTATCATAACTATGTGAATAAATGAGGGAAGTAGAAAGCCTTTCTTGAGTACTTATGGGGGTTTGGTGGGGAGGAGGGAGATTTGGGACATTTGTGATGGGAATGTTGCATTGGTGAAGGGGGTGTTCTTTATATGACTAAAACCCAACTTCTATTATATTTGTATTCAAAGTGTTTACATAAAGATGTTAATAAAAAGTAGTAGTAGGTAAAATGAAATAAAAGTAGTCTCTTCTAAATAATCAATTTTATATATTGAAACATTCCCTTTATTAAAAAGAGCCAGGATGTGTGATTTTCAATTTTCCTTGAAGCAGGGTACTTTATTATCTGTTATGTGGTTCAGGAGACTATTATCTACTTTTGGCTATACTCAACTAATAAGACCAGATTTTTGTGCAAGTACTCAAGGATACATTATTTTCTTTAGCCTGAGGTTCTGGGGAACACCAGAATATCCCAATTATGTTCAGGACTTCCATGACTATCCCTAGAAGTGCTCAAGAGACCTCCATGTCACACCTAGCAGTATTCAGTAAGCCGTGTTGTGTCAGGATTTGAAACTGAGTCCAGACACTTTCAGAGTATGCACCTACACCACGTTATACTATCTCCATTTTTCGACTTCTTTCAGAATACTTCATCTTTCTTACCTAAAAAGGATTTGCTTTATTTAGGGTCATTTTGTAATTAATGGGAGAATCTTGGTTACATATGAGGAATTTTGTGAGTGAACAAAACTATGGAAGGAGAATATATAAACTTATACTTTATGTTATTAAATATGACAATTAAAAACTCATAAATTCCTAAATATTTTTATTTACATGTGTATAGATATTTGATTTTTAGCTCTATAATGGCAGAGATATTTAATGAGTAACTGCACATTTCCTCATATCTCTGATTAGTAACATCAAATTGATGACTTGAAATTGAACATAAGAATATTTACACAATAGAAATTAGCAAACTACACTTTTCCCTCCGGATATTCTATATTTATATGTTTGCAGCTTACTATCATTGCCACATGGTGGGCAGCCTATAGATCTTGAGACAGTAATGTTGATACCAATGATTTCTAGGTCTAGTAAACTGAGTTTGAGGGACACAGATTTAGCTGCTGACATGCCTCATAACTTGAGAAGAGAAGATTCCTTATGCATTTGGGTGCTTTAAAAATGTTTTTCACTTTGTCCCTTGTCAAAAAATGAAGGGAGAATCCAAGATTTATTTCTCATCTGTTTCTGTTCAGAAATCTTCATTTTCTGGATAGTGTGAAAAATGAGAATGTACACCTACCTCATCCCAAGAGGAAATTGTATTATTAGGAAAAGTCTATGAAAAAAAATGTGTATTTCCCCGAACCCCATACATAATTTCTGGGTGAAAATTTTTAATTGCATCTGTAGTGTAAAACAGAAATGAATACAAGATTGATAGCCAATGCAGATGACAACTTATTTTTTCTTAGCTTTGAATGCAGTAGGAGTTTTGGTAAACATATTTCATATATTTTATCTCATTTGATCCTCAGAATAAATAACTCTAGAGCTGATACTATTGAGCTCATTTTCTAATAGGAACCCAAGTTTTAGAGGTTTAGTTACTGGCTGAGATCACTAGCTAGTAAAATGTTAAAGCTAGGATTAAAAATGACACTAGCAGACAGGCCAGCTCCAAAATTTTGTTCTTAGGCATTTTGTGCTTCTCAGTAGAGTGCAGATAATGTGAAACACTTTTCAAGCAGATAGGAAGATTAATGGCTAGTATAATACAACCCATGATAGTATTAGTTAGCATATGTTTAAACTCTTGGAATTGGGTAGCATTGAACTAAGCATCAGGGGAACTTTAACCTGTGAGAATTTTGCAGTTTTGAGTGAGAAATTGGAACTATAGTACAGCTGGTAGGACATTTACCTTGCAAGTTGTGGACCTGAATTTGATCTCCAGCATCCCATATGGTCCACTGAGCACTAACAGGAGTAATTCTTGAGTGTTGAGCCAGAAGGAACCCATTATCACTTTTCGGTGTGGCTCAAAACAAAGCAAAGCAGCAAAAGATTTTTGTACTTTTGAGTAAATTGCTAACATTTTTGCCTCCATTTTCTGATCTTTAATGCCAGTAAATAATATAATTGTGATGAGTAACCTGTACAATAAAGCATCTTGCATACTGTATACTGCTTTATAAAGTATAAAAGCATAGCTTACAAGTATTATATTGTTTTTGAGATGTCAGGCAACATTCTGATTATTTGCTTTATACTACTGTAATCCTGTTAGGCAGCTCCTAATACGTTTTGGATTAAAAATTGTAAGTAAAATGCACAAGGGCCTATTATTTATTTGGTAGAGTGGTAGAGTGGTGAATTAGTGATAATTAATTTATGTTAAAATAATAATAGTGATTATTATTATTATTATTATTATAAAATACTACGTTTGAGGTTAGAGGACTTTTTTGGTTTTTGGGTCACATCTGGCTGTGTTCTGAGCTTACTCTTGAAATTTATCCTGGATTTTCTTGGGGAGGTATTTGAGATGCTGGGGATTTAATACAGGCCAGTCACATACAAGGCAAGCACCCTACTCATTTTTAAGCATTCACTAAGTAGAATCATACTTGAGTTCATATATATGAAAAGAATGTGGTTTCTGCTCTACAGATGATAGGTTGGTAAGAAATTAAACTTGCAAATAAGAAAATAATTACTTACAAATTACTTGATATTTTGCAAACACTTGATAATTTATAAATTATGAGAAACCACCTAATGTTGCTTGGAGAATGCTTTGTATGATCTTTACAGGAGATGGGATAAACTAATATTAAGAAAGATAAGATAGGATAGTCTCAACTTGTTATGTACCATTACTTGCAAATGCCCGCTTTTCAAATTAAGGGTATGCCTAAGATATTCAGGATTGTGATAACTTCAAATTTTTCCAGTACTGTCATCCTAGTTGGAACACACTGATTTAGATGTCAACATAGATTTAAAGCACCTAATGTAGAGAAATGAAATAGGAGAAAATCAACTAGCACCAAATTATTTAATGACATTACTATGAGATGCATTTCTTTTATTTTTTGCTTTAAAAAAAAACATTTATTATAATATTTTTAAAAGCTTATTCAAATTTTTAATAAAATTTTTTATTTTGACCAAAGTGAATACAAATCTTTCACATATCTATTTTAGGTACATATTGACATTGAATCAGGGGAATTCCCACCACCAAAGTTGTCCTCCCTCCACCCCCATTCCCAGTATGCATCCCTTATCCCCTCCCTTACCCCTTGGGCTGCTAGTATAAGTGGTCCCCTCCGTGTCTAGCTTGTTGTAGATTGGGTATCAATTCTGTTGTCATTGGCTTAGGGTTTGGTGTTTAAGACTGATCATTTTTATTACTACTTTGTGATCATACAACTGTTTGATCTTGGTATCCTCCACTCTTTCTCCCTTTAATTTGAGAGGCGGAACAAGATGGTTCAAGTTATGTGGTTCTGTTTGAAGAAGAGAAAAAAGAAAAAAAATAGAAAATGGGGTAAAAATCAAACAGGCAAAAATATGGGCGGAGTCCTTCTAGAGGCTATAAGTATTCATTTCAAAGAAGAAAGGGAAAAGGAAGAGAAACACAACAACAATGCAAAAAGAAAAATCAAACAAAAAGTCCAAAAAGCACCATAGCAATAAAAACAACCATCACACAATAACCACAGTCCTGAAATAAAAATGAAACAAAGCACACAAAATGAAAACAACAACAGCAACAACAATAGCAACCCCCCCCAAAATTATTTTGTGCTGTTTGTTCTTTTTTTTCTGCATAGGCGCAGTAAATATTGGGGAAATTAGATAGGGAATTCCCTTGGTCTAAGAGATAAAAGTTTTCTCCGCCCTTGAAGTATACTGTCATGGGAATAACTACAGACTCTATACATGCTCATTTACTTTCCCCTAGGTCCTTTTGTGGTGTATGGAAAACTTCTGACATGGATGATAAACTCAGACCTCTGTATCTAGAGAACTTGGTATCTGGACAGGTCAAAGAATGGAGCCTATGATGAAGTCTTTCTTTATGGTTCTAGAAATTCTGTTCCATTACTGTTGTTTTAATCAATCTTCTGTAGTTGATGGTCTTGGTTTTTATACTGATCCTAGGATGAAGCCTAGGATAGAGTCTTTCATTATTTTTCCAGAAGACCTGTTAAGTTGCAGTAGTCTCAGTTAGAACTCTGAAATTAGAGATCTTGGTTGCTGTACAGGTCATAAGCCAAATCCTAGACTAGGGCTTTTTATTGGTCCCAGGATAAGTTTTGTCCAGTCATGGTTGTCACAGTCAATCTTCTGTAGAAAACGATCTTGGCTTTTGCATGGATCAAAGGATGACAAGTCTTCTGACTTCATCCTATCATTAGATGGTGATGTAAGAAAATCTGCTCTTAGATCAAGTTGACGCCTTTTCCTCATTGTCAGGATATTATGTCAAAACTAGTGCATGTTTGGTGTCAGAGTAATATTAATAATGTCCTAGAGGGAGTTTGGTTCCTGGAGCTGTTGCGGAGAACTGTGTCTATTCTATATCTGGGATCTAGGGTTCTGTCTAATCAAGTGGAGTCTAAGTTGTGTCCACAAGACATATGTTCAAGGTTGGAGGTTCCCTGTATTCTAAAAAAGTATGAATTCTTACCCCTAGTATATAATAGCTTGTTTCTATATGTAAAATTTCCCCCTTTTTAGTATGCCTTTGCAGGAAGAAATGGTGCTATATTATATTGCTGGTGCATTTGGGGGTGGGAATGACAGGCTCCATCCTCTCTGTGCCCTGGTTTTGACTTGAGCTATTATCTCAAGCGAGACTGTTTATTATAGGTTTTTTTTTTTACCAAGCAGAACCAGAAAAGGTGAAGTTAAGAAGTGAAGAAAACAGAAACAAGACAAAAATATATAGAAAAAAATTTTTTAAATGAGTTAAAAAGTAATTAAGGGGACAAAGTGATGCAGGAGACTACCTTACATTTGGGGATAAGCCAGTTAAGAAGTAGTATTAAATAGTTCTTAAACTTATAAAGGGACTATAGGCTTCCCCATTGTCTTTTGAGATTTTCTTGTGGGGTGTGGGATCCAGGGCACATTTTTATCGCACACCCTGGTCTTCTTGTGATTGAGAAAAAAAGTGTGGCAGAGAGGTCTCGGGTAGAGTTCTTGTGCTGGAGATACTTCCGGAGCTGAGTCCCATATCCAAGAACAGTCCACGTTTGGGAGAGGTAAGAAGGAGGGCCACACAGCATGAGTTAGCAGAGGTATTTGTTTTAGTTTCTTGCTGGGGACGAGCTGTAGTCTGAGTGGGAGTCCCTTCGCTTGGGTGATGGGTAATATTTTATTGGGGTAGGAGGTTGGTCTTGATACCTAATGGGTTAAGAACCGAGGATAAAGAACATTAATAAGGTGGGATATCAGGTTGGGATTTGGGAGTGAAGGGATAGTAGGATTTCTGGAAGGGGGAGTGAATAGTATATAGGAGGGCTATATACACTACAGTCATGGGCTGTTTACAATTTAGGTTTGGATCTCATGGAGGAGTCCTCTATCTGTGTGCTCATGCCCACCTAGAAACATACAATAGTTAGCTTAGGTATAACTTAAGAAACAGAGGTGGAGAGAGCAAGAAATAAGAGAACAGAAAAATAGGTAAATATAGTAAAAGTAAGGTAAAGTAACTAATAATTCAACTAAGGGAGATTGGGCCGATATGTCAAAGTTCGGAGGTTTTCTCATTTTCTAGTAATTTTGTTAGTGATGAGGTTGGGCCTACCTGAATGAGGGTTTAAGGAATAGGTGATGACTGAAACAATTTAGGGTACATATAGATTTCTAGATGCATTTATTTTCATAATTTTTCTTATTGTGCTACATTAAAAATATTTTTATTACTACTAGGTTACCTGAAAAAACTAACATAAAATATATTACTTAATGTCTGGGTGTAAATCTGGGGACAGTGGTGAAGGGAATTTTACATAGGTGGTAAGATTTATATTCAAACAAATATATTGAGAAACTATATAATACACTGTATTTAAATAGAATATTTTATTTAAAAATAAAGATAAGAAACCTGAAAAGTTACTAAAAAGGCATTAAAATGAATATGCAAGGAAAGATAAATGAGTATATTTATTCATTTATTTATTTATCATTTCATTTATATCACAAATATTTGTGATACTATTATCATATAGCATCTTATTCTGAGAACTACAGATACAATGGTAATTAAGATAAAAGTTCTTTTCTAGTATTATTTGCAGGTAATACACTATTAAATGAAAGGCATATAATTAATATAAATGGACCATGGTGTATTTGAGGCAGCAGGTTGTTGAGACAATATTAGAAAATTGACAAAATGCAGGTCAATTGGAGTGATATATAGTACAGGATTAATGCACATGTATCTAAGCATGGTTCTATCTCTGGCACTACATGGATTATACCATTAAAGAAAAATGTATTCTCTAGGTATTAAGTACCCAACTTTCTGGAAAATATAATTTAAGAAGGTAACAATTAGATGAAAGACACTACAAAGCAATAGTTATCAAAACAGCATAGTATTGGAATAAAGACAGACCCACAGATCAGTGGAATAGGCTTGAGATCTCAGACAATGTTCCTCAGACATACAATTACCTAATTTTTGACAAAGGAGCAAGAAATCCTAAGTGGAGCAGGAAAAACCTCTTCAACAAGTGGTGCTGGCAGAACTGGTTAGCCACTTGCAAAAAAGCGAACATAGACCCCCAGTTAACATCATGTACAAAGGTAAAATCCAAATGGATTAAAGACCTTGATATCAGACTGGATACCATAAGGTATATAGAACAACACGTCAGTAAAACACTCCATGACATTGAGACTAAAGGCATCTTCAAGGAGGAAAGTGCAGTTTCCAAACAAGTGGAAGCAGAGATCAACAGATGAGAATACATTAAGCTGAGAAGCTTCTGCACCTCAAAAGAAATAGTGCCCAGGATACAAGAGCCACCCACCAAGTGGGAGAAACTATTCACCCAACACCCATCAGATAAGGGGCTAATATCCAAAATATACAGGGCACTGACAGAACTTTATAAGAAAAAATCATCTAATCCCATCAAAAAATGGGGAGAAGAAATGAACAGATGCTTTGATAAAAAAGAAATACAAATGGCCAAAAGGCACATGACAAAATGCTCCTCATCACTAATCATCAGGGAGATGCAAATCAAAACAACAATGAGATACCATCTCACACCACAGAGATTGGCATACATCACAAAGAATGAAAACAATCAGTGTTGGTGGGGATGTGGAGAGAAAGGAACTCTTATCCACTGCTGGTGGGAATGCCATCTAGTCCAACCTCTATGGAAAGCGATACGGAGATTCCTCCAAAATCTGGAAATTGAGTTCCCATTCGACCAAGCTATTCCACTCCTAGGGATATACGCTAGGAATACAAGAATACAATACAAAAACCCCTTCCTCACACCTATATTTATTGCAGCACTATTCAACAGACAAATGGCTAAAGAAACTATGGTACATATACACAATGGAATATTATGCAGCCGTCAGGAAAGATGAAGTCATGAAATTTTCCTATACATGGATAAACATGGAATCTATCATGCTGAGTGAAATAAGTCAGAGGGAGAGAGAGATGCAGAATAGTTTCACTCATCTATGGGTTTTAAGAAAAATAAAAGTCATTTTTGCAACAATCCTCAGGGACAATGAGAGGAGGGCTGGAACTTCCAGCTCACTTCATGAAGCTCACCACGAAGAGTGGTGAGTGCAGTTATAGAAATAACTACACAGGGGCCGGGCGGTGGCGCTGGAGGTAAAGTGCCTGCCTTGCCTGCGCTAGCCTAGGACGGACCGCGGTTCGATCCCCCGGCGTCCCATATGGTCCCCCAAGAAGCCAGGAGCAACTTCTGAGCGCATAGCCAGGAGTAAACCCTGAGCGTCACAGGGTGTGGCCCAAAACCCCCCCAAAAAAGAAATAACTACACAGAGTACTACCATAATTATGTGAATGAATGAGGGAACTGGAAAGCCTGTCTGGAGTACAGGTTGGGGTGGGTGGGATGGCGGGAGATTTGAGACACTGGTGATGGGAATGTTGCACTGGTGAAGAGGGGTATTCTTTACATGACTGAAACCTAATCACAATTATATATGTAATCAAGATGTTTAAATAGGGCCCGGAGAGATAGCACAGCGGCATTTGCCTTGCAAGCAGCCGATCCAGGACCTAAGGTGGTTGGTTTGAATCCCGGTGTCCCAAATGATTCCCCGTGCCTGCCAGGAGCTATTTCTGAGCAGACAGCCAGGAGTAACCCCTGAGCACCACTGGGTGTGACCCAAAAAAAAAAAAGATGTTTAAATAAAGGGAAAAAAAGAAAAAAAAAACATTTACAATTAAAAAAAAAAAGACACTGCCAAAAACAAATGCAAGAGACTATCATCCTGCAGATTTAGAAGGAGGGCAGATCTCTGAAATTTTATCATAGAAATCTCAGAGACCAAGAAATCATATTTAAAAGCCTAAAATCTATTGTTCTTCAGACTCTGCCCCATGAAATTACAGAAATTTTAGATATTATTTAGTGTTTGAGCAACAATAACTTAAAACATAAAGATAAAAATACATGATGGCATCATTCAATGATTGTGGCTTGGCAAAAGAGTAATTTACATTATTGGTGATAAGTTCATTAACACTTACAATATTGTTATTATCATTGAGGGAATGTCTGTAAGAAGAGCATTCTGGTATAAAAGGGAACCAATGTCTGATAATAAGGCTCAAAGAAGAATACTTACAAAATGTAATTAAATTAGTTTGAATGCTGAAATTATATAAAATTTGTGTGATTCAAATAGGAATGTGATTGCTGTGGATCATTCAAGCTTGTCTGTTTTTTTGGTAAGTCAGTCCGCAAGAAACATTATTTTGTAAATTATTTATATATATATACTAGAAAAACAAATTTCAGATATTTAAGTGTGGTTTTATGAATTATTTAGGTGTGCTTCTAGCAACTTGGGCACACAGGACCTTGCATAGTGCTTTACCAACCTCTTGAACCTCACTCCCACACTGCAATGTGCTTTCAACCATTATCAAATAAGATGAACTATGCTAATTCACTAAGATAAATTAGTGATATCTATTTGTAACTGTGAGACAAATAGTAAGATGAGTGCCTTTTATAAAAGTAGTGGGGTTATTTTGGAGGGTGTGAACCAAGCTGTGATCATTGTTTACTCCTGGCTTCTGCACTTATTGATGAGGGGCCTGTTGCCAGGGCTGCAGAACTATGGGCTGCAGAAGTTCAAGACTGTCAGGGCACCATGCTGCAAAGCTTGCAAGGGTCCGAGGGGCCTGGCTGCCGAATGAGGCCAAGATCCCACCAGGGATGCCAACTTGTAGCGACTGTCCAAAATGGATTGAGAGAGAGGGAGAGAAATCAAGTATCATTTTTATTCTTCCTGGACTCTCTGCCTCTGCCACCTGTGTGTTTCAGAGAGAGGAAGAGAGAGATTCACTGGCCATAGGTGGCCAGGGGAGGCCCTGTTTTAAAAGAGAAAGTGGTATAGATACAAACAGGCAGCATCTTGTCGAGGCATTATCTCTGCCCTTCCCCTCCTGAGCGGCAGGGGCTGCTTTGGTCACTATCCTGCCTCCCCCCCTGTACAATTGTTCAAGTTTTCCTTTTTTTAAAATAATTTTTATTATGACAAAGGTGAATTAAAAATCTTTCACAGTAATATTTAAAGTACATAGTGACATTGAATCAGGAGCATTCCCATCTCCAGTGTTGTCCTCCCTCCACCACTATTCCTAGTGTGCTTATACCTGGCATGTACTTGTTCTCTAAGTTATCCAGTGAAAATAGTAAAAAAAAGTTGTCACTTTGTAGTGTCAACTAGAAGGGCTGTAATTCTAACTTGGTACTTCTTTGGGACGTCCTTCAGAAGGTACTTCATTCTGAGTACTATGTCCTAACCTCCAGAACTTTGTTGATGCTCCTCCAACCCTTCAATAGCCAAGCCAGTCTTAGTAAAATCTAATTCCTGATAGTTAATGTCCACAGAATTCCTGATTATCATGACTCTGGAGATATATTTCAGCAGGTAGGGCATTTGCCTTGCATGTGGTTGACCTGCGTTTGATATGTTTTACTGAGCACCATTAGTAGTGATGATACCTTGAGCATAGTGTCTGGAGTAAGACTTTTGTACTATAATACGAGGAACAAAAAATAAAAACAAAGGAAGAAATAAAATTTAGGGGAGTCAGAAAGGAGCTAGGTAGGAGGGATTATGCCTCTGACCTTTGAAATATATGAGTGGAGAGATTGATTGCTTGACAATAGCAGCATCTAACTGAAATGGATTTAAAAAAAGGGTAGATGGATAGACCAAGGTCTTAATCTTTATTACTTCTTCTTCCTAATATGGATTGGGAGGAAGAGAATTTATCAGCAATTAGATGTCCATACAAAATCATATAGTACATATTGCAAATTGATTAGTTATGGTCTTATATGTCATATCAAGGAAACTCCTGGATTCTGAAATTGTCTAACATAGGGAAAAAGAATTATTGATTCTAAAACAAAGAGAAACTTAATTTTGATCAAGTTCTTGAGTATGCAGCATGGTTTCTAAGATGTCATTTTCTATTTTCAATTTAATTATGTAACTACAATAATTTCAAAACCAAAACAGAAACATTTCTTTAACTGCTATATTTTAAACCAGATATATTAACAGTGTGATTTAAGTACATTCTAATACATTTGATGTCGTGTGCAATGCAAATTCTAAATCAGACCCTGCTTTGGTTTTAAATTGACTGTATTGCCAAATGCATTCTATGTCCTTTGTAACTGAAGAGTCAAAAAATTGAAATTCTTTGCTGTTCTTGCAAAAATACCTGCTAGATCCCTTAATAATATGGAGTGTATTTGTATGTATGGGTGAGTGTATTAATGAAATTTTACTATATTTCTTAAGGCCTCAAGGCCCATGTTCAGCAACATTTACAATACCAAAAGCAGACTTCATTTCAGAGGCTACAAACAATTAAGTTCTTGCAAAGAAATCATCAGAGGAGGCAGTATTTAACACAGCTTCTGATGTTTTTCATCTGAGAAATATGCCTAAGTTTTGGCAGTGATTTAGGCACTTGAGCTTGACATTGGCCTAATTTATCATCTTGGTTGTGATCTTTTTAATTTGATGAGGGGTTGACATCTTGTCCAGGTTTTTAGAATATTTATGATGATCTATTTTCTATAAATTGAACTGTTCCACTAATTATATTTCAGAATCGGTCTATTAGTTCCTGTTTGCTCTTGGCAACAACTAAGATGCTTGCGAGAGATTGCTCAGCACTTCCATTATTGACCCCATGTTTGTGAATATCAGTATTTAACCCAATTGTCAAAATTCATCTCTTGACTGTAAAGTACTGCTCAGGATTCATTTTAAAAGTTCCTGAGGATATTGTTACTCATCCTTAAATCTTGTCTTGGACTATTTATCTTCAGCGAGCTGACTCTTGGTCAGGAAAAGAGCAGCTATTCTAGGTAATGGCATCAGAGAAGTTTTATGTTTGGTTAGTTTTGGGCCACACCTAGTAATGTTCAGGGGTTACTCCTGGCTATGCACGCAGAAATTGCTCCTGGCTTGGAAAATCATATGGGATGCCAGGATCAAACCCAAGTCCATCCTAGGTCAGCCGCATGCAAGGCAAATGCACTACTGCGGTACTATTGCTCCAGCTCCAGAAGAAGGTTTTATTTAATATGTGGAATTATGGACAGAGTATAAGATGGCAGCCATGACACTTGCATTACATGAGGCCAACTCCTGGTTCAATCCCAGGAGTAACCTCTTAGCACTGACGAATTTGCCTCCTTTTATAATTGATATTTTATTTAACACCTTGATTATATGATTGTACTTGAGTTTCAGTCATGTAAAGAACACCCCACTTCACCGGTGCAACATTCCCACCAACAATGTCCAAATGTCTCTCCTCCTCACCCCACCAAGCCGGTACTCTAGACAGGATTGTTAACTTCCCTTATTCATTCACATTTTTATGAATGTAACAATGTGTAGTTATTTCAGTGTAGTTATTTCTCTAACAGCACTCGCCACACTTTGTGGTGAACTTTATGTCACAAGCTGGACCTTCCAGTCTCCTCTCTTGTCTCTGACAATTATTGCAAAAACATCTTTTATTTTTTTAAAACCCATAGATGAGTGAGACTATTTTGTGTTTATTGATCTCCCTCTGACTTAATTCACTCAACATAATATATTTCATGTACAACTATGTATAGGAAAATTTCATGACTCTATCTCTCATGATGGCTGCATAATATTCCATTGTGTATATGTACCACAGTTTCTTTAGCCATTCATCTGTTGAGGGGTATCTTGGTTGTTTCCAAAGTCTGGCTATTGTAAATAGTACTGCAATGAATATAGGTGTGAGGAAGGGGTTTTTGTATTGTATTCTTGTGTTCCAAGGGTAAATCCCGAGGAGTGGTACAGCTGGATCATATGGAACTTAAAATTTCAGTTTTGGAGAAAACTCCATATTGTTTTCCATAAAGGATGGACTAAATGGCATCCCCACCAGCAGTGAATGGGAGTTCCTTTCTCTCCAAATCCCTGCCAGCACCAATTGTTCTTGTTCTTTGTGATGTGTGCCAATCTCTGTGGTGTGAGGTGGTACCTTATAGTTGTTTTGATTTGCATCTCTCTGATGATTAGTGATGTGGAACATTTTTTTCATGTGCCTTTTAACCATTTGTATTTTTTCTTTATCTAAGTGTCTGTTCATTTCTTCTTCACATTTTTGATGGGGTTAGATGTTTTCTCTTATAAAAGTTCTGTCAATGTCTTTTATATTTTGAATATTAACCTTTTATCTGATGGGTGTTGGGTGAATAGTTTATCCCACTCAGTGGGTGGCTTTTGTATCCTGGGTACTATTTCCTTTGAGGTGCAGAAGCTTCTTAGCTTAATATATTTCCATCTATTGATCTCTGCTTCCACTTGTTTGGAGAGTGCAGTTTCCTCCTTGAAGATGCCTTTAGTTTCAATGCCATGGAATGTTTTACCTACCTGTTATTCTATATACCTTATGGTTTCAGGTCTTATATCAAGGTCTTTAATCCATTTGGATTTTAAATTTGTACATGATGTTAACCGGGGATCTTAGTTTGCTTTTTTTTTGCAAGTGGGTAAAGAATTGTGCTAACACCATTTGTTGAAGAGGCTTTCTTTGCTCCATTTAGGATTTCTTGATCCTTTATCAAAAATTAGGTGATTTTTTTTAATTTTATTTTGATCATAGTGGCTAACATATTGTTGACAATGATATTTTAGGTACATATTTACATAAAATCAGGGGGGATTCCCATCACCAAATTGTCCTCCCTACACCTCCGTTTTTGTCCTACCACCCATATCCTCTTCCCTCACCCCCAGGGTAGCTAGGATATGTGGTCTCCTCTGTATCTAGCCTACTGCATAGTAGTCTTGCACCTGTTTGGTCCTGGTGTCTCCCTTGTTTCCCCCTCTAATTGGGGGGGCAGGACTAGCTAGTTCAAGTTACGTGGTTTTGTTTGAAGGAGAGAAAAGTAATAAACTGGGGTAAAAGTCTAATATGCCGAAAATAAGCGGAATTCTTCCAGAGGCTCTCAACATCGGTTTGAGAAATGAAGGAGAGAAAAAAGTGAAACATTCCACCAGTACAAAAAGAAGTGTCAAATATCCCGTGAGGACTCCAACAATAAACACAAGCACCAAAAAAAAAAAAACCAAACAAACAAAAAAACACAAAAACAAACACAAAACAAAACAAAACAAGCAAACAAACAAACAAAAAAATGCCATGGTCTTGATATAGGAAACATGGCATAGCATACAAAGGAAGAACAGAAAGGAAGAGAAAGAATAGGTATAACTGGGGACAACTTCAATTATCACACCCAAACAGAGAAATTGACCAAAAATAGATAGGTAAATAAAAATAATAATAATAAATGAAAATAAAATAATATATATAAAAATAATGTTTTGTGCTTTTTGTTTTTTTCCCTCCTGCCCAGGCACAGTAAATATTGAGGTCATTCGAAAAGGAATTTACTTGGCCTAAGAGATATGGGGTTTCTCCGCCCTTGGAGTGTATTGTCATGGGATCAACTATAGACTCTGTTCAGGATCATTTACTCTCCCGGTGGTGCTTTTGTGGTGTTTGTAAGACCTCTGCTCTGTCCTGGGTGATACTATCAGGCCTCTGTGTCTAGGGATCTCAGTATCTGCACAGATCCTGCGGTGGGAGTTATGATGAAGTCACTCTTTGTGGTTCTAGAAGTTCTGTTCCATCAGTGTCATTTTAATTCATCTTCTGTGTTTGGTGATCTTGGTCTTTGCACTGAAGCTAGGATGGCACCTAGGACAGTGTCTTTCTTTGTGCTTCCAGAAGCCCCATTCCGTTACAATGGTCTCTGCCAGACCTTTGAAACTGGGGATCATGTTCATTGTGCAGATCATAGTTCAAACCCTAGGTTAGGGCTTTTTTTTATTGGTCCCAGGCTGTATACAGTCTGGTCATGGTTCTAGCAGCAGTCATCTGTAACTTGAAATCTTGGCTTTTGGGCCTTCCAAAGGGTGACAAGTCTTCTGATTTTGTCTTGTCATTAGCTAGAAAGGTAGGATAACCTTCACTTAGGTCCAGTTGTTCCCATTTTCTTCGTTGTCAGGATGTCATATTAGAGCTGGCATTTGTTGGTGACCTCGCAGTATTGCTGCTGTCCCGGATGGGATTTGTTTCCTGTAGCAGTTGTGAAGAACTGTGCCGTTCCTGTGTCTGGGATCCAGGGTTCAAGGCTGGATTGATGGTATCTAAACACCTGAGGTCTAAGTTAATTCCACATGACATATTTTCAAGGTAGGAGATATCCCTCTATTGTAAACAACTATGAGTTCCTATCTCTAATAGATAAGAGCTCTCTTTTCTTAATATATATATTTATGTAAGAATTCCCCTTTATTTTAGTGTGCCTTTGCAGGGGGAAATGGTGCTACCTTATATTGTTGGTGCATTTGGGGTTGGTCAAAGGGGGAAAACAGAAACAGGTTACATACCCAAAAAAAGATGAAAAAATAATAAATAGAAAAAAATAGGTATCAAAAATGTATGTGCTTACATATGTATATGTAGGCCAGATTTTTTTAAATGAGGTAGCAAAGTATTTAAAGGGCCAAAGTGATGCATATGACTATCTTACATTTGGGGAAAAGCAGGTAAAGAGGTGGTGTGATACAGTTCTTATGCTTATGTTGGAAATACAGGTTTTCCCATTGTCTTTTGGGTTTTTCTTGTGGTGTGTGGGTCCCCAGGCATCTTTCCATCCCATCCCCAGATCTTCTTCAGAGTGGCAAAAGATTTGTGGCAGGGAGGTCCTGGAAGGGTTCTTGCATTGAGGATACTTTTAGACCTAAGTCCGGTTTCAGGTAACAGTCCACGTTAGGGGGAATTGGTGGGGAGTGCCGCGCAGCATGGATCCGCAGGGGAGTTGGCTGCCTTTTCTTGCAGGAGACGAGGTGTGGTTTGACTGGGTGTCCTCTCGACTGGGTGCTGGGTAGTGTTTCGTTGGGGTAGGAGGTCAATCTTGATGCCTAATAGATTAAGGACTGAGGGTGGAGAGTTTTAATATAGCGGGAGGTCTGTATGGGATTGAGGGGTGAAGGGATAGTTGGATTTCCAAAGGGGGAAAAGGGGAAGGTATATGGAAGGGGTAGGAAGGGAGAAAAGAGAAAATACTTTAGAAAGAAAGGGAGAAGAGAAAAGGAAAAAAGTAAAGAGAAGAGTAGAAAAGAGAGAGAAAAAGAAAAAAAAGAAGAGAAAAAAAGAAGATAAAAAATAAAAAAGAAAGTAGTGAGAAGAGAGGAGAGAATAGCAGGGGAATGCTAGTTTGCTTGAATGTGTTCACAGAATAGAGCATGTAGTTTAAGTCTGTACGTCTCAGTTACTGCTTCGGTGGTCTGACTGGTCACGTGCTTCAGTTCCTAAAAGAAGGTGTAACCTAGAGATAAAGTGTATGTTAAAGAGTTTTCTCGGGGCCATCTCATATTGCAAGCTAGGTATGGTATCTCGTGTGGTATCCCGCGCTGCCATCTTAGTTTATCCGCCATTTGTATTCAAGGATGCCTGTGGATATAAAAGCTGAGAGGTTATTTTAAATATGATAAGATAAAGACATTAAAATGTAGTGTTATGGGATGATTCCATTGCAGACAGTGATTTCCCGTGGTGTTCTTTACCTGTGTTCCAGAATACTATCTCTAAGTGATTGTTGTGGGCCTTTGTCGTGGAAGGCTGATTACATACCTGTTCTCTCTACGGTGCAGTTTTTGGTGTTGCTGTTTTCTTTGTGGAATAATCTGTAGTCAAGAGTTTGCGTTGTTCCTTTTTCAAGTACTTTGGGGACTGCTCCTGAGTATATGTTGACTATTGCAGTGTTTAGAGTTTCTACCCTGTTAAACCGTGTTATTTGATTGTTGAGTATCAGTTGTGTATAAGATGTGTGTTCTGGGTGCTTCAGAATAGTGCTACCATTCTGTGTTTCTCTTTTGTCTTCTGACTTACTTTGTTTAATATAATATGATCTAGGTCCATCCATGTTGCTGCAAAGTCTGTGATTGTATCATTTCTGACTGCCATGTAATATTCCATTGTGCATATATACCACATCTTAATGATCCATTCATCTGTTGTTGGACATCGAGGTTGGTTCCAAGACTTGGCTATTACACTGAGTGCTGCGATAAATAGTGGGGTGCACATATATTTTGGAATGAATGTCCTTCCCACTTGGGGGTATATACCTAGGAAGGCAATTGCTGGGTCAAATGGCAGCTCAATTCTGAGTTCTTTGAGTACTCTCCAGACTGTTCTCCATAGGTGTTGGACAAGGGGGCATTCCCACCAGCAGTGTATGAGAGTTCCTTTCATACCGCATCCCCGCCAACAGAGATTGTTCCCATTATTTTTAATGTGAGCCATCCTCACTGGTGTCAGGTGGTATCTCATTGTTGTCTTGATTTGGATCTCTCTGATGATGAGTGAAGGTGAGCATGTTTTCATGTGTTTGTTGGCCATCCTTTTGTCTTCCTCAGAGAAGTGTCTATTCATTTCATCTCCCCATTTATTTTATGGCTTTATTTGGCTCTGCTTTCTGAGTGCTTTGTATGTTCTAGATATCAGCCCTTTATCTGATATGTCGAGTGAAAAGATTTTTTCCCATTCTGTTAACTGTCTTCTTGCGTTAAGTAGGGTTTCTTTCGCCATGCAGAAGCTTTTTAGTTTAATGTAGTCCCATTTGTTTATGTTTGTTGCTAAAGTTCTTGCCAATGGTGCTCCATTCTCGAAGACCTTCTTGATATATAGGTCTTCGAGTGTTCTGCCTATTTTATTCTTAATAAACTTTATAGATTCGGGTCTGATTTCAAGGTCTTTGATCCATTTTGAGTTGACTTTTGTATAAGGGGTGAGGTATGGGTTGATCTTCACTTTTGTACATGTGGTTTTCCAGTTGTACCAACACCATTTGTTGAATAGACTTTCTTTGTTCCATTTCAGGTTCTTGCCTCTTTTATCAAATATTAGTTGGCTGTATATCTGGGGGTTTATGTCAGGGAATTCTGTTCTGACCCACTGGTCTGAGGTCCTGTCTCTGTTCCAGTACCATGCTGTTTTGATTACTATGGCTTTATAGTATAGTTTCAAGTTAGGTAAGGAGATGCCACCCAGCTTCTTGCTTTTCAGTATTTGTTTGGCTATCCTGGGTCTTTTGTGGTTCCAGATGAATTTTGTGATTGAATGTTCTATTTCTATAAAGAATGGTGTCTGGATTTGGATAGGGATTGCATTAAATCTATATAGAAGTTTGTGTAGGATAGTCATTTTGACTATGTTAATTCTACCTATCCATGAGCATGGGATGTTCTTCCATTTCTTTAGATCTTCTTCAATTTCTTTCTGAAGTGTTTTGAAGTTTTCCTGGTATAGGTCTTTCACTTCCCTTGTAAGGTTGATTCCTAGGTACCTGATATTTTTTGATACTATTTTAAATGGAATTGTATTTTTAATCTCTCTCTCCTCGACTTCGTGATTTGTATATAGAAACGCTACTGTCTTTTGTGTGTTGACTTTGTATCCAGCCACTTTTCTGTATTGGTTAATTGTTTCTAGGAGTTTTACTGTGGACTGTTTAGGGTTTTCAATGTAAATCATCATATCGTCTGCAAATAGAGATAGTTTGTGTTCCTCTTTCCCAATTTGGATTCCTTTGATTTCCTTCTCTTGTCGGATTGCTATTGCTAGGACTTCTAAGGTTATATTGAATAAGAGTGGAGAGAGTAGACAGCCTTGCCTAGTTCCTGACCTTAGTGGGAATGCTTCTAGTTTCTCACCATTAAGTATAATGTTGGCTGTTGGCTTTTCATAGATAGCTGTAACTATCTTGAGGAAGGTTCCTTCTAAGCCTATTTTACTGAGTGTCTTTAACATGAAAGGGTATTGGATTTTGTCAAATGCCTTCTCTGCTTCGATTGATAGGATCATGTGGTTTTTATCTTTCTTGTTGTTGATGTGATGTATAATGTTGATTGATTTGCGTATGTTGAACCAACCTTGCATTCCTGGTATAAATCCCACCTGGTCATGATGTATTATCTTTTTGATAAAGTGCTGGATTCGGTTTGCTAAGATTTTGTTGAGTATCTTTGCGTCTATGTTCATTAGTGAGATTGGTCTGTAGTTTTCTTTCTTGGTGATGTCTTTGCCAACTTTGGGAATGAGTGTGATATTTGCCTCATAGAAGGAGTTAGGGAGGATTCCTGTTTTTTCTATGGTTTGGAAGAGCCTATGGAAAAGCGGTAGTAAGTCTTCTTGGAAAGCTTGATAGAATTTACCTGTAAATCCATCTGGACCTGGGCTTTTGTTCTTAGGGAGTTTTTTAATTACATCTTCAATTTCCTCTGAGGTGATTGGTCTGTTGAGGCTTTCTAGATCTTCCGTTTTCAGTCTTGGAAGAGGGTTTTTTTTCCAAGAATCTGTCGATTTCTTCTGGGTTCTCTAGCCTAGTGGAGTATAGTTGTTCATAATATGATCTCATGATATGTTGTATTTCTTGGGGTTCTGTTGTAATCTCTCCCCTTTCATTAGTGATCCTATTGATTTGGGTGTTTTCCCTCTTTTTTTGGTGAGTTTTGCCAGCGGTTTGTCTATCTTGTTTATTTTTTCAAAAAACCAACTTCTGGTCTCAGTGATTTTTTGTATTGTTTTCTTGGTTTTGATGTTTTTTATTTCTGCTCTGGTTTTTATTATTTCTTGCCGTCTGGTTGTGGTTGGATTTCTCTGTTGCTGTTGTTCCAATTCTTTGAGGTGATCTTTTAAGCTGTTGGTTTTGTTATTTTCCTGTTTCTTGACATAGGCCTGTATTGCTATGAGTTTCCCCCTAATTACTGCTTTTGCTGTGTCCCACAGATTTTGACATGTTGTCTCTTCGTTGTCATTTGTCTCAAGGAATCTTTTTATTTCTTCCTTGAGTTGTTCTTTGATCCAGCTGTTTTTGAGCAGCATGTTGTTTAATCTCCAGGTATTAGTTTTTCTCCATTGCTTCTTCTTGACGTCAATTTTGAGTTCTGTTGCATAGTGATCTGAAAGGGTACTTCTAATGATCCTTAACTTTGTGATCTTATATAGGTTGGCTTTGTATCCTAAGACATGGTCTATTCTGGAGAAGGTTCCATGTGGGCTTGAGAAGAATGTGTATTCTGCTTTCTGGGATGTAGGGCTCTATATAAGTCTATTAGCCCCAAATCTTCTAATTTTTCATTTAGAGCTCTTATTTCTTTGCTATTTTTCTGTTTGGTGGATCTGTCCAGTGGTGATAGTGGAGTATTGAGGTCCCCTACTACTATCACATTTCCCTTCATGTGTTTCTCCAGGTTTACTAGCAGTTGCCTCACATATGTTTCTGACTCTACATTAGGTGCATAGATATTGACCAGGGTTAGTGTTTCTTGATCTAATGTTCCCCTGATCAGTAAGTAGTGGTCCTCTTTGTCTCTGATCACTTTCTTGATGTTGAATGCAATTTGGTCTGATATAAGAATGGCTGTCCCTGATCTTTTTTGTTTTCCATTGGCCTGAATAATTACTTTCCATCCTTTTATTCTAAGCCTGTGCTGATCCTGTATTTGTAGGTGTGTTTCTTGCAGACAGCAGAAGTCTGGTTTATTTTTCCTAATCCAGTTCTCTACTATGTGTCTTTTAATTGGGGAGTTTAGTCCATTAACATTTAGGGAGATTATTGAGAGAGATAACTGTTGTGAAGTTGTGTTGTGTAGGGTGGTTTTTGTTACAATCGGGGGTTTGGATTGTGTAATTTATCTCTGAGCAGGTCATTTAGGATTGGTTTAGTTTGCACAAATAGTTCAAGCTCGTTCTTGTTTGAGAATGTTTTTAGTCTATCCTCCCATATGAATGATAATTTTGCTGGGTATTGGACCCTAGGTTGGAAGTTTCTTTCATTCAGTCGTTTAAATATGTCATTCCACTGTCGTCTTGCTTGAATTATTTCGAATGGGAGATCTGGTTTGATTCTTATGTCCCTACCTTTGTACTTCAGATTTTTTTCTCTCTTATTTCTTTAAGGAGTTCCTCTTTCTCTTTATTTTTTGCCATTTGGATTACTATATGTCTTGGAGTTGTTTTATTAGGGTCTATTTTATTAGGGACTCTTTTCACTTCCTGGATTGGCATTGAGGTTTCTTTCCAGAGGGAGGGGAATTTCTCTGCTATTATCTCTCTGACTACTTGTTCTTCCCATTTCCCTATTTCCTCCCCTTCTGGTATACCCACAATTCTTAGATTGTTTCTTTTGTCCTTGTTCATTAGATACTGGACTTTTCCTTCCAGTGCTTTGCCTTTTATTTCTTTGTTGGTTTCTTGATCATTTTTTGTTTGCAGTTTTCCTTCGAGTTCTTCAATATGTCTCTCCAACTCTGTGTTTCTGCTTGTAAGGCTTGTTACTTTGTCTTTTAATTCCTTCATTTCTTTTTGTCTGGACTCTCTCATGTTCTTTAACATTTCTTCTTCAATTTGGCTGATTCGTTCATCCATAGATTTCTTATACTCGGTAGCTAAGGTTTCTTTCATTTGTTTTATTAATTCTTGCATTTCCTTCCTCATTGCTGCTTTTAGGTCACCTTCCCATGGATCTGTGCGTTTTGGCGGACTAGGAAACTTGATAGGGTCTGTCTCTGTATTTTCAGATGTTAGGGTTCTCTTTGATTTACCCATATTTCTTTGCGTCTATTGGTATGCTTTGGAGTACACCCACGTGGAATGGTCCCAGGGGAATGCACTCTTTCTGGGTACTGGTGCGGGGGGTCTTGGATGCGGGGATCCTTATGCCCCAGGTGGAGTGGCCTCTGGGCACTGCACTCACTTTAGGGAGAAGCACGTGGACTGTGGGGCACAGAGGTCTCTGAATGCCCACCTTTTTTTCCCCAATTTTATGGGTTCTTGATTATTTAAGAAATTGTGGTGTTAGGCCTGAACTGGCTATACCTATAAGTTGTGTTAAGCTATATTCGAGCGAACGCTATCGCGTTCGCGCGGTTCGCACGGGCTGCGTCTTTGGACGGTGTCTCCCTAGCTGGGGAGAGCTTCAGGAAGTCGCCGGGGGCAGGGCCAAGCTGCTCGCACGGGCAGCGTGTTTGGGCGGGGTCTCCCTACCTGAGGAATACTGAAGGAAGTCCCCAGGGGCAGAGCCAAACTGCTCGCGCGGGCTGCGTCTTTGGACGGTGTCTCCCTAGCTGGGGAGAGCTTCAGGAAGTCCAAAATTAAGTGATTTTATGTCTGGAAAATATTCTCTGAGGACTCAATCATATTCCTTTTATCTGAGGGTCTGTCTTTATTCCAATACCATGCTGTTTTGATAACTATTGCTTTGTAACACAGTTTTAAGTTGGGGAAAGTGATGTATTTCATATTTCTTTTCCCACGGAGTGCTTTAGTTATTCAAGGGTGTTAATTTTTTCCAAATGAATTTCAGAACTGTTTGATCCACTTCTTTGAAGAATGTCATGGGTATCTTTAGAGAAATCACATTAAATCTGTACAATGATTTGGGGAGTATTGCCATTTTCATTATATTAATCCTGCCAATTCATGAGCTAGGTATGTCTTTCCATTTCCTCGTGTCCTCTTTTATTTCTTGAAGCAGTGTTTTATAGTTTTCTTTGTATAGGTCCTTCACATCTTTAGTCAAGTTGACTCCAAGATATTTGAGTTTGTGTGGCACTTATGTGAATGGGGTTGTTTTCTTAATGTCCATTTCTTCAGAGATGCTGCAAAAAAGAAAATTACAGACCAATATTCCTGATAAATGCAGATTAAAAGATACTCAACAAAATCCTGGGAAATATGATTCAATGTAACATCAAGAATGTCATTCATGGATTGCGTCCCTGAGGTTTCTGGTCCAGCAGACAGAAGGGAACTTCTGCTGTATTCGCCCCTCCCCCAATGGCGTCCCTGAGGTTTCCAATCCAGCAGACAGTAGGGGACCTTCCTCTCTCCCCAATCCTCCCCGCGCACATCTCTGAGTTCTCCAGCGCCCCTGGGATGGGCTAGGAACTACATACAGGAGGTGTTTCTGGCAGAGGTCTGGAGGGGGCGGAGCCCCACTGACTTCCAGGTAGGGGAGGAGGAAAAGGGAGCGAGGTTCAACAGCGCCCTCCACCATTGTGGTCAGGAGCGGTACTGCACTGGCTGGCGGCGAGAGCGGGAGCAACTAACCAGGCTCCAGTAGAGGACACGCTAGAGGCCAAACCTCAGCCAACCCACCCAACAGTCCCACCCAGAGCTGCAATTCAGTGAAGGGACCATGTCCCACACCACAGGGAGCAAAAGCAGGCCGAAATCAGAAGGCACTGCTCTCCAACAATTGATAAGTGGATCATCAAGATGTGGTATCTATACACAATGGAATACTACATGGCAGTTAGAAATGATACAATCATAGATTTTGCAGCAACATGGATAAACCTAGAAAATATTATGTTAAACGAAGTAAGCCAGAAGATGAAAGATAAACACAGAATGATGGCACTATTCTGAAGTACCTAGTATATACACCAGATATACAACCAATACCCCACGATCAAATAACAGGGTGAGACAGGATAGAATCCTCAAACACTGTAATAATCACCATATACTGGGGAATAGAGCCCAAAACAAAGGGAAGAGAAACAACATAAAGCCCAACTACACATTCTATCATAAAGAAACTAGCAACAGCAGAAACAGCAGCATAGAGAGAATAGGTATGTAATTAGCGTTTTACTACAAAGGCTCATAATAATTTACTAGGGATCTTATACAGGATTTCAGGTAAAGATTATGACGAGAAATTACTGACTCCAACGAAAACATTTCAAAAAATATGTTTGAATGCCTTAACATTACCACATATAAAATAATCTCTCAGTTTTTCAGTTCATAGGGGTTCCTGAATACAAAGGGTGAACATTCTACAGTGGTACCTCGGTGCTCAGTCACACGAGGCACCATACTCAGCTTACATCATGAAAATGTTCGGATAAAACTCTTTAACATACCCTTTATCTCTAGATTGTGACTTCCTTTAGGACCTGAATTATATGAACAGCCAGACCACCGAAGCAACAACCATGACCTACAGATTTATACTACAGGGCCTAAACATCGAAGACATCCAAGCAAACTAACATGCCCTTGCTCTGTTACCTTCCCTTCTCATTACTTCGAATTTTTGTTGTTGTTTGATTGTTGGTTGGTTTTGTTTTGTTTTTCCTTTTCACTCTTCTTGTCTCCCTCTTCTTTTTCTACCTTCTCTTCCTCCTTATCATCAATTCAATCCATGTCAAACAAAAACCACATGGTTACCTCCTTTATAGGAAAGGAAAGCTGACATATAGGGTGCTGCGGACAATACTACAAAGGGTAAACACCTATATAGATAGACCTCACTAACACAAGGGTTAGTACTCGAGACATGAATCCTATACATACCCAAAAGTTGATCTATTTGTTTCATTTCCTTACAAGTACTTTACTTACCTATCTTTCTGTACTCAGCACATCTCTTGCCCCTCTACCTCTCTACATTAATATATACCTAAGCTAACTTCTATATGTTTATATGTGGGCAGGAGCACACAGAGATAGGAATCCTCCTTAAGAGACAAACCTAAACCACAAACAACCCATACCTACACCCTATATAATCCCTCCCTATTCCCTCTCTCCCCTTCAGAAATCTGACTATTCCTTCACCCTTCAATCCCATCTCCAATATCCCCACCATATTATAACTCTTCACCCTCAGTTCTTAACCCATTAGGCATCAAGACCGACCTCCTACCCCAATGATCCAGTACCCAGTACCCAGGTGAATAGACTCCCACTCAAACTCACACCTCGTTCCAGGCAACCAACACCCCGACTGACTCATGCAGTGTGGCCCTCCTAATCACCTCTCTCTAATGTGGACTGTGGCTTGATACCAGACCTAGCTTCAAAAGGACCCTCACTGCAAGAACTCTACCCAAGACCTCCCTATCTAGAGCCCACACCCCAAAAAGAAATCTCAAAAGACAATGGGGAAGCCTATATTTTCATCATAAGTATAAACCTACATAACACTACCTCTTATCTTGTTTTCCCCAAATGTAATGTCTTGTATCACTTTCTCCCTTTTTCTTTGTTTTTTTTCTTGTTTGTTTTTTGTTGTTTTGTTTGTTTGTTTTCTTTTTCTTTGTTTTGTTTTTGTTTTTCTATTTGATTTGTTTTTGTTTCTTTTGGGTCACACCTGGAGGCACTTGGAGGGTGCTCCTGGCTCTATGGTTGGAGATCGCCCCTAGTGGGCATGGGAGACCATATGGGATAACGGGATTTGAGCCACCATCCTTCTGCAGGAAGAACAGATGCCCTGCCTCCATGTTATCTCTCCCAGGCCCACTTTATTCCCTTAATTACGTCTTTTATTTAATCTTTTTTTAAAGAAAAAAGAATTTTTTAGATATGTGTGAGCATATATATTTTTAGTTTTTGTCCTGTATCTGTTTTCTTCTCTCTCCATCCCCAAAACCACCAGCAATATAATGTAACACCACTTCTTCCTGCAAAGGCATATTAAAAAATGGGAAATTTTATGTATAAAAACAAGCTTTTATCTGCTAGGGATAAGAACTTATACGTTTTTACAACACAGGGGCATCTCCAACCCTGAACGTACGTCATGTGGAACCAACTTAGACTCCAGGGAATTAAGCACTGACCGTCCAACCCTGACTCCTGGATCCCAGACATAGACATGACAGAGTTCTCCACAACAGCTCCAAGAACCAAATCCCCTCCAGGGCATCCATAATGCTGTTCTGACACCAACATGCGGCAGTTATAAATTGATAACCTGACAACAAAGAAATGGGAACAACTTGATCCAAGAGCAAGTTGTCCTTCCTCACCAGCCAACAATAAGACAAAACCAGAAGACATGTCACTCTTTGATCTATGCAAAAGCCAAGATTGCTATATACAGATGACTGGTTGTTACAACCAGGACTGGACAGTTTGCATCCCAGGACCAACAACAACAACAACAACAAAATGCACTAGCCTAGCTTTTGGTTTATGATCTGTTCAACAAACAATATCTCCAACTGCAGAGGTCTGACTGAGACAATCGCAACTGAATGGGTCTTTCAGAAGCATAACGAAAGACTTTATCCCAGGCTCCATCATAGGAGCAATGTAATGACCAAGACCACCAACTACAGAAGATAGATTAAAACGACACTGAAGACACTGCTAGAACCACAAAGAAAGACTTCATCATAAGCTCTATTCCTTGAACTGTACAGACACCAAGATCTCTAGATACAGAGGTCCAATTTTACCATCCATGACAAAGCAGAAGTCTTCTATACACCAAAAATCACCGAGGGAAGAGTAAATGATCATGCAAGGAGTCTATAGTTAATCTCATGACAGTATACTTCAGGGGTGGAGAAACCCTGTATCTCCTAGGCCAAGGGAATTCCCTTTATAATACCCAATAGTTACTGTGGCTATGCAGGGAGAAAAAGAAAAAAGCACAAAATAATCATTTTTCCACATATAAATTTATTTATTTATTGACAGATTTTATTGATGTCTTTATTTTGGTGTAGATATTGAAGTTGATGTCTCCAATTTTATTTTCTCTTTCTCTTTCTTTTTGTACTCCGGCATGGTTGGATTTCAGAACTGAGACTATTATGTGGTGCTTCTCTTTATTGCTGTAGTACTCACTGGATATTTAATTTGATATTTCTTTCTGTATTGATGTGGTGTCTCAATTACCTTTTTCATGACCATGCTCAAACTGAGGTTGAAAACCTCTAGAAGGACTCTGCCATTTTCAGCTTATTTGACTTATTTTATTTTTTTTTATGTTTTCTTATTTTTCACTCCATTCTACTGATTTTCTTTCCTTCAAACAAAATCACATAACTCGAATTATCAAGCTCCATCTCTCAAATAGAGGAGGAAACAAGGGAGGCTACCAGGATCAAACAGATATATAATCACTAATAGTAAGCTAGACTAAAAGGGGGCCACCTACTCTAGCAGCCCGGGGGGTGATGGTGGGGGATATGGTTCAGGAAGGGAATGGGGATGGGGAGGACAAATTTGGTGATGGTAATTCCCCTGATTCAATGGTAATATGTACCTAAATACTACTGTGAAATATCTGTAAGCCAATATGATAAAAATAAAAATTAAAAAAAATTATGGTGGCAGACGCCGGGTGCCCTGTTTGGGACATCAGGCGGGGAAAAGCCACGAATCTACACCCGCCCAGTGGGGCCCAACTGTGAGTGCTACCTGTAAATGTCTGTCTACTGTCCTCTTGCGTGAAACTCTTGGGAGTGGGGTAAAAGAGGCTCCATAAACTTGCTCTCCCGGAGGCCATTTCCAGGGCGAGACTCCAGAACATAAAAACCGGCAGACTGTTGCAGACGCCGGGTGCCCTGTTTGGGACATCAGGCGGGGAAAAGCCACAAATCTACGCCCACCCAGTGGGGCCCAACTGTGAATGCTGCCTGTAAATGTCTGTCTACTGTCCTCTTGCGTGAAACTCTTGGGAGTGGGGCAAAAGAGGAGGAGCCAGAGGAGTGTGCTGCCTACATCATATAGCCAATGAATACCACCAGAACACATAGAAAAACCCACAATACAAGTGTGACAATGGGGAAACAACACAGGCCAGCATCAGACATAGAGAATAAAGATGACAATTCTGAGGACCAGATAATGACCAACCAACTAATCAAACTCTCAGATAAGGATTTTAGACTAGCAATATGGAAGATGCTCAAAGAACTCAAAGAAACCATGGATAGAGTTGAACAGAACACTAATAAGAACCAAGAAAATATGAAGACAGAAATCACAAAACTCCAAACTGAAATAACATATCAAATAACAGCCTGAAAAAGTCAGTAAATGAAGTGAATGACAAAATGGATAAGCTCTGGGACAGGGTATCAGAAGCTGAGAATAGACTTGGTGATGTGGAAGATGAGATACATAACAATTCCATACAGCAGGAGAGATTGGAAAAAAAAACTTAAAGCAAATGAGCAGACAATGGAAAAATTAGTCAAAGAATGGGAACAAACGAAAATAGAAGTCTATGATAAGATCAACAGAAACAACTTAAGAATCATTGGAGTCCCAGAGACCCAGGAAGAAAATTCCCAGGAAGAATCAACGGTCAAGAACATCATTAAAGAGAAACTTCCAGAGCTAAAGAATATAGGTGATCAAATCCTGCATGCCCGAAGAGTACCAACCAAAAGAGACCCCAGAAAAACCACCCCAAGACACATCCTAGTCACAATGACAAATCCCACAGATAGAGACAGAATTCTGAAAACATCAAGATCAAAAGGGGAAATTACGTTCAAGCAAGCGTCCTTCAGATTTACAGCAGACCTGTCACCAGAAACACTCAAGGCCAGAAAGCAGTGGTGGGATATTGTGACAAGACTGAATGAAATGAATGCTTCACCCAGAATACTATACCCAGCAAAAATCACTTTCCAGTTTGACGGAAGAATACATGGTTTCATAGACAAAAAGCAGCTCAGAAACTTCACAGACACAAAACCAGTCTTAAGAGAAAAACTGAAAGACCTAATTTAAGACAATATCAACCAAAAGACACACCAAATTTCGATATAAAGATGGCATTAAATCCCAGGACAATTCTTTCTCTCAACGTCAATGGACTAAATGCACCAGTCAAGAGACACAGAGTGGCTAAATGGATCAAAAAACTCAATCCAACCTTCTGCTGCCTACAAGAAACGCACCTGAATAATCAGAACAAACATATATTCAAAGTAAAAGGCTGGAGAAAAATTATCCAAGCAAACAACACCCATAAAAAAGCTGGAGTGGCCATACTAATATCAGATAATGCAAACTTTATACTCAGGAAGGTTGTAAGGGACAAAAATGGACATTTTATATTAATCAAGGGGTATGTAGAGAAGGAAGAAATAACTCTCCTAAACATATATGCACCGAATGAGGGGCCAGCAAAATATTTAATACAACTGCTGACAAATCTGAAAAATAATATCAATAACAACACAATAATTGTGGGGACCTTAACACGGCTTTGTCAACACTGGATAGGTCAACCAGGCTGAAACCCAACAAGAATATACTAGACCTGAGGAGAGAAATGGAAGAAAGAGGCCTAGTGGATATATACAGGACACTCCATCCCCAGAAACCTGGATGCATATTCTTCTGCAATGTACATGGGACATTCTCTAGGATAGACTACATGCTGGCACATAAAACATACCTCCATAATATCAAGAGGATAGAAATTTTAAAGACTACCTTCGCTGACCACAAGGCTCTGAAATTATTTGTGAATTCCAAAGGGACTCAGAAGAAAAACCTTAACACCTGGAAGTTAAACAGCCTCATACTCAATAACCAGTGGGTCTGAGATGAAATCAAGGAGGAAATCAAAAGGTTCCTGGAAACAAATGACAATAAAGACACAAACTATCGAAACTTATGGGACACAACAAAAGCAGTACTGAGAGGAAAATTTATAGCTTTGCAAGCACACATCAGGAAGAAAGAAGGAGCTTCCCTGAGTAGCGTAATGACACAGCTAATAGAACTCGAAAGTGCTGAACAAGAGGACCCAAAAATAGGAAGACAGAAGGAAATAACAAAGCTGAGAGCATAAATCAACGAAGTGGAAACCCAAAAAACAATCCGAAAGATCAATGAAAGCAGAAGTTGGTTCTTTGAAAAAATAAACAAGATTGATAGACCACTGGCAAACCAAACAAAGAAAGAGAGAGAGAAACTTGATAAATCGTATTAGGAAAGAAAAAGGAGAGATCACTACTGATATGACAGAGATTCAAAGGGTAATCAGAAACTACTTTGAGAAACTCTACGCCACTAAAAATGAGAACCTGTAAGAAATGGATAAATTCTTGGACTCTTATAATCTTCCACTGTTGAAGGAAGAGGATGTAGCATATCTAAACACCCCCATCACCATTGATGAAATTAAAAAGGTAATCAAAGATCTGCCGAAAAACAAAAGCCCAGGCCCAGATGGATTCACTAATGAATTCTTTCTAACTTTCAAAGAGGAACTACTACCAATAATGGCAAGACTCTTTCATGAAATTGAACAAACAGAAACACTTCCAAATAGCTTTTATGAAGCCAACATCACCTTGATACGTAAACCAGATAGAGATGCTACAAAAAAAGAAAATTACAGACCAATATCGCTGATAAATGCAGATGCAAAGATTCTCAACAAAATCCTGGCAAATAGGATTCAATGCCTCGTTAAAAAGATCATCCACTACGATCAAGTAGGTTTCATCCCAGGAATGCAAGGCTGGTTTAATATCCGTAAATCTATCAACATAATACACAACATCAATAACAAGAAAAATAAAAACCACATGATCATATCAATAGATGCAGAGAAAGCATTTGATAAGGTCCAACACCCGTTCTTGATCAAAACTCTCAGCAAGATGGGAATGGAATGAACCTTTCTCAATATAGTTGAAGCCATCTACCACAAGCCAATGGCAAATGTTATCCTCAACGGAGAAAAACTAAAAGCCTTCCCTCTAAATTCTGGTACAAGACAAGGCTGTCCTCTCTCACCACTCCTATTCAACATAGTACTGGAAGTACTTGCTATAGCGATTAGGCAAGAAAAAGATATCAAGTAAATCCAGATAGAAAAGGAAGAAGTCAAGCTCTCACTGTTTGCAGATGACATGATACTCTACTTAGAAAACCCTAAAGACTCTACCAAAAAGCTTCTAGAAACAATAGACTCATAAAGCAAGGTGGCAGGCTACAAAATTAACACACAAAAATCAATGGCCTTTCTATACACCTACAGTAATAAGGAAGAAATGGACATTAAGAAAACAACCCCATTTACAATAGTGCCACATAAACTCAAATATCTTGGAATCAACTTGACTATAAATGTGAAGGACCTATACAAAGAAACCTATTAAACTCTGCTCCAAGAAATAAGAGAGGACACGCAGAAATGGAAACGCATACCCTGCTCGTGGATTGGCAGGATTAACATCATCAAAATGGCAATACTCCCCAAGGCATTATACAGATTTAATGCTATCCCTGTAATGATACCCATGACATTCTTCAAAGAAGTGGGTCAGGCACTTTTGAAATTCATTTGGAACAATAAACACCCTCGAATAGCTAAAGCAAACATTGGGAAAAAGAATATGGGAGGAATTACTTTCCCCAAATTTAAACTGTACTACAAAGCAATAGTTATCAAAACAGCATGGTATTGGAATAAGGACAGGTCCTCAGATCAGTGGAATAGGCCTGAATACTCAGAAAATGTTCCCCAGACATACAATCAACTAATTTTTGATAAAGGAGCAGGAAACCCTAAATGGAGCAGGGAAAGCCTCTTCAACAAGTGGTGTTGACACAATTGGATAGCCGCTTGCAAAATATTGAACTTAGACCCCCAGCTAACATCATGTACGAAGGTAAAATCCAAATGGATTAAAGACCTCTATATCAGACCCAAAACCATAAGATATATAGAACAGCACATAGGCAAGACACCCCAGGACATTACAGGCATCTTCAAGGAGGAAACTGCACTCTCCAAGCAAGTGAAAGCAGAGATTAACAGATGGGAATATATTAAGCTTAGAAGCTTCTGCACCTCAAAGGAAATAGTGTCCAGGATACAAGAGCCACCCACTGAGTGGGAGAAACTATTCACCCAATACTCATCAGATAAGGGGCTAATCTCCAAAATATACAAGGCACTGACAGAACTTTACAAGAAAAAAAACATCTAATCCCATCAAATATGGGGAGAAGAAATGGACAGACACTTTGACAAAGAAGAAATACAAATGGCCAAAAGACACATGAAAAAGTGCTCCACATCACTAATCATCAGGGAGATGCAAATCAAAAGAACGATGAGATACCACCTCACACCCCAGAGAATGGCACACATCACAAAGAATGTGAATCAACAGTGTTGGCGGGAATGTGGAGAGAAAGGAACTCTTATCCACTGCTGGTGGGAATGCCGTCTATTTCAACCTTTATGGAAAGCAATATGGAGATTCCTCCAAAAACTGGTAATCGAGCTCCCATACGATCCAGCTATACCACTCTTAGGAATATACCCTAGGAACATAAAAATACAATACAAAAACCCCTTCCTTACACCTATATTCATTGCAGCACTATTTACCATAGCAAGACTCTGGAAACAACCAAGATGCCTCTCAACAGACGAATGGCTAAAGAAACTGTGGTACATATACACAATGGAATATTATGCAGCTGTCAGGAGAGATGAAGTCATGAAATTTTCCTATACATGGATGTACATGGAATCTATTATGCTGAGTGAAATAAGTCAGAGAGAGAGAGAAAAAAGCAGAATGGTCTCACTCATCTATGGGTTTTAAGAAAAATGAAAGACATTCTTGCAATAATAATTTTCAGACACAAAAGAGAAAAGAGCTGGACGTTCCCGCTCACCTCAGGAAGCTCACCACAAATAGTGATGAGTTTAGTTAGAGATATAACTACATTTTGAACTGTCCTAATAATGAGAATGTATGAGGGAAATGGAGAGCCTGTTTAGAGTACAGGCGTGGGTCGGGTGGGGAGGAGGGAAACATGGGACATTGGTGATGGGAATGTTGCACTGGTGATGGGGGGTGTTCTTTACATGACTGAAAACCAAACACAATCATGTATGTAATCAAGGTGATTAATTAAAATATATATATATTAAAAAAGTTATATCTTTGTGCTATCTCTCATATGTGAATTTCATCAGAAATTTATTCTATGTCATATAATATTCCTCTTCTATAAAGTGGATATACTCTTTGCACCATATATTTCTTTGATGACAAGCTAAATAAATGTACATTGAGAGGTCCTCAACTTCCATAGAGGCAGCTACATCTTCCAACTCTTGCACATACGCAGATAATTTAGTTTGAGACTCATAATGGATGGTGAGAAAATGCTTTCTACATAGCTAGAATTCAGACTTCTTTTTCTTTAAACATTTTAAGACTGTGGTTTGCAGAGCTGTTATTGATATTATTTTATACATAAAAATTCCAAAACCAACACTCCACCAGATTGCCCACCTCCCTTCACCACTCTCTCAGTGCCTCTTCTCAATCCCCTTATTTTATTGCAGTATTCTAATGGATATTAATTCTCAGCTTCTGTTTCCTTTGTGCATGTTACACCTTTACCATGTTTTTATATGTCCCACATATGAGAGAGATTATTTTGTATCTGTTCCTATCTTTCTGGCTAACTTTACTTAGCATAATACTCTCCACATACATCCACATAGCTAATATAACATGATTTTATACTTTCATATAACCAGATAATAATCCATTGTGCCATAGTTTCTTTATCCATATATTCTTGTGTATTTTGATTATTTCTAGATTTTTCCTATTGTGACTAGTGCTAGTCAGAGTTTTAGGGTTATTGTGATAGATGCCAAAAATGTAGAAATACTGGGTCATACATAAGTTTGGTTCCTTTATTTATCTTCTTAAGAAGTGTTTTCAAAAATGGCTGGATCAGTTGACATCACCACCAGCAGTGAACAAGGGTACCTTTTTCCCTAGTCACTCACACTGATTATTTTTGTTCTTTGTGATAGGTCTCGTTGGTGTGAAACAATATCTCATTGTTTTTTTGATTTGCATTTCTCTAATAAGTGATATAGAGCATCTTTTTATATAACTTTTGACCATTCGTTTGACATATTTGAAAAAGTTTCTATTCATCTCTCTCTCCACCCCATTTTGGAACACGAGTTTTTGAGGGTCATGAAACTTATTTACTTCTGCTACCTTTGAGTCGGCACAATAGGACTGGTTCTAGAAACATCACAAAGAAATGAAAAGAAACTGCTGATGAAGATGTATGAAAGCAAAACACAATATTTATTTGCTCATTTCTAATCTCTCTCTAGTGTTCTCTGGGTTCTACTAATTGAACCAAATAGGAGAAAAACTGGAAAAAGAGAGTCTGGTATGTGCAATTTTCAGACTCTCAGCCCTAGCACTGCAGACTGCAAAAGAATACTTTTGTAGCAAGAATAAAAAAAAGGTAAAGAATTTATGCATAGATTAAAAAAGATAACTAAAAATTCATTTGGGTTTCAAATACCATTTCTGAAATCTATTTGATCCTATGATATATCATGATTAAATTGTATTCCTTACATGAACTGGGGTTCTGTCATAGGAAATTATTTTATATTTTTATAGTGACCCGTATAAATCCATAGCCAGTTGGGAGGACTTTTTGGGCCATACCTGGCTGTGCTCTTAGAAATTGCTACTGGCTCACGGGACCATATGGGATGTCAAGGATCAAAACTGGTCTGTACTGGATTAACAGTGTGCAAAGCAAATGCCCTACCATTGTGCTACTGCTCTGGACCACATAGCCATGTTTTTTGGTTTTCTGGCCACATCCAGTGATGCTTAGGGGTTACTCAGAGGACTATATGGGATGCCAAGAATCCAACTGCGGTCCCTCCTTGCCAGCATGCACAAGACAGACACATTACCACTTGCATCACTGCTCTGGCCCCCACATAGCCATTTTAATAGGTTATTTTTCTTCCCCTTTGAAATAAACTCTGTATTACTCTTTAGCTAAAAGATACGTATTTTATACGTAGACGTATATTTAATAAAACAAAATAAAAAGTAAAACAGCTGCAGATGAGTATCTTGAAACACCCAGAGAATGTTGAAGAAAACTTATGTGTGAGCAGTACAGTTCTCAGATTACTAGAATGCCTCTCATTTACTTGCTGATTCAGAATGATCTTGAGACACTTAAATACTTCCTTTGAAACTGTGTAATAGGATCATATGCTCTCCACTCGATGCCTACTTCATGCAATAATCTCATGTTCTGCTGAGCATCTAGCCTAGATGAATGTAAGATTACTTCAAGTATGTGTACCTGACCAATAATACTTCAGTGGTTTGTGTATTTTAGGAATTGTGTATTTGGATTTAAAAAATATTAAACTAGAGTTTAGAATATTTCAAAAATATTTGTTTTTATAAATTTGTAATATATGTATATATAGTGATACTAAATAAAACTTTAGAAGAAAGAATTTGACTTTGGAGAGCTTAAAGTTATAATTTGAATCAAATAATTAATACTTAGCAATTGTGCTAAATTGGTATTTAGCCTTTGGAAAAAATTATGAAAGGTCACTTTTCCTGTTATTTCTATTTAAAAAAAGGCCAGGATACCAATCCTAGGGATACATGCTAGGAATACAAAAACACAATACAAAAATGCTTTTTATACACCTATATTAATTGCAGCACTGTTTACACTTGCCAGAATCTGGAAACAACCCAGATGCACTTCAACAGATAAATGGCTAAAGACACTTTCATATGTATTCACATGGAATATTATGCATCCATCAGGAGAGATGAAGTCATGAAATTTTCCTATACATGGATAGACATGGAAACTATTATGTTGAGTGAAATAAGTCAGAGGAAGAGAGACACAGAATAGTCTCACTTATCTGTGGTATGTAAAAAAAATAAAGGGCATTACTATAATAATAACCAGAGACAATAGAGATGAGGGCAGGAAGGACCGACCATGATATGAAGCTCACCACAAAGAATGGTGAGTTCAGTTAGAGAAATAGCTACTCTAACAACTATCATTACAATGGTAGTGAGTTAGAGAATTGGTATTCTTGTCTCAAACACAGTCAGGCAGTGGAAGAGGAAGGTGAGGAAGACATTGGTGGTGAGAATGTTGCACTGGTGAAGAGGGTGTTCTTTTATAACTGAGACCCAACTACAAACATGTTTGTAATCATGGTGCTTAAATAAAATATTAAAAAAGCAGGATACTTTGTATTTTGTCTTTATAAAAAAGTGGATAATATAAGAACTGGATAATTTTAAATTTCAGTTATTTTGCATGGCTATATCCAAATGACCATATTCAAATCACACTGAATAATGTGTCACCAGAATTTTTATGATTAGGAACAGAATTAGATTTAAACAGTATTTCTACATTTTCACCTAATAAGTGTATAAATATATGCAAAGCCCAATACCACAAATCTCACACTGCCTTGCCTGAATTTTGCTGAGCATGACCCCACCTCAAAGAATATAAACACAGAAATGATAGAAATACATAAGTATATGTAAACAAAAAATAAAGGAATACAATATACTATGTTTAATTATCGTATATTAAAACTTATGGATGAGTAAAACTGGAAGTGAGACTAATGTCTAAAACCACTTGAAAATTTGAAATACATTAATCAAGATGAATTTTACTGGCTTAAGCATGAAGGAAAACATAAGATGTGGAAACAGAAATGGAACTTTTGATTTAAATACCATGAAAATAAAATGATTTACTGTTGCAGTGTGCCTGCCAATAATATTCATTTCTCCTCAGGCTGAAGTGGACACATTGTGAGGATGCTCAACTTAAGGGAGTAGAAAGTCCTATAGTTTTTCAAGTGTCAAGTAGCAGGTGAGATAATCTACAGAAATGATCTATTTGCTAGTTCATTTAACTATCTCTCTGAGATATTATTCTATCTTAGCCATCGTTAAGTATCTGACTGTTGGGCATAAGTATTCACAAGGTTAAAATAAAGCTTAGGAGAATACTTTTTATTTTATGACAATCATTCTTACAAAGAAGATTAAAAGACTAATTATTAAAGAACACATTTATTGGTCTCATTTTCTTTTCCTTCTTTCAAGCTTTCTTGATTTTATAACTTCAGGAAAACTACATTGCTTACAGAGTGACATCATCCCCATTATTATATCCCTTACCATTTCAGTGTCTGATGTGTCTGTCATATTTACAAGAATATGTGCGCTGAAGTCACAGCTGGGTATATTTTCCTCTCTAACAACAACAGCAAGCTTTGTCTGTCATTTGCTTAGCACTGAGTATGTACAAAGTACACACAATAACTCATCAGGAAGAAGATGAATAAACTAAACACAACAGATCAGTCAATTAAACAGACCCTAAGCTTAAATTTGGGTCCTGATATTCCACAAAAGCAGTTTTTCTGTAGTTGAAAGAGGAATGTGTTAGATATGGGGAAGTAGGTCTGAAGTGTATTGTACTGGGGCTGAAGCTGCAGTACAGCAGGTAGGGTACATGCCTTGCACACTACTGACCTGGGTTTGATATCTGGCAGCCCATAATATCCCCAAACTCCATTAGGTGTAATCCCTGACACTGCTAGATTTGGGCCTAAGACAACAAAAATAAAGTAAAATTAGTTGTGTCTTAATATTGTGATGAGAGCTTTTGCTTTTCTGTATCTATCCGGTCGCAACAGTAATTTGGGCTGGTGGTGATTAATAAATAAGTTCTTTAATAGGTGTAATCTTTTATATATGAAGTTTATTGAGAATTTTGATTTCTCTTATCTTTAACTCAGTGGAAGTAAAGATATTACCTCAATAGAATTGCTTCTAGGAGAAATCACCATTTTTAAAAGGAAAGTGGTAATAAAAATATATGGACTAATTCCCTGTTATTATTTAGAGGAAAATATCAAACATAAATATGCAGAATTATTCTTCCTTGTTTATTTCTCCGAGATTATTTCAAGTGGTTTGGTCTTTTAATCTTATAGATTTGTCAGGATATCAAATTAAATTGTATACAGTTTATCACAACTTTGGCTTCAACTCAAAAAACTGAGGAATATCAATTTTCACTATTCACACATTCTATAGAGAGATGCTGAATGAAAAACAAGAAAATTAAATTTTGGTGTGAGAAGTCCATGACTAGAAGGAGCATAGGGGAAATTTTTGTAGAACTGCTAGTATTATCTGAATATATAAATTGCAAACTTTATCTGGTTGTACATTTATGATTTCAGCTCTTTTTAGAACACTATTTTTATTTTAATTAATTAATTTATTTAAAGTTAATTCATCACATTGTTGCATAGTTGTTCATAATGCATTTGTTTCCAGTTAAGTGAAAGCAAAGTTACTAAAAAATGGAAAGAAATAATAAAAATAAAATAGAAGAGAAGAGAAAAAAATAGAATAAAAACAAAGCAGTACAATAGTAAGCTAATTTGAAGTCATTAATACAATGGCAGAAGTTTTAGTAAGCTCTTGTGTTTTTTATAACTATCTTTATTTAAACACCGTGATTATAAACATGATTACAGTTGTATGATTACAGTCATGTAAAGAACACCTCCCTTCACCAGTGCAACATTCCCACCACCAATTTCCCAGATCTCCCTCCTCCCCACGCCCCCACACCTGTACTCGAGACAGGCTTTCTACTTCCCTCATTCATTCACATTGTTATGATAGTTTTCAGTGTAGTCATCTCTCCAACTGCACTCATCATTCTATGTGATGAGCTTCATGTCATGAGCTGCACCTACCAGCCCTCATCTTGCTTGTCTCTGAGATACTGTTAAAAATGTCTTTCATTTTTCTTAAAGCCCATAGATGAGTGAAACCATTCTGCGTCTTTCTCTCTCCCTCTGACTTACTTCACTCAGCATAATAGATTCCATGTACATCCATGTATAGGAAAACTTCATGACTTCATCTCTCCTGATGGCTGCATAGTATTCCATTGTGTATATGTACCAAGTTTCTTTAGCCACTCATCTGTTGAAGGGCATCTTGGTTGTTTCCAGAGTCTGGCTATTGTAAATAGCGCTGCAATGAATATAGGAGTAAGGAAGGGATTTTTGTATTGTATTTTTGTGTTTCTTGGGTATATTCCTAGGAGTGGTATAGCTGGATCGTATGGAAGCTCAATTTCCAGTTGTGAAGGAATCTCCATATCGCTTTCCATAAAGGTTGTACTAGACGGCATTCCCACCAGCAGTGAAAGAGTTCCTCTCTCTCCAAATCCCCACCAGCACTGTTTTCCTTTTTTGTGATGTGTGCCAATCTCAGTGGTGTGAGGTGGTACCTCATAGTAGTTTTGATTTGCATCTCCCTGACGTTTAGTGATGTTGAGCATCTTTTCATGTGCCTTTTGGCCATTTGCCTTTCTTCTTTTTCAAAGTGTCTGTTTATTTCTTCTCCCCAATTTTTGATGGGGTTAGTTGTTTTTCTCTTGTATAGTTCTGTCAGTACCTTGTAAATTTTGGATATTAGCCCTTTATCTGATGAGTATTAGGTGGATAATTTCTCCCACTCTGTGGGTGGCCTTTGTATTCTGGGCACTATCTCTTTTGAGATGCAGAAGCTTCTCTGCTTAATATAGTCCCATCTGTTTATCTCTGCTTCCACTTGTTTGGAAAGTGCTGTCTCCTCCTTAACGATGCCTTTAGTCTCAATGTCCTGGAGTGTTTCACCTACATGTTGTTCTATATACCTTATAGTTTTCGATCTGATATCAAGGTCTTTAATCCATTTGGATTTTACCTTTGTACATGGTGTAAGCTGGGGGTCTGAGTTCTCTTTTTTGCAAGTGGCTACCAAGTTGTGCCAACACCACTTGTTGAATAGGCTTTCCTTGCTCCATTTAGGATTTCTTGCTCCTTTATCAAAAACTAGGTGACTATATGTCTGAGGAACATTCTCTGAGTACTCAAGCCTATTCCACTGATCTGAGGGTCTGTCTTTATTCCAATACCATGCTGTTTTATAACTATTGCTTTGTAATACAGCTTAAAATTGGGGAAAATAATGCCTCCCATATTTCTTTTCCCAAGGAGTGCTGTAGCTATTCGAGGTTGTTTATTGTTCCAGATGAATTTCAGAAGTATTTGATCCACTTCTTTGAAGAATGTCATGGGTATCTGCAGAGGAATCGCGTTAAATCTGTACAATGCTTTTGGAAGTATTGCCATTTTAATGATGTTGATCCTGCCAATCCATGAGCAAGGTATTTGTTTCCATTTCCGCATGTCCTCTCTTATATCTTGGAGCAGTGTTTTGTAGGTTTTTTTGTATAGATCCTTCAAATCTTTAGTCAGGTTGACTCCAAGATATTTGAGTTTGTGTGGCACTAATATGAATGGGATTGTTCTCTTAATGTCCATTGATTTTTGTGTGTTAATTTTGTAGCCTGCCACCTTGCTATATGAATGTATTATTTCTAGAAGCTTTTTGGTATAGTCTTTAAAGTTTTCTAAGTAGAGTATCATGTCATCTGCAAACAGTGAGAGCTTGACTTCTTCCTTTTCTATCTGGATTACCTTGATATCTTTTTCTTGCCTAATCGCTATAGCAAGTACTTCCAGTACTATGTTGAATAGGAGTGGTGAGAGAGGACAGCCTTGTCTTGTACCATAATTTAGAGGGAAGGATTTTAGTTGATCTTCCTTGAGGATAATATTTGCCACTGGCTTCTGGTAGATGGCTTTAACTATATTGAGAAATGTTCCTTTTATTCTTATCTTGCTGAGAGTTTTCATCAAGAATGGGTGTTGAACCTTATCAAATGCTTTTTCTGCGTCTGTTGATATGACTTTGTGATTTTTATTTTTCTTGTTGTTTATGTTGTGTAGTATGTTGATAGATTTACGAATGTTAAACCAGCCTTGCATTCCTGGGATGAAACCTACTTGAACAAAGTGAATGATCTTCTTGATGAGGCACTGGACCCTGTTCGCCAGGATTTTGTTGAGGATCTTTGCATCTGTGTTCATCAGGGATATTGGTCTGTAATTTGCTTTTTTGGCAGCATCTCTATCTGGTTTTGGTATTAAGGTGATTTTGGCTTCATAAAAGCTATTTGGAAGTGTTCCTGTTTTTTCGATTTCATAAAAGAGCCTGGCCAGTATTGGTAGTAGTTCCTCTTGAAAGGTTTGAAAGAATTTATTCCTGAATCCATTAGGGCCTGAGCTTTTGTTTTGGGGCAAATTTTTGATTACAGTTTTAATTTCCTCAATAGTGATGGGGGTGTTTAGATATGCTACATCTTCTTTATTCAACCGTGGAAGGTTATATGAGTTCAAAAATTTATCCATTTTGTCCAGGTCCTCATATTTGGTGGCATAGAGTTTCTCAAAGTATTCTCTGAATACCCTTTGAATCTCTGCAGTATCTGTAGTGATCTTCCCCTTTTCATTTCTAATATGCATTATCAAGTTTCTCTCTCTCTTTTGCTTTGTGAGTTTTCCCAATGGTCTATCAATCTTGTTTATTTTTTTTAAAGAACCAACTTCTGCTTTCGTTGATCTTTTGGATTGTTTTTTGGGTTTCCACTTTGTTGATTTCTGCTCTCAGCTTTGTTATTTACTTCTGTCTCCCTATTTTTGGGTCCTTTTGTTGAGCACTTTCTAGTTCTATTAGCTGTGTCATTAAGCTACTCAGGTAAGCTCCTTCTTCCTTCCTGATGTGTTTCCAAAGCTATAAATTTTCCTCTCAGTACAGGTTTTGCTGTGTCCCATAAGTTCTGATAATTTGTGTCTTTATTGTCATTTGTTTCCAGGAACCTTTTGATTTCCTCCTTGATTTCATCTAGGACCCACTGGTTATTCAGTATGAGGCTGTTTAACTTCCAGATGTTAAATTTTTTTCTTCTGTGTTCCTTTGTATTTCACATGTAAATTCAGAGCCTTGTGGTCAGCAAAGGTAGTCTGCAAAAAAAAATCTTTTTTAATTTATGGAGGTATGTTTTATGTGCCAGCACGTGGTCTATCCTGGAGAATGACCCATGTACATTGGAAAAGAATGTGTATCCAGGTTTCTGAGGATGGAGTGTCATATATATATGAAGCCTCTTTCTTCCATTTCTCTTTTCAGGTCTAGTATATTTTTGTTGGGTTTCCATTTGGTTGACCTATCAAGTGTTGACAAGCCTGTGTTGAGGTCTCCCACAATTATTGTGTTATTATTGATATCCTTCTTCAGATTTATCAACAATTGTATTAAATACTTTGCTGGTCCCTCATTGGGTATGTATATGTTTAGGAGAGTGATTTCTTCCTGCTGTACAAATTCCTTGATTAGTACATAATATCCATCTTTGTCCCTTACAACTTTTCTGAGTATAAAGTTTGTGTCATCTGATATTAGTATGGCCACCCCCTCTTTTTTAAGGGTGTTGTTTGCTTGAATTATTTTCCTCCAGCCTTTGATTTTGAGTCTATGTTTATTCTGACTATTCAGGTTTGTTTCTTGTAGGCAGCAGAAGGTTGGCTTCAGTTTTTTGATCCATTTCGCCACTCTTTGTCTCTTAACGGGTGCATTTAGTCCATTGACATTGAGAGAAATAATTGTCATGGGATTTATTGCTATCTTTGTGTAGAAGTTTGATGTGTTTTTTGTTCTGTCTTGTCTTTAGAATAGATCTTTCAGTTTTTCTTTTAAGGCTGGTTTTGAGTCTGCAAAGTTTTTGAGCTGATGTTTATCTGTGAAGCCATGTATACATCCTTCAAACCTGAAAGTGAGTTTTGCTGGGTGCAATATTCTTGGTGAAGCATTTATTTCATTGAGTTTTGCCACTATATCCCACCACTGCCTTGTGGCCTTGAGTGTTTCTGGTGACAGGTCTGCTGTAAATTTCAAGGATGCTCCCTGGAATGTCATTTCCCTTTTCGATCTTGCTGCTTGCATTATTCTATCTCTATCTGTGGTTTTCATCATGGTGACTAGGATGTGTCTTGGGGTGTTTCTCCTGGGGTCTTTTTTAGCTGGTACTCTTCGGGCATGTGGGATTTATTCACATGTTTCCTTTAGCTCTGGTAGTTTTTCATTGATGATGTTCTTGACCATTGATTCTTCCTGGAGATTTTCTTCTTGGGTCTCTGGGACTCCAATGATTCTAACGTTGTTTCTGTTGAGCTTATCAATGACTTCTATTTTCATCTGCTCATATTCTTTGAGCAACTTTTCCATTGTCTGATCCTTTGATTTAAGGCTTTTTTCCAATCTCTTCTTCTGTGTAAAGTTATCATGCATCTCATCTTCCAGAGCACTAATTCTATCCTCAGCTGCTTTTAACCTGTTGGAAAGCTCATCCATTATGTTCTTCAATTCGTCTACTGAGTTTTTCAGACCTGTTATTTGACCTGATATTTTAGTTTGGAGTTTTCTGATTTCTATCTTCATATTCTCTTGATTTTTATTAGTGTTTTGATTTATACTTTCTTTGAGTTCTGTGAGCAACCTCCATATTTCTTCTCTAAATTCCATTTCTGTAAGACTGCTTAGGTGGTTGGCCATTGTTGGGTCATCAGAGTTTCCATCTTCATTCTCTATGGCTGGAGTTGGTCTGCGTAGTTTCCCCATTGTCAAACTTATGCTGTGGGTTTTTCTACGTGTTGTGGTGGTTCTCATTGGCTAGGTGGAGTGCGCGGCCATGAAGTGAAGTGGAGCAGCCATGCTCCTCTGCTTCTACCCCTTATAGGTGGGCTTAAGGGGGGCCAGCAGAGTCAGCTTTCTTTACAACTCTGGCCCGGAAACACTCACCTCAGCTGAGGCAAGCCGTCAGGGGATGAATGCCAGAGAAGATCAAAGTTTCCAGGTTGAAGCAAGCTGGGTGAGGCCCAACAATGTCTGCCGAGCCTAAGGGGCCCAGCAGTCAGCTTTATCCGCAACTCCATCCTGGAAACACTCACCTCAGCTGAAGCAAGCCATCAGGGGATGAATGCCAGAGAAGATCAAAGTTCCCAGGTTGAAGCAAGCCCAGGGAAGCCCCAAAATGTCTGCCGAGCTTAAGGGGCCCAGCAGAGTTTGTCTTATCCACAACTCCAGCCGGAAAGACACCTTGTAAGCTCTTGTTAATATATGTCCAATTTGCTCAATTATGGGTGTTTCTTTAGGGATGACTGTATTAAACAAATGAAGTTTGTCCAGAAATTCAAATTCAAATTTAAATTCAAATTCAAATGTGTGATACTACAAATTTTAGGAGCATATATTCAGCCACAGGGCATCCTGGAAGAAAGCCCCATTTGAACATGGTAATGTGTTTGTCAGCATCGTTACAGCTTCTAAACTTTCTCAGATGTAGGAAGATTCTGGATGAGAGTACTCGTACTTGCTCAGAAAAAAAGCCCTGATGATAGCAGCCCAAAATCCATTGTACTTGAATTGTGGTAAGATCAGTATCCCCACAAGAAATTATATATGGTCAGTAATGAGGCAGGCCATTGGAAATAGTGATTCTGGGTGATGGAGGCAACAGGCATGGCTTCGGCAGGTTAAATAAAAATAATATTATAAACTTTGTCAAAATTCAGTATAATGTGCTGTAACTTATTCATTCATTTAACATCCTATTGAGGACTTACATTGTTTCAGTTACTGGGGATAATGCTATGAACAAAATGAGACAGTCTATTTTTATGAACTATTTTTGGCAAGGTAGAGGCTATTTAAAGAGTTGTACTCACATGATTACCTGGGTGAAAACCTAGTCTATTTTGTAAAACAAAGTATAAATGATTGATTGAGGAAATGGTATTTGAGAATACGCCCGAGATTTATTTATATTGAACATTTTATACTTAAGTTTAGAACCTAAATTTTAAATAAATTACAAAGAAAATGATGCACAACTAAACTTATTTACTATTAGATTTAAAGTTTTGTATCCCTTAATTTTGTGTCAGAGGTGTGCATATCTGATGCTGTGAAGTAAACACTTTCTCTTATTGATGCTGGGAATTGAATCCAAGGTATATACATACATGGTATCTTTTACTCTTGCCTTCTTTTTTTATGAAATCCAATTTTAGACATTGCTAAAGTTGTGTTGTCATTACTACAAGATATTTGTTTGAAACATCTGTCTTTAATTGACATGGAGGTTGAAATTCGGCAAGAATCAGTAGTTTTGCCAATTAGTTAACTTACTTTTTTTAGTTAACTTAATTTTTAAGTGAGTCACTTAAATTAGTTTTGAATAATGAACTCCTATCTTGTTTACTTATATTTATTTTTGATTGAATGTAATGCATGGCTGAAAAAATACTTGGACAAAAATAAAGACTTTATGCTATTTGCTTCCAATACCACAAAAAACCCTCAAAAACCTAGAAAATATTTTTCACCATGTTTTCCAAGTGCTCAAGAAGTGAGCCCTAAAAAACTTTAGGAGGTATATCTTAACTAATTATAGATTTCTAAGAAATAGTTTGGTAAGGGACTAACAAAGATGAGGAATGGCCAAAATGTCCACATTTTGTTCTCAGGATTTTGTATCCAGTAGGCAGTTATTTTATAGACTATAAATTGAGAATATAAATTTGCTGATCAAAACTCAATTTTTCTGGGCATCTATTTTTTGTTTTACTTTCTCTTTTCTCTTCATTTTGGATTTGGTTGATTTTTTTATATTAAGTTTTATCAGTACTTTAAATATCTTAGAAATCAACCCTTTGTCAAATGGTAGTGAGAAAAATTCTCCTAGTCTTTGGGCTACCTTTTTTAAAAATAATTTTTATTTTGACCAAAGTGGATTACAAATCTTTCACATTAATATTTTAGGTACATAGTGACATTGAATCAGGGGTACTCCAACCACCAATGTTGTCCTCCCTCTAACCCTGTTCCCAGCATACATCCCATATCCCCTTCCTTTGCCCCCGGGCTGCTAGTATAAGTGGTCCCCTCTGTGTCTATCTGGTTGTAGATTGGGTATAGATTCTGTTGTCTTTGGCTTTGGATTGGGTGTTTAAGTTTGATAATTTTTTTATTCCTACTCAATGTTCATATGCCTGTTTGGTCTTGGTACCTTACATTATTTCCTCCTCAATTTATGAGGCAGAACAAGATGATTCAAGTTATGTAGTTCTGTTTGAAAGAAAAAAAGTGGGGGGGGGGCAAAAATCAAACAAAAAATGGGAGTAGTCCTTCTAGAGGCTATAAATATCAATATAAGAGAAGAAAAGGAAAAAGGAAGAAAAACATAACAATACAAAAATAGCTACAATGACCAAAAAAAAAAAACAAAACCGAAAAGCACCACAGCAATAAAGAAAACATCCAATGACCACGATCCCAAATTAAAAATAAAACAAAGTGAAAAATAAAAAACAAACAACAACAATATCAAAACGTGTGCTTCTTTTTTTGCATAGGTACAGTGAATATTGGGAATATATGTGTGTGTATATTTATTGTCTTGTTTTTTGTTTCTTTTCTTCTTTAACTTCCTTAACTGTTTTGGTTCTTCTTGGTACAACAACTTACAAGAAACAGTCTTGCCTGGGATAAAAGCTCAGGTCAAAACCAGAGCACAGAGATGATGGAGTCTGACAGTCTCACCCCCAAATGCACCGGAAATATAATATAGCACCATTTTCTTTTGCAAAAGCATACTAAGAAAAGAAAAAATTTACATATAGAAACAAGCTCTTATCTACTAGGGATAAGAACTCATACATTTTACAATACAGAGGTGCCTTCCACCTTGAAAATATGTCATGTGGCCCCAACTTAGACTCCATGTGATGAGACAGCAACCATCCAACCCCAAACCCTAGATCTCAGACATAGAACTGACACAGTTCTCCACGATAGCTCCAGGAACCAAACTCCCTTTGGGGTATTCTTTTTTTTTTTTTTTGACATTCTTCCACTTGGACAAACATACTTCTCTTTATTTTTATTTTTACCAAAGTGGATTACAAATTGTTCACAGTAATTTTTAGATACATAGTGACATTGAATCAGGGGCACTCCCACCACCAATGTTGTCCTCCCTCCACCCCTGTTCCCAGCATGCATCCCATATCCCCCTCCTTTCCCACCCGGGTTGCTATTATAAGTGGTCCCCTTTGTGTCTAACATGCTGTAGATTGGGTGTCGATTCTGTTGTCTTTGGCTTTGGATTTGATGTTTAAGTCTAATCATTTTTTTTATTTTACTTTATGTTCATACAGCTGTCTGGTCTTGATAGTCTCCATTATTTCCCCCTCAATTTGTGAGGTGAAATAAGATGGTTCAAATTATGTGGTTCTGTTTGAAGAAAAGAAAAAGTAAAATGGGTCAAAAATCAAACAAGCAAAAAAATGTGAGTTGTCCTTCTAGAGGCTATAAATATCAGTTTAAGAAAAGAAAGGGGAAAAGTGAGAAACATTACAACAATACTAAAAAGTTTTTTTAAAAAATCAAACAAAAAGCTCGAAAAGCACCACAGCAATAAAGACATCAACCACACAATAACCATGGTTCTGAAATAAAAAACAAAACAAAGCACACACACAAAAAGAAAACCCAAGGGGAAAAAAAAACAAGCAACAAACAACAACAATAGCAAAAGTTAATTTGTGCTTTTCTTTTTTTTCTTGCACAGGCACAGTAAATATTGGGGAAATTAGAAAGGGAATTCCCTTGGCCTACGAGATACAAGGTTTCTCCACCCTTGAAGTATACTGTCATGGGAATAAGTACAGGCTCCATACATATTCTTTTACACTCCCCTTGGTTGTTTGGTGGTGTGTGGAAACTTTCTGCCCCATCGTGGATGATAAAACTCTGCCTCTGTAGCTAGAGATCTTTGTATTTGCACAGGTCAAAGGATGGAGCCTAGGATGGAGTCTTTCTTTACAGTTCGAGGAGTTCTGTTCCATCACTGTTGTTTTAATCAGTCTTCTGTAGTTGGTGGTCTTGGTTTTTGCCCAGCAAAATATGGGTAAATGGAAAAAAAGCCTTGTCCTAAATACAAAGAAACCTTATTCCTGAAGTTCTCTGGCATAAGATTGACTCTGGGCTCCAGGCATACTAGTTTGTCCAACCCCTTAGTCATTTTCTGTGGTGAAATATTTTTTCACACATTAGCTGTTGTTGTTGTCCAGTTTCTGTAGTTAAATATTCTGGTTTCTGTGCCAGAAGTATTCTGGTTTCTGTGTTTCATCAAAGTCAGGATGTGGAGTGTCCTCAAGTTTCACCTCACCATCAGATGCAGAGCATCTTGCCCTGAAAGCAAGTTGCTGCTGTCACTGAGTCATCTGGTGTCAAGGGAACACTCCTTAAAGTAAAGTCAATGCCAGGGTAGTGGTAGGGTCTCCCCTGATTGGGGTTTGCCTCCTGGTAATGTTGTAGAAAATTATGATTGTTTCTGTAGATGGTCAATGCTTCAGGGGTGTATGGGAAATGCCCATTCTTTGAAGGCCTGAGCCAAGACATTATGCCAGTGTTCAGGGTATATAAGGCCTAACTTCATTACAAAATTTGTGTCCTGGTAATGTTGTAGAAAATTGTGATTGTTTCTGTAGATGGTCAATGCTTCAGGGGTGTATGGGAAATGCCCATTCTTTGAAGGCCTGAGCCAAGACATTATGCCAGTGTTCAGGGTATATAAGGCCTAACTTCATTACAAAATTTGTGTCCCTATCTCTGTTAGATAATAACTTGTTTGCATATGTGGTATTTTCCCATTTTAATGCACCTATGCAAAAGAGGAACAATGCCACAATGTATTATTGGTGCCTCTGGGGAGCCGAAGAAACAAGTCCAACAATCTCTTTAACTTGGTTCTAACATGAATTCTAAAGCAAAAAAAACGCTTCTACCATAATTCCTTGTTAAACCGATTTCTTTGTGTTGAAAGAAAGAAAGAAAGAAAGAAAGAAAGAAAGAAAGAAAGAAAGAAAGAAAGAAAGAAAGAAAGAAAGAAAGAAAGAAAGAGAGAGAGAGAGAGAAAGAAAGAAAGAAAGAAAGAAAGAAAGAAAGAAAGAAAGAAAGAAAGAAAGAAAGAAAGAAAGAAAGAAAGAAAGAAAGAAAGAAAGAAAGAAAGAAAGAAAGAAAGAAAGAAAGAAAGAAAGAAAAACAACCTAAAAAACAAGCAAACTGAAAACAGTGGGCACAATTGTCACTGTATAAGGGGATATTCAATTAGTTATAACAGTTAAGGGAATACATCTCATACATCTAATACATTTATATATATGCATGTCTCTTTTATGTCATAAAAATAGTGAGGAAGAGAGTGTTGAATCCTGGACACCACTTTGGTCTGTGATTTGGCTTCTGGGGTCTGCAAAATCACACTAGCATTTCCATATCAGAAAATGCATTTGAGTGGGAACTAATCAGAAACTGAGTATGGTAGCAACCACAGTTACACAGTAAAGGAAGGTGGAGGGCAGGAGGCTGCTTAGAGTAGATAAGTAGGAACAATGTACTGGTGTCTTTGCAGCCTGAGAGTCTGTATTTTTCACTTTGGTAGCTTGTTGGCAGCTGACTTGGGTGAGGATAATAATGGATTCATGGGTAGCCAAGAACTGAGGGTAAAATGTTAAATATGGGTAATAGGCCTTGGGAGTGAGGGAGTAAAGGAATAAAAATGAGATTTGGGTGGTGAGCTAAGGCGGTAAAGAAATCATACATCATAGACATATTGTATATGACAGAGTAAACCCAATGATATCCAAATATTGTCTATATATTCCGCATGGGGGCACAAGCCCCTGCGCAGTTTTAGAATCAGCAGGGGTAGGAAGGAAAGTTGCCTGAAGCCAGCACCAGAAAGGAAAGAGATCCTTCAAGAGCTGGAAGCCTGGGAGGTCACCAGCCCCACCAAATCCTTCCTCTGGGGCTGAGTGGGGAATGGGGAGAGCATGGGTACCCTTTAAACTCCTCAGCAGGACCCATCTCGCTGTCCCCCTCAGCATGGGGCCCAAAGGGAGCCCTGGAGCTCTGAAGAAAGGAGGTGGATAGGAGCTGGGGTTTATATTATTTTTATACTTATTCTTATTTTGAAATAATCTATTTAAACTCCGTGGTTACAACCATATTTGTAGTTGGGTTTCAATCATAGCAAGAACACCCCTTTTACCTTGCAACCTTCCCATCACCAAAGCCCCCATATATTCCCTATCCACCTCCCACCTGCACTCAAGACAAGATTTCTACATACCTCACTCACTGACATTGTTATGATAGTACTTAGCATAGTTATTTCTCTAACTGCACTCACCAGTCTTTGTGGTGAGCTTCATATCTTGAGCAGGTCCTTCTGGACCTCATCTCTGGGAATTATTTTAATGTCTTTAATTTTAAAAAATGCACAGATGAGTGAGACTATTCTGTGTCTCTCTCTTTACCTCTAATTTCTCTCAGCATAATAGATTCCATATACATCCATGTATAGGAAAATTTTATGACATCATCTCTCCTGACGATTGTATAATATTCCATTTTGTATATGTGCCAATTTCTTTAGCCATTCATCTGTTGAAGGGCATCTTGTTTGTTTCCAGAGTCTGGCAATGGCACAGTTGGTCTGCCATTTGCAAAAAAGCAAACTCATAACTCCAGCTAACAGCATACACCAAGTTTAAATGCAAAAGGATTAAAGACCTTGATATCAGACCTGAAACCATAAGGTATATAGAACAACAGGTAGGTAAAACACTCCAAGATGTTGAAAACAAAGGCATCTTAAAGGAGAAATAAGTACTCTCCAAACAATTCAAAGCAGAGATAGATAATGGGACTATATTAATCTGAGAAGCTTCTGCACCTCAAAGGAAATAATTCCTAGGATACAAAAGCCACCCACAGAATGGGAGAAGCTATTCATCTAATGCCCATCATATAAGGGGCTAATATCTAAGAAAAACAAGGTACTGACAGAACTTAACAAGAAAAAAATCTAACTCCATCAAAAAATGGGGAGAAAAAGTGAACAGATACTTTCTCAAAGAAGAAATACAAATGGCCAAAAGGCACATGAAAAAATGCTCCACATCAAGAATCATCAGGGAGATGCAAATCAAAACAACTATGAGGTACCATCTCACACCACAGAGACTGGCACACATCACAAAAAACAAGAACAATCAGTGCTAGTGGGGATGTGGGGAGAAAGAAATTCTCATTCATTGCTGGTGGGAATGCTGTCTAGTCCAGTCCCTATGGAAAAAATATGGAGATTCCTCAAAAAACTGGAAATTGAGCTCCCATTTGACCCAGCTATACCACTCCTAGAGATATACCCTAGGAACACAAAAATCCAATCCCAAAATTCCTTTCTCATACCTATATTTATCACAGCACTATTTAAAATAGTCAATATACCTTTTAGTGTGGTTATTTCCATATGTAAAGGTAGCCTCCTCCATTCTTTATTAATTTTTAAATTTTTCTTTAAATTTTTTAATTTTAAAAAAATGTCTCTCTTTATATTTTTGGACTGGATAGATAGCATGGAGGTAAGGCATTTGCCTTGCATGCAGAAGGATGGTTGTTTGAATCTTGGCATCCCATATGGTCCCCCAGAGCCTGCCAGGAGCTATTTCTGAGTGTAGAGCCAGAAGTAACCCCTGAGTGCTGCCGGGTGTGACCCAAAAATCCAAAAAAAATTTTTCTATATATATAAAAATTTTAAATTTTGCTAATTTAGGTTCTCTTGCTACAAAATACTAGAAGACAAAGACTTGCTTTGGAGAAAAGCTCCGGTCAAACCAGGGCACAGAGATTGTATAACCTGTCATTCTTACGTCCAAATGCACCAGCAATATAGCATGGCACCATTCCCTTTTGCATGGGCATTCTAAAAATAGGAAAAATCTTATGTATAGAAAGAAGCTCCTTACTAGGGATAAGAATCCATAAATTTTATAATACAGGGGCACCTCCCACACTGCACATTTGTTGTGGGGACTCGACTTAGACTTCATGTGATCCGACAGTGCCCGTCCAAACGTGAACCCCAGATCTTAACTGTAGAACTTATAGTTCCCTGAAATAAAAACAGGAATCAAACTCATTTTGGGGGGAATTCCTAATATAGCTCAGGCACCAACTTGCGCCAGGTTGATCTTACATTCTGACAATGAGGAAACAGTAACAACTTGATCTGAGAGTCAGCTAATGGTAAGATAAAATCAGAGACACTCCATCCTTTGATTTGTGCAAAAACCAAGATCACTAATTACAGTAGACTGATTTTGACAACCACGACTGCACAGAACCTTTCATAGGACCAATAAGAAAGACCCTAGCCTAGGCTTTGGCCCAAGATCTCTAATTTTAGAGGTCTTCCTTTGACATCTGCGAGAGAGCAGAATTTCTAAAACCATAAGTAAAGACTATCCTAGGCTTCATCCTAGGATTTGTGTAAAAACCAAGATCACTAATTACAGAAGACTGACTATAACAACCATGATAGAGCAGAACTTCTGGAACCATAAAGAAAAACTCTGTCCTAGACTTTATCTTAGGATTTGTGCAAATACCAATATTTCTAACTACAGAGGATTAATTTTGACAACAACAGCTGAATAGAATATTTCCTGGCACCATTAAAAGACCTTGAAGTAAGACAATGAGCATGCCTGGAACCTTTAGCTGTTCTTATAAGAGTATGCTTCAAGATTGGAGAAACCCTGTATCTCTTATGCCAAGGAAATTCCCTTTCTAATTTCCCAAATAATAACTTCCTATGCAAATAAATAGCAACAACAAACACAAAACCTTACCACAGCAGCCCTCCTTCCTTCTTTTTCTGTTCTTTTTGTTGTTGCTTAGTTGTTGTTTATAGTTGCTATTGTGTTTTGTCATTGTTTTGTTTTTTCTTTTTTATATTTTTAACTTTCTTCTTATAAATTGATATTGATAGCTCCTAGATGGACTCCTCCCAGTTTTTTTCCCAATAGAACCACAGAACTTGAATCATCTTGTTCTGCCTCATTATTGTGGAGGGAAATAAATGTATGGTAATAGGAGCAAACAGTCACATAAACATTGAGTGGGAATAAAAAGAGTTCAGACCTAAATTCCAAAACCAAAGTCAACAACAACAGAATCAAGATACCCAATCTACAACAAGCTATATAAAAAGGGACGTGTTACACTAGCACTGCAGAGGGCAAAAGGGGGAGGTATGTGATGCATGCTGGGAACAGGGATAGAGGGAGGACAACTCTGGTGGAGAGAATGGCCCTAATGCACTGTCACTATGTACCTTAAATACAACTGTGAAAAACTTGTAATTCACATTGGTCACAATAAATATTTAAAAAGTATAAAAATAAAAATAAATAAAAAATAAGTAAAAATAAAATGAGAGAATAAGTAATAGCACAAAATGAAATAAATCCTAAGAAACCCTGAAAAGACAAGGGAAAAACCTAAAACTAAATAAATAGCAGTAATTTTCATAGGCACAGCCAAAGGAAAAAGATGGAAGGAAAAAACTTTTGGCCTAAAAATTGTGTGTTCTTTAAACAGTTGATTTTCTCATTTTCTTTTTTCTTGATATAGGCCTGAATTGCTATGTGTTTCCCCCTAATTACTGCTTTTGCTGTGTCCCACAAATTTTGACAAGTTGTCTCTTCGTTATCGTTTGTCTCGAGGAATCTTTTTATTTCTTCCTTGAGTTGCTCTTTGATCCAGTTGTTATTGAGCAGCATGTTGTTTAATCTCCAGATACCAGTTTTTCTCCATTGCTTCTTCATGCAGTCAATTTTGACCTCTGATGCAAAGTGATCTGATAGGGTGCTTCTAATGATCCTTACACTTGTGGTCTTATATAGCTTAGATTTGTATCCTAATACATGGTCTATTCTGGAGAAGGTTCCATGGGGGCTTGAGAAGAATGTGTATTCTGTTTTCTGGGGGTGGAGTGCCATATATAAGTCTATTAACTCTAGATCTTCTAATTTTTCATTTAGGGCTCTTATTTCTTTGCTATTTTTTTGTTTGTTGGATCAGTCCAGTGGTGATAGTGGAGTATTAAGGTCTCCTACTATTATTACATTTCCCTTCATGTGTTTCTCCAGGTTAGTGAGCAACTGCCTCACATATTTTGCTGACTCTACATTAGATGCATAAATATTGATCAGGGATAGTACCTCTTGATCTAGTGTACCCCTGATTAGTATGAAATGACCCTCTTTGCCTCTGATCACTTTTTGAGGTTGAATGGAATTTGGTCTGATATACGAATGGCTGTCCCTGCTCTTTTTTGTTTTCAATTGACCTGAAAGATTGATTTCCATCCTTTTATTCTATGCCTATGCCTGTTCTGTACTTGTAAGTGTGTTTCTTGCAGGGAGTAGAAGTCTGGTTTATGTTTTCTAATCTAGTTCTCTACTATGTGTCTTTTAATTGGAGAGCTTAGTCCATTAACATTTAGGGAGATTATCGACAGAGAGGGCTGTTGTGCAGTTCTGTTCTGTAGGGTGGTTCTTGTTACAATTGGGGGTTTGGATTGTGTAGTTTGTCTCTGAGTAGGTCATTTAGAATTGGTTTTGTTAGCACAAATAATGCAAGATCGTTTTTTTTTTTTGAGAATGTTTTTAGGCTACCATCCCATATGAATGATAGTTTTGCTGGGTATTGTACCCTAGGCTGGAAATTTCTTTCATTCAGTCACTTAAATATTTCATTCCACTGTCTTCTTGCTTGAATTGTTTCAAATGAGAGATCTGGTTTGATTCTTATGTGCTTTGTACTTGAGGTTCCTTTTTCCCCTTATTGCTTTAAGGAGTTCATCTTTCTCTTTTTTGCCATTTGGGTTATTATATGTCTTGGTGTTGGTTCATCAGGGTCTATTTTATTAGGGACTCTTTTCACTTCCTGGATTTGCATGAGTCTTCTTTCCAAGGAGTGGGAAAGTTTTCTGCTATTATTTCCCTAACTACTTGTTCTTCCCCTTTCCCTATTTCCTCCCCTTCTGGTATACCTACAATTCTTAGATTATTTCTTTTGTCTTTGTTCATGAAGTACTGGACTTTTCCTTCCAGTGCCTTGACTCTTAATTCCTTGTTGGTTTCCTGGTCATTTTTGGTTTGCAGTTTTCCTTCAAGTACTACTATGTGCTTCTCCATCTCTGTGGTTCTGCTCTTCTGGCTTTTTACGGTGTCTGTTAATTTCTTTATTTGCTTTTGTATGGAGTCACTCATATTCTGTATCAGATCTTCTTTAATTTGACTAATTTGTTCCTTCATGGATTTCTTGTATTCGGTGGCTAGCGATTCTCTCATTTCCTGTGCCAGGGCTTGCATTTCTTTTCTCATGGCTGCATTTAAACCTTCATCTCTTGGATCTGTGCGTTTTGGTGGACTTGGGAACTTAGTAGGAGTTCTCTCTGTGTCTCCAGCTGTTAGTGTCCTCCTCACTCTACCCATGTTTTTATGCATTTATTGGTGTGGCTTGGAGATCTGTGCCTTCCGATTTCGGCCTGTTTTTGCTCCCTGAGGTGTGGAGCTGGGTCCCTTCTCTGGATTGCAGCGCTGGGTGGCACTGTTGGGTGGGCTCGCTGAGGTTTGGCCTCTAGAGTGCCCTCTAACGAAGCCTGATTAGTTGCTGCCTCCTTTCGTTGCCAGCCAGTGCAGTATCGCACCTGGCCAAAATGGTGGTGGGCACAGTTGAGCCTGGCTCCCTTGTCCTCCTTCCCTATGTGAAAGTCAGCAGAGCTCTGCCCCCTCCAGACCTCTCCTGGAAGGCCCTCCCGTCTGTAGTTCCTATCCCATCCCAATGGCACAGAGACAAAGTGGGGCAAGTGTGAAGACAGAGGAAGGTCCCCTACTGTCTGATAGTCCTGGAATCCTCCAGGATGCAATCGGGGGAGGGGCGGAGGCGGGGGGGAGGTCCCCTACGTCAGCAGGCACCGGAAGCCTCAGAGATGAGATGGGGGGGGCAGAGACTGGGGAAAGTCCCCTATGTCAGCAGCTGTAGAAGCGATGGGGGGGTAGACGGGGGAAGTCCACTACATTAGCAGCTACTGGAAGCCTCAGAGACGTGATCAGGGGAGGGGCAGAGACTAAGGAAAGTCCCCTACTGTCAGCAGCCTCCAGAAGCCTCAGAGGTGCAATAGGGGAGCGGAAATGGGGGGAGATACCCTACTGTCAGCAGCCACCAGAAGCCTCAGAGATGCGATCAGGGGGCAAAGACTGGGAAAGTCGACATTCATTTTTTTTAATAATTAATTTTTAATTAATATATTTATTTTACACACCTTGATAATAAACATGATTGTGATTGTGATTCAGTCATGTAAAAAACACTCCAGCTTCACCAGTGCAATATTTCCATCACCAATGTCCAAAATTTCCCTCCACCCCACCAACCCTACATGTACTCTAGACAGGTTTTTTACTTCCCTCATTTATTCACATTGTTATGATAGTTCTCAATGTACTTTTTTCTCTAACTGCACACATCACTCTTCGTGGTAAGATTCATATAGTGAGCTGGAAATTCCAACCCCCCTCTCTTTTGTCTTTAAAAATGAATGCGAGAATGTCTTTTATTTTTCTTAAAACCCATACAGGAGTGAGATTGTTCTGCGTATATCTCTCCCTCTGACTTATTTCACTCAGTAAATTAGATTTCATGTACATCCATGTATAGGAAAATTTCATGACTTCATCTCTTCTGACAGCGACATAATATTCCATTGTGATATGTACCACAAATTCTTTAGCCATTTATCTGTTGAAGGGCATCTTGGTTGTTTACAGAGTCTGGCTATTGTAAATAGTGCTGCAATGAATATAGGTGTGAGGAAGAAATTTTTATTGTATTTTAGTGTTCCTAGGGTATGTACCTAGGACTGGTATAGCTGGATCATATGGAAGCTCAATTTCCAGCTTTTGGAGGAATCTTTATATCGCTTTCTATAAAGGTTGGACTAGACGGCATTCCAACCAGCCATAGAAAAGAGTTCCTTTCCCTTCATATCCCCACCATCACTGCTTGTTCCCATTCTTTGTGATGAGTGCCAATCTTTGTGGTGTGAGATGGTATCTCATGGTTGTTTTGATTTGCACCTCCCCGATGACTAGTAATGTGGAGCATTTTTTTCATATGCCTTTTGGCCATTTGTATTTCTTCTTTTAGAAAGTGTCTGTTCATTTCTTCTCCCCATTTTTTGATGGGATTAGATTTTTTCTTGTAAAGTTCTATCAATGCCTTGTATATTATGGATATTAGCCCCTTACCTGATGGCTACTGGGTGAATATTTTCTCCCATTCAGTGGGTGGGTCTTGTATCCTGGGCACTATTTTCTTTGAGGTGCAGAAGCTTCTCAGCTTAATATATTCCCCTCTGTTTATATCTGCTTCTACTTGTTTGAAGAGTGCAGTTTCCTCCTTGAAGATGCCTTTAGTCTCAACGTCATGGAGTGTTTTACCTACGTGTTGTCCTATATACAATATTTTATCAGGCCTGATATCAAGGTCTTTAATCCACTTGGATTTTAACTTCATACATTATGTTAGTCAGGGGTTTAAGTTCACTTTTTCGCAAGTGGCTAACCAGTTGTGCAAACACCACTTGTTGAAAATGCTTTCCTTGCTTCATTTAGAATTTCTTGCTCCTTTATCAAAAATTAGGTGTTGGTATGTCTGGGGAATATTCTCTGAGAACTCAAGCCTATTCCACTGATCTGAGGTTCTGTTTTATTCCAATACCATGCTGTTTTGATAAGTATTGCTTTTTAATACAGTTTAAAGTTGGGGAAAGTAATACCTCCCATATTTCTTTTCCCAAGGATTGCGTTAGCTATTTGAGTGTATTTATTGTTCCAGGTGTGTTTGATCAACTTCTTTGAAGAACGTCATGTGTAACTTTAGAGGTATCACATTAAATCTGTATAATGCTTTGGGGAGTGTTGTCATTTTAATGATCTTAATCCTGCAAAGCCATGAGCAAGGTATGTGTTTCCATTTCCTTGTGTCCTCTCTTATTTTTTGGAGCAGGTTTCTATAGTTTTCATTATATAGGGCCTTCATGTCTTTGATAAGTTGACTCTAAGATATTTGGGTTTGTGTGGTACTAATGTGAATGGGGTTGTTTTCTTAATGTCCATTTCTTCCCTATCATTATTGGTGTATAAAAAAGGCGATTATTTCTGTGTCCAAAGTTTGTAGCCTGCCACATTGCTATATGAAACTATTATTTCTAGAAGATTTTTGGTAGAATATCATGTCATCTGCAAACAGTGAGAGCTTGACTTCTTCCTTTCCTATAGAGATTTTATTGATGTTTTTTCTTGCCTAATCGTTTTAGCAAGTACTTCCAGTACTATGTAAAATAGGAGTGGTGAGAGAGCCTTGTCTTGTACCTGAATTTAGATAGAAGACTTTTAGTATTTCTCCATTGAGTATAATATTTGCCATTGGCTTGTGGTAGATGGCCTTAACTATATTGGGAAAGATTCCTTTCATTTTCATCTTGATGAGAGTTTTTTTTATCAAGAATGGGTGTTGGACCTTATATATGCTTTCTCTGCATCTATTGATATGATCATGTGATTTCTATTTTTTTGTTTTTCTATATAGCAGTTTGGGTAACATTTTAACTATGTTAATTCTACCTATCCATGAGGATGGGATGTTCTTCCATTTCTTTAGATCGTCTTCAATTTCTTTCTGAAGTGTTTTGAAGTTTCCCTGGTATAGGTCTTTCACTTCTCTTGTAAGGTTGATTCCTAGATATTTGATATTTTTTGATACTATCTTAAATGGGATTGTATTTTTAATCTCTCTCTCCTCAACTTCATTGTTTGTATATAAAAACGCTACTGTCTTTTGTGTATTGACTTTGTATCCAGCCACTTTGTTGTATTGGTTGATTGTTTCTAGGAGTTTTTCTGTGGACTCTTTAGGGTTTTTGATGTATATCATCATATCGTCGGCAAATAGAGCTAGCTTGTGTTCCTCTTTCCCTACTTGAATTCCTTTAATTCCCTTCTCTTGTCGGATTGCTATTGCTAGGACTTCTAAGGTTATATTGAATAAGAGTGGAGAGAGTGGACAGCCTTGCCTAGTTCCTGACCTTAGTGGGAATGCTTCTAGTTTCTCGCCATTAAGTATAATGTTGGCTGTAGGCTTTTCATAAATAGCTGTAACTATCTTAAGGAAGGTGATTTCTAACCCTATTTTCCTGAGTGTCTTTAACATGAAAGGATGTTGGATTTTGTCAAATGCCTTCTCGGCATCGATTGATATGATCATGTGGTTTTTGTCTTTCATGTTGTTGATGTGATGTATCATGTTTATTGATTTGTGTATGTTGAACCAACCCTGCATTCCTGGTATGAATCCCACTTGATCGTGATGTATGATCTTTTTGATGAAGTGTTGGATTCAGTTTGCTAAGATTTTGTTGAGTATCTTTGCATCTATGTTCATTAGTGAGATTGGTCTGTAGTTTTCTTTTTTGGTGGTGTCTTTGCCTTCTTTGGGAATGAGTGTGATATTAGCCTCATAAAAGGAATTGGGGAGGATTCCTGTTTTTTCTATGGTTTGGAAAATCCTATGGAACAGTGGTAATAAGTCTTCTTGAAATGTTTGATAGAATTCACCTGTAAATCCATCTGGGCCTGGGCATTTGTTCTTAGGGAGTTTTTTTGTTTTTTATGTTGTGGGTTATGTTAATAGATTTATGGATGTTAAACCATACTTGCATTCATGGGATAAAACTTACTTGACCATAGTGAATGATCTTCTTGATGAGGCATTGGATTCTATTAGCCAGGATTGTATTGAGGAATTTTGCGTCTGTATTCATCAGGGATATTGGTCTGTACTTTTCTTTTTTGGTAGCATCTCTGTCTGTTTTTTGTACAAGGTGATGTTGGCTTCATAAAAGCTGTTTGGGAGTGTTCCTATTTTTTCAATTTCATGAAAAATACTGGCTAGGATTGGTAGTAATTCATCTTGAAATATTTCAAAAAATTAATTAGTAAATCCATCTGAACTCTTTGATTTTGTTTTAGGGCAGAAATTTGAATACAGTTTCATTTTCCTCAATAGTGATGGGAGTGTTTAGATAGGCTACATCCTCCTTACTCAACCGTGGAAGGGTATGAGTTCAAGAATTTATCTATTTCTTCCAGGTTCTCATATTTGGTGTCATAGAGTTTCTCAAAGTAGTCTCTGATTACCCTTTGGATCTCTTCAATATCTGTAGTAATCTCCCCTTTTCATTTCTAATATGGGTTATCAAGTTGCTTTGTCTCTTTCTTTGTGAGTTTTTCCAATGATCTACCAAAATTGTTTATTTTTTATGGAACCATCTTCTGTTTCCGTTGATATTTCAATTGTTTATTTTTTGGGGGTTTCCACTTCATTGATTTTGCTCTCAGCTGTTGCAAGTCAGTCACTGAAGATGTTGACTGATGGAGGGATGGAGGATGAGGCCTTTCTCTTCCAGCTCGGAGCACGCGTCTGCCACCCTGTCTAGCCAATGGTTCTGAGGTGAAACGGCAGGTAAACAGCTCACAGTCAGGCTTGTGGAAATATTAGCTTTATTCGGTGGACAAGACTGAAGTTCAAAGACTCAGCCTCAGTTCCAGCAAAAAAGCCCCTCGCCTTCCACAAATCCTTGTTTTTATCCCCCAGAATCAGGTACCACCCAATGGTGGGATCAGATACCAACCAATAGTGGAAGCAAAATCAGGTACTACCCTAGGGTGGGGGCAGAATGCCAGGTCACACCCTAGGGTAGGGCACAATCACCAATTAGGTTAAGGTGAGTAACATAGTAATCCCCTAAAATATTTACATACACAACACTCAGCTTTGTTATTTTCTTCTGTCTCTCTATTTTTGGTTTCTTTTGTTGATCATTTTCTAATTTTATAAGCTGCATCATTAAGCTGCTCCGGTATGCCCCTTCTTTCTTCCTGATGTGTGCTTGCAAAGCTGTAAATTTTCCTCTCGGTACTGCTTTTGCTGTGTCCTAGAGATTATGATAGTTTGTGTCTTCATTGTCATTTGTTTCTAGGAAAGTTTTGATTTCCTGTTTGATTTCATCATGGACCCACTGGTTTTTCAGTAGCAGGCTGTTTAATTTTCAGTTGTTAAAGTTTTTCTTCTATGTTTCTTTGTAGTTCACATCTAATTTCAGATCACTGTTGTCAGCAAAGGTAGCCTGCAAAATTTCTAGCCTCTTAGTTTTATGGAGTTATGTTTTATGTGCCAGCATGTTGTCTATCCTGGAGAATGACCCATGTACATTGGAGAATGTATATTCAGGTTTTGGGGGATAGAGTGTCTTATATATCTATTAGTCCTCTTTCTTTCATTTCTCTTTACAGGGCTAGTATATTTTAGGGGGTTTCAATCTGGTTGACCTATTAAGTGTTGACAGGGCCATGTTGACAGGTCTCCTACAATTATTGTGTTATTATTGATTTCTTCTTTAAATTCTGTCAATATTTGTATTAGATAATTTGCTGATCTCTCATTGGGTGTGTATATCTTTAGTAGTGTGATTTTTTTTCCTGTTGCACATATCCCTTGATTAGTACAAAGTGTTCATCTTTGACCCTTATAACTGTTCTGAGTCTAAAATTTGTGTCGTTTGATATTAATATGGCCACCACAGCTTTTATTTTGGTTTTTGGGTCACACCTGGCAGCGCTCAGGGATTACTCCTGGCTTTATGCTCAGAAATTGCCCCTGTCAGGCACAGGGGACCATATGAGATGCCGGGATTCGAACCGATGATCTTCTGCATGAAAGGCAAATGGCTTACCTCCATGCTATCTCTCTGGCCCCATACCCCAGCTTTTTTAAGGGTGTTGATTGCTTGGATGATTTTCCTTCAGCCTTTAATTTTGAGTCTATGTTTGTTCTGACTAATCAGGTGTGTTTCTTGTAGGCAGCAGAATGTTGGATTCAACTTTTTGGTCCATTTAGCCACTCTGTATCTCTTAACTGGTGCATTTAGTACATTAGCATCAAAGGAGATGATTGTCATTGTCATGGCATTTAATGTCTTCTTTGTGTATAAGTTTGGTGTGTTTGTTGGTCTATCTTGTTCTAAAGTAGACCTTTCAGTTTTTTCTTTAAGGCTGGTCTTGTATCTTTAAATTTTCTGAGCTATTGCTTATCCGTGAATCTATGTATCCTTCCTTCAAACCTGAAAGTGAGTAGGACTGGGTGCAGTATTCTAGGTGAGGCATCCATTTCATTCAGTCTTGTCACAATATCCCTCCACTGTCTTCTGGCCTTGAGAGTTTCTTGTGACGTGTCTGCTGTAAATCTTAATGATGCTCCTTTGAATTTAAATACTCTTTTTGATCTTCTACTTTTAGTATTCTATCTCTATCTGTGGTATTCATCATTGTAACTAGGATGTGTCTTGGGGTGTTTTATTTGGGTCTCTTTTAGCTGGTAATCTTTGGGCATGCAGAACCTGATTGCATGCAGTCTAGTTCTGGGAGTATCTCTGTGATGATCTTTGACTGTTGATTCTTCCTGGGAATCTCCTTCCTGAGCCACTGGGGCTCCAATGTTTCTTATCTTGTTTCTGTTGGGTTTATCAAAGATTTCTATTTTCATCTCTTCACATTTCTTGGTTATTTTTCCCATTGTCTGATCATTTGCCTTAAGGTTCTTTTCCAATCTCTTCTGCTGTATGGAGTTGTTTTGCATTTGATCTTCCAGTTCACTGATTCTGTCCTCATCTGCTGTTACTCTATTGGAGAGGCTGTCTATTGAGTTTTTTAGTTGAGCTACTGTGTTTTTCAAACCTGTTATTTCAGGGTGGAGTTTTCTGATTTCTGTTTTTGTGTTCTGTTCTGCTAGAGATATATTTTCTTAGATTTCTATGAGGATCTTCCATATTTCTATTCTAAACTCCTTATCTGAGAGGTTAATCAGATGATTAGTATTTTGGGGGTCTCAGGGCTATAATCTTCTTTCTTTGTGCATGGTGCTTGTCTGCGAGGTTGCTCCATTGTCAATCATGTAGTGTGATTTGTTTCTGCATTTTGTGGTGGGGTTCATTAGTTAGAAAGTGCACGCAGCCCTGAAGTGAAGCAGAGTGGCCGAGCTCTTCTGGGGCTTCCAAGAGGCAGTTTTTTTGGTGGGGGGCCTTACTAGGCCTTTGAGGAGAGCTTCAGAAGATCAGAAAAGAGAAACACGCAAAGCCAACAGGTCCCTTCAACTTCTCATTGTCAATCTTACAGCAGGGCAGATTTCTCCACAGACAAAGGAGTCAGTTCTCTGCCTGGCTTCCCTGATCATCGGTTTTTACTCACTCGGTCTTTCTTGGCCTTTCGGCCTGAGGGGCTCCCTGAGACAGTTTTTTGGGGGCCCTTTCTAGCCCTCTGAGAAGAGCTTCAAGAGATCAGAAGAGAAACATGCAATGCCAACAAGTCCCTTCACCTTCTCCCAGTTGGCAATCTCACAGCAAGGCAAATTCCTCCAGACAAAGGAGTCAGCTCTCTGCCTTTTTTATTTTATTGAAGACAAAGATGCAAAGAAAGGACAAGGTGAAGTTACAGTGGGAAGGCAATCACCCATAAACAGAATTCTCAAAGAAATCCTCTTGCTGATACATTAATTTTGAATTTTCAGCCAAAAAACATTAAGAAAAATAAAACAAAATACATGCACATTTACTTTGTCCCTAGAGCCCCCAGATTGTAGTACATTATAACATTTCTTCACAGTACACAAAGCAATCCAAAGCCACAAAATTTATGCAACTCCTTTAAAAAGCTATAGTATTGTTGACACAATTAATCATAATATATTATTTCATTAAGGATGAGTCAAAGGAGCACAGCAAAGACAGTGTTAGTGTGGAAATTGTTTGCATAAGCCCAGCAAAATATAGGGGACATGGAAAGGAAAAACCTTGGCCTAAAAACAAGGAGACTTTACCCCTGAAGTTTTCTGGCATAAGACTAACTCTAGGCTCTAGGCATATTAGGTAGTTCAACCAAAATCATTGTCTGTAGTGCCAATACAATTTTATTTTTCACACAGTCACTGTTGTTGGTGTCAGGTTTCTCTAGCCAAGGATCTTGGAATATGTCCATATCCTTTATAAAAGTCAGGATGATGCGGAGTACCCTTTAGTTTCACTCACAATTAGAGGGTGATGCAGAGAGCTCAGTCCTGAAAACAGGTCGTTGTTGTTGCTAAGTCCTCTGTGTGTTAAAGGGAAGTCTCTGTTGAATAGTTCTATGCTAGAGCAATGGTAGGGTCTTCCCTAGTAGAGGATTGCTGGTTGTTTTGTAGATGACATCCCTGGTTCAGGGGTAAATAGGCAATGCCCGTTCTTCTGAGGCCTGAGCCAGGTCTTTATGACAATGTTCAGGGTATAAGGTCCAACTGCATTACAATATTTGTGTGTTCCCATCTGTATTAGATAATAATATGTTTGTATATAAATATAATTTCCCATTTTAATGTGCCTATGCAAAGGAAGAACAATACCACATGGCAAGATTGGTGCCTACGGGGATGCTAGAACAAGCCCAACAATCCAATTGACTTGGTTCTACTATAAACTTTAAATGGAGGGACACTAATACAAACTACATTATTTAACAAATAACAAAGAGAAGGAAAGATAAAATAGAGGGGAAAATTTGAAATAGTTGGGTGGGATATTAAATTCAGTGAAAAATTTTTGTCTATGATTGACCTGTACGGTATTGAAGACAAAATGGGTAAATGGGGGGAAATAATGGTTGGGAATGAGGCAGTAAATGACTAGAAATGAACTGTGTAGGGTAATGGATATTATGCATATATAAAATATATGCATACAATATTATCTATATATTGTATGCACGGAGGCTAGCGTACAATTGGTCTATTTTAAAATAGAAACCAATGAGAAAAAATTGCCAGTGACTGTTTCAACAAAAACCAGTGCTGCATCAGCCCACCCTCCGCCCCATGAATCTCCCCCTAGAGTAAGGAGAGGGAGGGGGAAAGCCTGAGAACCCCTAGAGAGTCCACCTGGGCTGGCACCCAGGGAAACCCTGGAGTCCAGGGTAAAAAGAGGGGGGTGGCTTGGGGACTACCAAGCCTCCTAGCACCCCCAAGCTAATGAGAAGGCCTCAAGCATGGGGCCTCCCCAAACCCCATACCTGGCAAGAGCTGGCCTCCAGAATCAGGGAGGGATCTGGAAGCCAGATATCTGCCTGCACTCTTCCCCAATCCCCTCCTCCAGAGTAGGGAGAGGGCGGGAAGCCTGAGGACCCCTATAAAGTTCACCTGGCACCCACTTCTGGCCCCCTAGGTCGGCACCCAGGGAAGGCCTAGAGTCCATGGGGAGAAAAAGGGGGGATGGCTGAGGACCTGCCAAGCCTCCAAGCACCCCCCCTAAGCTAGGGATAAGGCCTCAATCATGGGGCCTCTCCAAACCCCATACCTGGCAAGAGCTGGCCTCCAGAATCAGGGAGGGATCTGGAAGCCAGATATCTGCCTGCCCTTCTCCCCAAGCACCTCCCCCCGAGTAGTGAAGAGGGAAAAGCCTGAGGGTCCCTATAGAGTTCACCCAGCACCCCGGGAAGGCCTGAAGTCCAGGAGAGAAAGAGGGGAACTGCTGGAGGCCTGCCAAGACTCCCAGCATCCCCCAAGCTGGGGAGAAGGCTTCCAGCATGGGGCTTCCCCAAACCCCATACCTGACAAGAGCTGGCCTGCAGAATCAGGGAGGGCTCTGGACGCCAGATACTCTCTGCCCTTTTAATCTTTTAAATTTATTTTGATAGCTCCTAGACAAACCCCTCCCAGCATTCCTTTTCAACTTTTTCTTTTTTCCTAATTTTCAACAGAACCACAAAGTTTGAATCATCTTGTTTTGCCATATAAATGGAGGGAGGCGAAAAAAGTGGATGATGCCAGAAGCAAGCCCTAAGATATCAACAACAGAAGCAAGATATATCAAGATATACACATAAGAGATCAGCTACACTAGCAGTCTAGAGAGCAAAGAGGAGGAGTTATGGGATACATGCTGGGAACAGGAATGGAGAGAGGACAACACTAGTGGTGGGAATGGCCCTAATTCACTGTCATTTTATACCCTAAATATAACTGTGAAAAACTTGTAATTCACATTGATCACAATAAATAAAATAAAATAAAATAAAATAAAATAAAATAAAATATAATGAGTCAAGGAACCAACTACAGGTTCCATACAAGACAAATTTACAACCCCAATGAGTTTTCTTCTAATTTCCCAGAATAGTTTTCTCTGAAGTACAAATGATGAAGCCAGGATTCAGAGATTAAGGATCTGGTAGATTATGAAGATTTTATGAAGCAATCAGTGTGTCACAAAGTAACTTCTAGATAGAGATCACCATTAGGAGGTGATGTAAGAAAGTCTGCCGTGAGGGCAAGATTAAGTTTATTTTCAAGTATTAACCAGGATGGCAAGAAAGCCCACTGGAGGGGAAGAAGATTTCACCATTCTGAGCCCAATCCTGGAAGATGGTCTATTCCTGGACTAAGTGCAGAAAACCATGCCATATCTGAAAATGTGGTTCAAGGCTCAGGGGTGTTTGGCCAATATCTGAGTAAAAGGAGCTTAAGTCAAGTTACCAAGACAAGATGTTTCAGGTTAAGAACCTCTCTGCCTCAAGAAAAAATTGAGGACCCACCCAAGTGGGTAGAAATTCCTTTTTGCACCTACAATTTTTCCATTGTAATGAGCCCATGCATAATGCATGTCATAAAATAGCAAAGGAGCCTAAATGGAAAAATGATGACAAACCATCAAATCCAATAACCTAGTTCTAAAAAAATCTAAAAATGCTATTTATAGGAACTTCCTATAAGAGAATTTAAAATGGGGGAACTACAAATACATAAGAAAATATGAAGTAAAGGGATATACAAACTGGATACATATACCTATTGGAAATATATACAGGAGGTGAATATCTTCTCTGAGTCCTTTTGAAAAATATGTAGGAAAGAAGATTCTGGGAAATCATTATAGTCATCATTAAAGCCTTGAGGAGCCCGAGTAAACAGTTCATAACAGTCATAGTAAGAAACACTCCTAAAGCTGAGGATCTCTTCGAATGCCAAAAGAAAAAGCTGGTAACAGTCCATGGAGGAGATGACTGGAGGGCAGGAGGGCTTTTTTGAATCTAGAAAGTCAAGGTCTGAAAGTAGAGAAAATTAATCTTGACAGAAAGTATTGTTTTAATATAAATTAAAAAGTCATAGAGTTAGTGTGGGGACGGTGAGGCCTTTCTCAGCTCAGCCTGGCTCCTGCTGCCTCTTACACCCAAGGGTTTGAAAGTTACAGGATTAGGGTGGAGAGATTCATAAAATAGTCAGATGAAGTTTGAGGAGTCAGCCAGCTTTATTTCATGGTCCTAACCTAACATTTACATGTCCTCATACGGCTTCTATGCTAAGCCTTTACCTAACAGCTACTTCTCTACTCCTGGCTCTCTTGATCTCTGTCTCCCTTTTAGCTGCTTTTCCAGGCTTCCTTGCTGACTTTCTTTGCTGCTGCTGCTGCTCATTCTTTGCTGATGCTCAACTGCTGATGCTGAATCTGATGTTGAATTTCTGATGCTGAATCTGATGCTGAATCTCTCTGTTGAATCTCGCTGTTGACTCTCGCTTCTGCCACACTTCTCTCTCTAACTCTTTTTCTTAATCCCTCTCTCCCCCCATGCAGACTCTCCTACCTGCCCATTCCAGATGTGGGCAGTTCTGATCATTCAGGTGGGATAAATAAGAAGTTTGGGAAGGAGGTACCCACAAGAAAGAACAAATCAAAGGAGAGAGTGCAAAATGATAAGAGGGGGAAGTCATTAAGAAAGGGGCAATACACAGCAAGAAAAAATCTATACAATACAGACAGACAAAATACAGTACAGACAAGCATGGAGCAGACATAGAGGTGGACACCACACGATGCACACACACACACTTTAACAGTTAAATAATTTAAAATGGACCCAAAAGTAACAGATGACAAACTAACCCATAAGAATGGGTTAAAGTGCTTCAAAATATAAAATCCAGTGAACCAAGCAGAAAAATTATTTCAAAGTCATAAAAATGCATCCGAGAGTAGTAAAGAGCATATCTGGAAGAGAACTTCACGAACATGATGAGTATGGAGTATACTTAAAACAACAGTGATAATACAGCTTTAATATTGTCAGTAATGGCAAAGAGCACCAAATAAGGAATCCATATCAAGAAATATAGAATGACTAGAATTGTGCATCCAGATTTTATCCTAAAAGCAAGCTGAATTGTAGATTTTAATTGGCCTTGAAAAGGTGCATAAATAATAGAATTGTGATACTGCTTGTGTTTCCGCCAGGTGTGTTTTGCATTTTTACTGTCCATAGGGTGATCAGCAACATCCCTCTAGAGATCTTTCCTGCCTAGAAGCTTTGTTCAGTACCTGATGGAGTCCATCTAGGAAAAATATTGGGAATTTATGAGTATTTTGTTGATTGTGTCCAGAAAACTTATTATTTAGCTTACCAATTGTCATCTGAAAGTCTTTAGGATTGATATACTACTTCTGAGGACCTTGTAATAAGCAAAGAACTTTGCTAAAAGTAGGGAGCCCTGAGAATTAAGTTCATATGTAACCATTTAAGGCTTGAACAAAGGCAATGAGAGCATAGAATTGTAACCCTGGGGAAACTGAGTCTAACTTATCCAAAGTTCCCTTTATCTGTACACTCCGGCCTTCCCAAAATGGATCTCGTTATCTGTACATTCCAGCCTTCCAGGGATGAGTTCCTTTCTCTGTATATTTTGATCTACTCGCAATGGGCTCCGTTATCTAGGTATTTTTGTTTGTTCAATTTATCTACGCCATGTCTGCATGCATACATGCAGAATCCTTCCCACAGAAGATGATCCTGCATCTCAAAAATGTATTTAAACTGAACCTCTTTCTTCATTAAATGGAACTCTTCTCCCAGTTTCTTTCTGTATCTCTGTTATTTGTTCTGTGTTTGTTTGTCTTGACTCTCACGCTCCCCCTGAGAAATTGACACTTTGAAAAGTGTTCCATAGGTTGGGAAATATACTGTCCATGCCGCAAGGTTTTGATAATGTTGCTAAATTCTTCTGCTATTTTGCCTTTATGTCCCAAAAGATTTAACCTGTTAATGTCCTTATAATAGTCCAGATAAAAGTAATCTATTAAACTTGGAATATTATATAGGCATTGTAGTATTGAGTTCATGTAGCAAGCGTTTCCTAAATATTGAAATTCAGTGAAGGCAGGACTCAATCTCTCATGTTCTGCACTGAGGTTTGGGGACTAGTCATTCTCCTGCTTAATAGTCTCAACCTCATTGTCTCAGTTACCTGTAGAGATCTCAGCAATTTTTTTGCTCTTATTTTCTCGAGTGCTCTGTGTTAGAACTAAGGATGGGTTTGCAGTCTTACCATTCATGGGTGTCTGTTTTTTCATTTTTGAGAATCTGGTTTCTAACAATGCATAGTGGAACCCCAGAATTTCTTGACAGGGTTGTCATCTATGAAAACATAAGCATATACTCTTCTCTAATGAGGAGGTTACCAGAAATCTATTTATTATACATTTCACATAAATAGGTGAATCAATTGTTGTTTGCACCTCTTTGACATGTCTCTTGGACTCTCCTTGGGGTATATTTAAGTAATTAATATATAGAGAGAGTTAAGGATAATAAGTCTGTCAGTGGCAAACCTTTTTATTATTTTAATAATTGAATTTTGAGAGTTTTTTGAGCCCTTTAGACTGTCTGTTCTTCAGAAGGTGTCTGAAATATAGTCATGGTGAAATGATCTACAATTTTATTCCTTTAAGCCATTGGCCCTGGAAGACCTGAATGGGCTCTTATGTGAGGATGAAGATAGGCTCTGAACATTTCTGGAAAATAGTCTGTAATTGTTAGAATAAATCCTGAATTATTTGGTTATTAGAATTGAGGGAAGCTGTAAGACGTATACCAGGGGTTAATCTGACTACATAAGACGAGTCACTTACATGTACATGGTCCTTTTATGTAAGATAGAAAATAAATTAGGGTCGCGAGTTCCACCTATTGATCAGATTTGTAATTGGTACACACTGTTTTATATAGTGAAGAACCAGAAATACAGCCCTTTCCTGGTGATAAGCCATCAATATAAAGTACTGGGGCATCAGGTATAGGTGAGTACCAAATAACTCAATAAATTACAAAAGGAGTCCTTCTGAAAATGTCCCATGCCTTTCAAACAGGGCACTGGGAATAAACTTCTCCTGAAAAGTCTGAAAAATAAAAAACCCTTTGAAGAGGCTCTCTGAGAATAAAATGAATTCAGTTTCTTTTCTTTTCTTTCTTTTTTTCTTTTTTTTCTTTTCTGTTCTTTTTTTTTATTAGGAATTGGCAGTACTATTGTATCAAGGTCAAAACCCAATAAAGAAACTGTTATAAATCTTGCTTTGATGATAAGAGCAGAGATTAGTTATAAATAGGGCACCACAGTACGGGATTGTTTGTTATGCAAATAAACCCATTCTAAAGGTGCAGACAGCTGGGCGATATACTTGCAGGCAATTTAGGAGTTAAAATACTAAAAGCCACACCTTCTCTCCAAGTAAGAACCTTGAAAGATAGAAGTTTGATAGTCAGTCAAGAAAAATCCAATGCTTTCTGAACTGTTGTACCAGGCTATTCAGGTGGAGTCTCCCACTAGGGTTTGGAAAATATTGGTCAGCTCAAAATTTGAGATATCAAGATATCAAAACCAATTCAAGTCCCACAGGGGCTTTTGAAAGTCATTAAGATTTCTGAGGTATTTCTAGTTTATGGAGATCTTTTGAGGATGAACCGAAGTTCAGTCCAATATGGAACCCAAGTATTGAAATGGTGTTATAGTCTGGATTTTTTCTGTGGCTATTTTTATGCCTACAGCCTGTAAAATGTCAGTAAGCAATGAATACAAATGTCTCTCCGATTAGGCAGGGCTAACAAGATTTTATCAATGTAATGATTTATTATTATCTGAGGGAATTTTTTAAGAGCAGGATTTACGATTCTATCCACAAAAACTTGACACATTGTTGAAGAATTGCTCATCCCCTTGGGGTGAACCTTCTATTGATAATGGTGAGTTGGGGCATTTATTGCAAAATGGAACAAAAAAGTCAAATAATTTTCTGTCTTATGGATGAACAGGAATATGGTTAAAACAGTCTTTTAAATTTATTATTACCAGGGGCTAATCTTTTGGGATGACTACTGGTGAATGCAGGCCAGTTTCTGCAGCTTACCCATAGAGATTATGGTTAAATTCACAGCTTTAAGGTACATTAAAAGTTGCTATTTCCCTGATTTCTTTTGTGTCAAAAATATAGGTGAGTTTTATTAGAAAAATAGGTTTCTATATTTCCTAGAATTAACTGTTTATCCACTAGTTTTTTCAAGACCTCTAACTTATTTGCTTTTAGGGGCCACTAACCTGTCCATTGCTTCTTGGGCTAGAAAGGGCAGCATAATTGATAGTGGGAGGGGTCCCTGATTTTGAGTAGACAGGGACTGGCCATTTTACCAGTTTCACTGCATAGATTTTGGCCTCAATGGAGCAGTATTGAAAAGCAATCTGCAATTTTTACGCAAATGTCCAAGTTTCCAGCAATGAAAACAGTGGATCTGAGTCTGCATGGCTGTGTTTTGAACTTTCCCCCTGTAGTTTTCAATATGATGTAAAAGTATAAAACAATCTTTGTACAAGTGGAATCTTCTGCCACAATTGTGGCAAAGTTCAGATTTCATAACTTTAATTTGTGCTCCTGGGGTTTGCTTCATAGTGCATATGTAATTACAGGGGTTATGAGGAGGGTGGTTGAACAGTTATTGACAAACTCCTACAATGCCTTAAGGTAGTCTATTAGGTCTTCTAACTCTCTAATGGGCTGCAAAGTCACTTAGCAGGTTTCATTAGCATTTTCAAAAGCTAACTAATTCTCAACAAACTTTTGAGCTGTCTGATCTTTCATTTGTAATTTAAGAGCATCTTGTATCCTCCCTATAAATTCTTTATAGGACTCAGAGCTACCCTGGGATATATTAATGTAACTTTTGTCATATTCCTCTGATGTATCAATTCACTCTCAAGCCATCAACACAACATTCTTGATAATAACCAAAACAGCATGGGGGTAATTCTGCCTGGTTTTGTGCAAAAGAGAACTCATTTTCCCTCATCAGCAGCTCATAAGATAATGTAACTCCTGATACCACCATTTTGGTATTATTTGGACTATAAAAAATTGCCTTAACTCCCTCAGCATAAAATATTTCCCATTGCACTCGTTGAGTATTGAAACATAGCATAACAATTATCTGAAAATCATGAAGTCCAAGATGCGTTTTTGCACCAAAACCGAAGAAGTTGAACACAATATGCTGAAATTGTGCCATATTCAGAACATACTTCTTTAAAATATTTTTACCCAATCCATGTCTAAAGTTATATAGGTTGGTTCATGCTCCGTATGGGAGGGAACTGAACCTGGGTTATCAATACCAGTTTTTCTGCAAGGTATCTGTGGGGACAAGGAGGTGGTGATTCATTTTCTGACTCAGCCTCAGATTGTAAGGCTTTTATCTTTCCATTACTAATGGGATTAAGACTAGCCTGTAAAATTAGTATCAGATTTTGAGAGCTAGAATTAGAGATAGGTGGTGAATTGCCAATTTCTAATCTTTTTGCTTGAGCCAGTTTTTCTGGTGTAGCAGTAGAGATGGTTGGTAAATTGCCATTTTCTAGACTTTTTGGTTGGGTCCTTGTTCTTAAAGAAAAATTGTCTTCCCTAAATGAGGGGTGTTTTAAAACTCTTATTTTTTATCCATTAATTCCCAGCCTATCAAAATGCCTAGCAGTACAATGTTTACACAAATGGAAACTCCAGTGATGTTTATTGTTATATCCAGGAAGAAAAAGGCAGTAATATAATCAAAAAATTGCTCTGGCACTTTGATGCACAGCCAACTTAAGCCAAAGCTCTAAACCACACAAGACAAATCTTTCTACAAAAGGGTGGAATTATCCACTTAATCATCAACATCATCCATACAAAAAGAGCCAACAGAATTCCCAAAAGGACCATCTCACCTGTAGATGAAGAGGTCACTATTCTGAGCACCAGCTGTGAAATGGTATGTTGAATGTTCTACAGTCCCCATCGAGGGAACTAAATTCCCATGCCCCCAGTCTGGGTAGGACAAGAGACGCAAATGGTAGCAATTCCAATGCAGGAAACAATCCACACACAATTGAAAAAATAACAGTTCAGGAACTCACCCGCAAGCTGACCACTCAAAAGCTAGTTGCTTTACCACGAGAAAAGACCAGCCAAGATGGCAGCTTCCCCTCCAGGCTATCCAGGTAGGCTTTTTTGGGAAAGCAAAGCCCACCTCCAAGACTGGGGACTAGGCCAAGTGAAAACTGGCTAATACCTATAAGTGAAAACCTGCTAGTACCAACACTGACATTATATCATTGCGTTCTTTTTTGTTTGTTTGGTTTTTTTTTGTTTGTTTTGTTTTTGGGGGGGTCACACCCAGCAGTGCTCAAGGATCACTCCTGGCTCTATGTTCAAAAATCGATCCTGGCAGGCTCAGGGGACCATTTAAGATGCCAGGATTCAAACCACTGACCTACATGCAAGGCAAATGTCTTACCTCCATGCTATTTATCCAGCCCCTCATCTTTGCTTTCTATTATTTGTATGCCATAGATAATGATTTCTACATATATTCAGTTAAAAGGATTATTCAGTAGACCCACCAGATGTATTCTACTGAGTTTTCCTGGTGAAAACTGAAAAAATTCCACAGGATTACTCAAAAGGCCTGCTGCAGAAGTTTGACCCCTGTGTGAAAGTTGAGGAATTCCTGAAGAGATATTTCTGAAATTCATATCATAGTACTGACCTTACGTTCCCTTCATATTATTTGGCCTAAACATAATTTTGTCATTGTATACTTACAGGCCAATATATCGCCTCAATCAAATCCTATTGCCCAGAGAATTTTTAGTACAAAACAAAACCAAGATAATTTTCTTCTCTCTGACAGACCTATTTACATAAAAAAACCAAGTAGGAAATTATAGTCATCACTCCTAGCCAGGTACAAAATATATATTTTTTTGAATTAGCCCTCTTTTACTCAAAAGCAGCTTTTTCTTGCTAGTCCACAGAACCTGCTAGCCTGCAGAACCTAGTAACCAAGCAGTTTCCACTTCAGTTTTCTTTTCACCTGAGCTGCCTAGCCAGTTAGCTTGTCATGTATATTAACAGGCCTGCAGCTAATGTGTGTTTTTCTAAACTCCCTCTCTTTGTCAATGCGGAAAGTCCTTTCATGCCTAAGACTAACATTTTCTCTTTAAATACTCCTAGTATGAAGATTAAATTTGTAACATGCTTTAGAGAACTTGTTTCCCCGTACATTCACTGTGTGATCTCATTTTTCTTCATATTCTGCTGTTCATGTATCCACTCTCCTCAAAGAGGACTCAAAAGAACTCTCTAATGCATCCAGACCCCAGAGCCATTCCATAAGATCTGATGGACTAGTTAGCCTGTAACAATTCTCCATTTCATAAACTTATTTTATTCCTTCAGAAAAAAATTATTTTACAGATTCTTTACACTTTCTGCCCCTTCAAATTGAAGTGCTTTTATCAGCAGTTATTTGATTAATGTCAGTTTCCTATATTAACTGCTAAACTTCTTGCAAGTAGGGAACATTTTCATTAATATTTAACACTAACTAGTCTGTTATATCAGAGGATACTATTAAATACATTGCTAAATAAAAAAATCCCATCACTTTTTCAGTTAAGTTGAGTAATGATTGTATTCATGTAAGCCAGTGATTCTTGACTATGATACACATTGGAATTTCCCGGAGAATTTTAATAACTGCTAATGTCTGAATCCTTCTCACAAAGATTCCATTATACATAGTGGAGGAGTATTCTGAGTTATAATCAAAGTTGAATATTCCTGATGGTCTGAAATATAAAATAATAAGATGAGGTATCTGAGTTTGAAAATATGTATTGGTATTTTATTAAGTAAAAGAAATATTTCACATTCTTTATAAAATAAAAGTATAGCTATGCAATGTTAGTTGGTGTTGTATCCTAGTTTTGATTTCCTAGAAACATTTATATTAGTAATATTAATTCTGGGGGCTCCCATGTGACTTATATAAAGTAGAGGGGAGAGAGATGTGACATCCTTGAGAAGGAAATCTGCTGCTTTTTCTATACCGACCTCTGTCACCCCCAGAATGGCTGGAGAGGTCTAGGACTGGTAGAGTCTTCCTTGAGCCTCTATGGGGCATGCACTTCTGATTCTGATGTTCACTTGTTCTGTGGGGCATGAGAGTTGATCCCTGCCAGACAATTTCTCAGAATATCTGAATTCAGACTAGAGGAACTGAGGAAATGTTCTTTATAAAAAAGGATAGTAAGTCTTAGACCTTATCCAGGTTTCCCTCACAGCAAAACATTTCAGGAGCAGTGAATTAAAAGCAAGTTTTATTTAGAAATTTTGAGAAAATGGAAGGAGAGTAAGAAAGAATAATGAGTTCAAACATGAACGTGAAATTTTTACAAGCAATAACAAAGTACAGAGATACTGGAATGACTTTGAGGACCAGATTTGATGTGGATACTCTTCAGGTTGCCTTGGCATGGAGAATTCTTCAGATGTGAGAGTTGATCATGGTAATGTCAAAAAGGAAGAGCTTTGAAATTTTTGGTGATTGTCTTTTATGTCCTTATAGTTTTTGTCTCTCACGAAGTCTGTTTTCTATGCAGGGGGTCCCACTTCCACTGGTTCTGCTAGTTCAGCCTAATATGGCTTCAGTTTCTGTGCTCATAAGGTGTGTGTTTAGTAGCCTTAGTTCTATTGATGTGATAACTTTCTTAGAACTCATTGCATGGGCATGATTGCCTGCCTGTTTCAATTGTGTAAATCATAATATCCTTTAATTTTTTATTTTTAATTATGAGAACAATGATGCAAAGAAAGAGGACAAGGTAAAGTTACAGTGGAAGGACAATCACCCATAAACAGAGTTCTCAGAAGAAATTCCTTTGCTGACGCCTAAATTTTAAACTTACAAAGAACATTAAAAAAATAAAACAGAATCCACGTACAATTACTTTGTCCACAAGTCCCCAGATTGTAGTACATTATAACATTTCTTAGCAGTACACAAAGCAATCTAAAGCCATGAAATTTATGTGACTCCTTAAACATTGAAGGAATAGTATTTTTTACATTTTCATGCACATGCATATTAGTTTAAGTTAACATAAAAAGTTTAATTTTTTTAAGTCAAAGGAGTTTTTTTTTAGAGTCTAAGGAGCACAGTAAAAACGGTGTTAGAGTAGCAAATATTGTTTGCATAGGACCACCAAAATATGGGGGACATGAAAAGGAAAAGCCTTGACATAAATAAAAGGAGACCCTACCCCTGAGGTTTCCTGGCATAAGACCAAATCTAGGCTCCAGGCAAACTAGTTTGTTCTATCCAAGTCATTGTCTGTAGTGCCAATACAGTTTTATTTTTCACGCAGTCTCTATTGTTGGCATCAGGTTTCTGTATTAAAAATAATGTAATCTGCATATCCTATATTAAAGTCAGGCTGGTGTGGAGCATCCTCTAGTTTCACCTCACAATTAAAGGGCAATGCAGAAAGCCCTGTCCAGTAAAAAGGTCGTTATTTTTAAGTCTTCTCAGTGTTAAGGGAAGTCTCTTTTAAGTAGGTCGATGTCAGAGCAGTGGTAGGGTCTTCCCTGGTAGAGGATTGCTTCCAGGTGATGTTATAGACAACCTTGGATGTTTTGTAGATGACTTTCCTAGATCAGGGATAAATGGAGAATGTCCATTCTTTTGAGGCCTGTGCCAGGTCATTATGTCAATGTTCAGGGTGTAAGTTCCCATTGCACTACAATATTTGCGTGTTTCCATCTCTATTAGATAAGAACTTATTTGTATGTATAGTATTTTCCCATTTTAATGTGCCTATGCAAACAAGAAATAAAGCCACGTGGCATTATCGGTGCATATGGGGCGAAAGAACACGTCCAACAATACCCATGACTTGGTTCAAACATAAGCATTAAACTGAGGGACTCTTTCACCAAATTCCCTAAAATCATGATATCTTAACTTAAAAAGTAATGATAATATTTGTAGCATTTCTTTGTAGGGTTAATGCCTACATTACTTTAATGAATAAACTTAATAATTAAGAACTAAACTTCAGAGTGTATTTTTTGATTTTATGTTTTGGATTAATAAAAAGAAAAATTAATAGGCGCAGATTGAATTTTGACAAAGTGTTAATTTATATTATAGTAAAAGTTTCCTATGTTATGTATTTTATATGAGAGTATTAAAAGCAGTCCAAATATATAATTACCCAGATATTTAGAAGAGTAGATAGAAAATCTTGATATAAAATGAAAGTCTGGGGCCCGGAGAGATAGCACAGCGGCGTTTGCCTTTCAAGCAGCCAATCCAGGACCAAAGGTGGTTGGTTTGAATCCCGGTGTCCCATATGGTCCCCCGTGCCTGCCAGGAGCTATTTCTGAGCAGACAGCCAGAAGTAACCCCTGAGCATCGCCGGGTGTGACTCAAAAACCAAAAAAAAAAAATAAAAAATAAAAAATAAAGTGAAAGTCTATTGAGATATAACACTTATAAAAAAACCCAATTCTATGTTTTTCTTCTATTTTTGTTTATTGCATAAGTCAAAAAATTGGATCATTTAATTATTGCTTTAGTTTCTATTTTACCTTAATTGAATAAAATTATGCTGTTATATTTTTAAAAGATAATATTTTTTTCAGTGGCTTGGATATTTTATTTCTTTATTTCTAAATCTTTATTTAAGCACCATAATTACAGGCTTGATTGTAGTTAGGTTTCAGTCATAAACAGAACACCCCCCTTAACCAGTGCAACATACCCACCACCAATGCCCCCGATCTCCCTCCTCCCCCTCTCCTGCCTGCATTTGAGACAGGCATTCTACTTAACTCATTCATTAACATTGTCATGCTATGTGTTAGTGTAGTTATTTCCCTACCAGCATTCACCACTCGTCAAGAGCTGCATATTTTGTGAGCCTGTCCTTCCAGTCCTTAAGTCTCCGAGATTATTACAATATTGTCTTTACTTTTTTTAAACCAATAGATGAGTGAGACTATTCTGTGTCTATCTCTCTTCCTCTGACTTATTTCACTCAGCATAGTCAAATCCATGTACATCCATGTATAGGAAAATTTCATGAACTCATCTTTCCTGATGGCTGTATAATATTCCATTGTGTATATGTACCACAGTTTCTTTAGCCCTTCATCTGTTGAAAGGCATTTTTGTTGTTTTCAGAGTCTGGCTATTGTAAAAAGTGCTGCAAATAATATAGGTGTGAAAAGGGATATTTTGTATTCGATTTTTGTACTCCTAGGGTATATGCCTAGGAGTGATATATCTGGATCATATAGGCGCTCAATTTCCAATATTTGAGGAATTTCCATATCATTTTCCATAAGAGCTAAACTAGACGGCATTGCCACCAGCAGTGAATAAGAATTCCTTTCTGGGCCGGAGAGGTGTTTCTACAGGTAAGGCATCTGCCTTGCAAGCTCTAGCCTAGGACAGACTGCAGTTCAATCCTCCAGCATCCTATATGGTCCCCCCAATCCAAGGGTGATTTCTGAGCACATATCCAGGAGTAAAATTTAATGTTTAAAACACTATGTGACATGTGAAACAAAAATATATCCACATTTGATTGGAAATGGTGCTCAAGCAAATTAATCATATCTCCTCTCTTGAGATGTGTTTTCTTACATTAACTCTGGGATGTGTACTGTGTTTACTATGTCAATGCATCAATGTTGTGCACATGTGTTTTGCTACACCATGCACATAGTGCCCACACCCACATTTAGCCTGACTATCCCCTCTTGTGATGTGTACTTCCCTACTGAAGCAAGAAGGCAGACAGGCATGTAGGAAAGGATGTCCCCTCCAAGGCATCAGTTCTGATATGTAATAAAACCAAGAGACAGAAATCGGAGGAATTACTTCATCGTTGATATGAACCTCACCTGGAGGCACTGAAGATCAAAGAAGACTGGACTTCCTACTTCAAGAAGCCCCAAAAGGAACAAAGGCCAGGAATGGAAAGGCTAAGAAGACCATCAACTATCCTCAACCCTTCCCACTGGCAAACCCATAGCAACAGAACTCTTACCTGGAAGAAGGCTGTAAAAAAACCCCATAAAAATCAACTAGGAACAAAGAACCAGCACATAAGTGTTTCCTGATTCCATGATACCTGAACACATGATACCTACACCACCCCTCTTGAGATGTGGACTTTTATGCTTTCATGCTGGGTTGTGTACAACAGTTCTCTTCACCTGTGGAGAAGCCTGCTATCTCTTCAAAGCATTACTAGTTGTTATTTTATCCCCTCTTTCTCTCACCTTCCTCAGTATCTACAATAAAACATGTTTTTACTTCACTACTCATCTCCACCTGAAATTTTTTCTGTGAATAAAGTCAATAGACCCAAAATGCCTGGGTAATAACTAGGATGGACTTTGCTTTCCTTGACAGAGAAAAATCCACAGTCGTAGGTATCCCTAGCCATTTCCCTAGGTGGCAAAAGTGGAAAGAGAGAAAATGGTATATTCCCTTCTTGGAGATGCTACCTTTCTCCTTTCCACTTCACATAAGTCACCTGGTGACCCCACTGGAATAAATACTGATTTTCAATAGTAGAAAAATATCAATTGTCACTCAAAAATTAATATTGTAAAATAATGATAAACAAAGTGGAATAAAAGTACATCTGTGTAAATTAGTTTTAGTAATATACAGGAGTGAAAATAAGTCCTTACAGAAGAAAAACTTAGTAACTTAATTTAAGTTTCAAACCTTATAGAAACCATGATAATATTAGTTATATTTACTTTAATGCTTATATTTAGTTTATGTCTATTTACTTTTCTGAGTGGGGTGTGGGTTATGTCCAGTGGTATTCAAAGATTACTTATGGATTTGTGCCTGAGGGTTACTTCTAGCAGTACTCTGAGTACCGTGTGATACCTAGGATCAAACTTGGACCTCCAGCATGTGCAAAGCAAGCATGTGCACCAGCTTATTACTGAGCTATCTTTCTTTACAACTTATTTCTTAATCAGATGATATGGGTAAATGCACTATCTAATTATCTTCTTTAAAAATTCTCATGTTCAAAAGTGGACATTTATTAACACACCATTTATTATATGTTGTTAATATATGTATCTTTAAATACATATATACTATTATAGAAAATAGCCCAGAGAAATAGTATAGATACAAGTCAAGGTGCTTGCCTTACATGCAGCTAAGCATACCTGGCACCACATTAAGATCCCCCACAAACTTCAAGATTGACTCCTGAACTCAGTATCAGAAGTACTCTTGAGCATGGCCATATGTGTTCCCAATACTCTCATTCCCTAAAGAAAAAGAAAAAAATAAAAATAAACAGAACTGAGACCAGACTGGAAGTAAAAGGATGGTTTGTGCTGAAGACTGCTACAGTAGAATAAATCATTATAGCCTGGGTCACAGAAGAGATAGTTGGGGAATTCAAGTGGAAGACAAAACAGAAAGTAAAGGAATCCTATAAATATTTATGCAATAACTAAAATTATTTCAAACAAACATATTAGTAAGGAGAATTTTTCATGATCTTTATTCTGTTATTTAGATGTTCATAAAAGAAGCATTATTAAAATATAATTGAAATACAAAAATAGACATATTTCTTCTACAATTTTATGAGCTGGGTAATATCAGTAAAAACATCACTTCAGTGTAATACACATATCCATCAGCTCTAAATGATTATTTCAGATTCCCCTTATTTTGTGGTGTGGTAAAATTATTCATGTAGATTTTACTTTATTAACAAATTTAAGTTATAACACTGAATCATAATCTATAAAAGTATGCTTTTACTGATTTCTTTAAGTCATTCTATCCTACATAACAAACTTTACATTCATTGAACAATTTTCTAAAGCCCTCTCACCCAATTCCTGATTACCACGTTCTATATCCTATTTCTTTCAGTTTTACTATTTTATATTACTCATGTAAGAGTAGTCATGCTATATTTGATTTTGTGAGACTGGATTTTTTAACTTAGCTTATTATGCTCTGAGTTAACCCAAGTTGTTTAGTATGATTAAATTTTCTTATATTTAAAGGCTGATACTAATATTCAATTTCATGTATATACTACATTTTCTATGTTTATTTATCTATTTACATAGATTCAATGACTTTTATAATTTGGATATTGTGAATAATATAAAACCAAATGCACCTATATCTTCTAAATTTGGTTATCTTGGTTATATACTTACAACTGTAATTGCTAGATTACATGATAACTATATTTTAAATATTTTTTGCATTTATTTTTTGAGGTTTTGGAGCACACCCAGTAGTGCTCAGGTTTTATTCCTGGCAGTGCTCAGAACCATAAATGGTGCTCCCAATTGAACATGGGGTGGCACTATGCAAGACAGGTGCCTTAATTGATCATTTTTTTTCTCCAGCCCTTATTTTAATCTTTGAGTGAAGTTTTTCTATACCATTTCTCATCATGACTATGACTTCTACATCAAATTGAAGCACTTCTATACAGACATAGGAAAACCATGGAGTGAAAAGGCAATTTATGGGATGGGAGAAAATACTTGAATATATATATATGTCAAATAAGGAATCAACACACAAAATATATGTGAGACTGTTATAACTCAATAACAAACATGTAAACAAATATACATTCTGCCAGAGAAATTATACACATGACCAATGGGTCGATAAAAATATATGTTCTGTAGACCAGAGTACTAGTACAGAGGGTTACAGGGTGTAGGATGCTTGCCTTGTATGTGACTGACCAAGGTTCATTCTCCATCACCCCACATTATTTCCCAAGCCTGTCAGGAGAGATCTCTGAATACTGTCCCACAAAAATGTTCTGCATCACTGTCATCAGAAAATGCAAGGCACAATATGCCTTATTCCAATTATATGAATATTATGAAAGAAAAACACACAGATCAATAAACAAATATGTACTAAAATTAGAACCCCTTATAAATAGTTGTTAAGAATTTCCTCAAATTTTTAAAATCGAAATATAGCATACATAGTGAATAGTGAGGCAAAGTTGTTGAACTTTATGCATTTTATGAAATAAAAATACCTGTATAACTATAGCACCTAGAATTGAAATGGTACAGAAATGCCACACTAAAAATATCTTTTATTACTTCTTGTTATCACCACCAATGCCTTATATCCAAAGATTATCACTCTCCATATTTCTAACACCAAAGTATAGTTTTGCCTTTTAGATTTTATCTGAATGAGATAATGGTATGTATCTGTTTATGTCTGGCTTTCTCCACATTATTATAAGATTTATTTTATTGTGTATAATAGTTTAGTACTACTTTTCATGTAGGTGTAATTGTCTATTGTTAATTCCTATTTAAGTTGTTTATAATACTATAAGATATTTTGCTTTATTTTATTTTTATTTATTATTTATTTTGTTTATAATACTATAAGATATTTTGCTTCCAGATTTTTGCTGTTCCTTTTTGTAACTAAAGCTTCTATTAATACTATGTACTTTTTGTACTCTTTACTTTTTGGCTTCATGTATTTCAGTTTAAAATAGATATATCTGTATTCCATTTGTCTAAATATTTTCTGTATTTTTAAATCCTTTTTTTTGGATTTTTGGGCCACACCTAGTGATGCTCAGGGGTTACTCCTGGCTGTGTGCTCAGAAATTGCTCCTGGCTTGGGGGACCATATGGGACCCTGGGAGATTGAACCGTGGTCCGTCCTAGGCTAGCGCCAACAAGGCAGACACCTTACTGCTTTGGCCCCAGTATTTTTAAACCTTTTATATTCAATTATTTAGTGATAATACTTATTTTTTAATGTAGCAGTTGGTGAGTGGAAAAATAATTTGTGGTATGTGTATACAGTGAAATAATACTTAGCTGTAAGACATGATAAAATCTTGCAGTTTCCTGAAAACTTGGATAGAAATGGATGGTATCAATGTTAAGTAAAATAACATACATTGCAAAGAAAAATACTGGGTGATATAGTTCATTTATTTTTGGGTCATATCTAAAATGTGTTTTTAAGCTACTCCTAACTCTAAGCTTGAAGAGTGCAGTGGTGGAACTGCAAGGGATCATGAAGTGCTGAAGATGGAACCTGAACCTCACTATGCAGGGCATGAGCTCAACTCATTAAGTTATTTATCTGACTCATATACCGCGGTTCGATCCCCCGGCGTCCCATATGGTCCCCCAAGAAGCCAGGAGCAACTTCTGAGCGCATAGCCAGGAGTAACCCCTGAGCGTCACAGGGTGTGGCCCAAAAACCAAAAAAAAAAAAAAAAAAAATGAAAATCTTATTGTATATTCAATTTTTAATTTATCTGATGTCTACTTAGGTGGAGTATATGTATTTTTGGAGAGAACATGCTCAAGACTGGATCATAAAGAAAGCTCTTAAAGGACAAGTGCTTTCTTGTCAATATCATCACAGTGTCAGCAGCAGTTTTTATAGGACATTAGAAGTCAATTCATAGATCGGTCCTATTCCTATAACCCATAGAAATACCAACATTAGTCTTGTGTACCAATTTTTCAGACTCTGTGAAGCCTTTCCACTGAACACTTAAGTTTTCATTATTCCAAACTCTTCTCTATTTTCCCTGCCCAATACATGGTAACTATTTCTGAAATGCTTATCTCTTTGTTTCCTTAAAATTTTATTTCCCCCCAAATTTTTATTAGGCCCTTTAATTTACTATACTGTTTATAATAGAGTTTCAGACAACGTGCCCTTGACCTTTTAATCACTTATTCCACAATATTACACAGTTAACAGTTCATATAGAATGTTTATATAATCTTGGATTAAATATCTAGTGTGGGGGCCTTGTACAGTGGAAAAGGTGCTTGCCTTGAACATGGGGGATCTTCTAGGTTATATCCTTGGCATCACTTATGGTCTCCTGTGATCTGAAGAGTGATCCTGAACACAGAGAGAAGAGTAAGCCTTGAATACCGTATGTACACTAAAACACAGAAAACAAACAAAAACCTGATGTTTTCTGTCTTCTTAGAGTATACACTCAGGCATACATGTACAATTCACACGTGTGATACTTGTGTTTTGTTCTATAAATAGATATATTATTTCTGTAATATATCATATATAATATACATTTAGCTTATATAAAACATACAAATTGTCATTTTTTGCTGTGTTGGCCATTAAAATTTAGAATTAAGTAATATGAAACATTCAACTACACACATAAACACTCCTGAGTCAAACTTAGATATTTTGCTCATATTAAAAGATATATTACAGAATTAAATATTGAAATCAGTGATATCATAACAAAATACCATATATACTCAAGTATATAAACAAATTTTGTGCCAAAAAACCCGAACTCGGCTTATACTCAGGTCATACAGGTTATTTTATTTGGTGTGTGCACACTGATCAAATGCATGCAGTCTCCAGTCGTACTTTGCCATCTGCTGAAGAAGACAGTGCTACAGCTCAGTCCACAAGTCGTGGCTGAGCTGAAGAGGTAGGCAGCTGAACTGAACTTGATGCTAATGAACTATTTAACCCACAATATTCTGCACTTTGTATAAGACCAACAGCTGTGATGATGATATCTGCAAACTCAGTGATAATGACAATGTCTATGCTGATACCCTCACATCAGATACAGCTAAAGCTCTGTTTGGACATACAGATGATGATGATGAGGAATCCAGTTTTGAAGGATTTTGACCTTTGTGGTTTAGCTTGAGTACCTATTAAGGTATGGTTTTTGGCACTTTATTTAACATTCTCTAGTTTAGTTTCTAAACTTTATTTAACGTTTGCTAGTTTACAGTTTTTCTTTAGCAATAAATAATAAAAAACATTTAACCTAATGATTCCTCAATTATTGTAATTGTCTTGGGTGTATATTTTTATTTTTGAAATGTACCAGTGGCTGCATTTTACACGTTGGCTTATACTCAAGTCACTAAGTTTTCCCTGCTTTTAGGGAAAAATTAAGGGTGTAGGCTTATACTTGGGTCAGCTTATACTTGAGTACATATGGTAAGTGAACTAATCATAAAGGATTTTATTGTGTGATGATTCTAATGACTGTTGTCATAGATGCCAATGACAGATGGCTTTTCTCAACATTTTCTTTGGAGCTATATATTTGTTGGGAAAATGATTTTATTTCCTACATCATTCAAAACAAATGATAAAAATTTTAGATGTTCCTGGGGTGGTGTGGACATGTGGACTATTAATAATGATGATATTGACACAACCTTACAGGATATAAAAGAATTTTGAAGGGTGAGGACTAGTTCCATCTATTGAAGAAGATAGGTTTGACTTGAGCTGTCATTTACATAATTATGTGCTATAAAGAGCCCAATTTTGATGATAGTTGAATGTTTCTGACAAGAATAGTTACCCATCAACAGTATAGTTGGACATTGCAAACACATGCAATTTAGTAGGTGTGATAGTAGAGGAGAAGAGATGCTTCTTCGTTGAAAGAAATTATGTTATCTGGAAAAGGACATGAAATTTTTACAATATAAATTTGCTGCAAATTTTACTTAATTTTTATCTAAATTTCCATAAATTTTACATGGTATCATTAACTATATTTAAATTATACTCTTAAAGGTAACAAAAATACAACTACTTCATTCTACATGTAAAAACTGCTAAAGAGTAGATATCATAAGTTCTGAAAGCAGATGAAAACTAAAAAGGCAATTTAAATTATAATGATGAGCATAACAGTAACTGCTGAAAAGGCAGTTAATTGTCTACAACAGTCTAGACTAAAATGGAGTTCACTGATTAATAATTGGGAGAGATTGTGTGTGTCGCCTGTGTGTGTTTCTCTACTGTTCTGTGCCCTGAACCTCTCCTGAGTGAGCTGAGATGGCCCCAGCAAAATCTCTCTCCTAAAGTTGCAAAGGCAAAAAAGCCAAGGAAGATTGAATCCGTGAATGAAAAACGGCTATCAGTGGTAACATGCAGAATGGCAGTTTCTATGTCTGTGAAGTCAGGCTGGAGAATCTGCCCCTGCTGTGTGACTACCAATTTGGAGAGACTGTGCATGACGCCTGTGCATGTTTTTCTACTGTTCTGTGTCCTGAAACTCTCCTGAGTGGGCTGAGAGGACCCAGCAAAATCATTCTCCGGGAGGCTCCAGAAGAGTATGGCTGCTCTGCTTCATTTTCAGCCTTGTGCTCATTCTAACAAATGAAACCCACTATAACATGGAGAAAAAGTCACACTACAAGTGTGACAATGGGGAAACCTCACTGACAACAAAGAATAAAGATGATAGATATGATTACACAAAAAATAACCAAACATCTGATTTATCTATCAGATAAAAAGTTAAGAATAGAAACACGGAGGATATTCATGGAAATAAAAAAATAGCTCTAGCTGAAAAGAACACAAAGACAGAAATAAGAAAACTCCAAACTGAAATAACATATCTGAAAAACAAGGTAGCTGAACTGAAAAAAAAAAACACAATGGAAAACCTATCCAGCAGGTTAACAGAGCCGAGGACAGAATCAGTGAACTGGAAGATATAATACAGAACAATTTCATAGAGCAGAAGAGATTGGAAAAGTACCTAAAGGCAAACAATCACACAATGGAAAAAGAATGTAAACAGATGAAAATAGAAGTCTTTGATAAACTTAACAGAAACAACATAATAATCATTGGAGTCTCAGAGGACCAGGAAATAGATTCTCAGAAAGAATCAACAGTCAAAGACATCATCAGAGAGAAATGTCCAGAGCATGCCCAAGGAGTATCAGCTGAAAGAGACCTAAAGAAAAACACCCCAAGAAACATCATAGTCACAATGACGAATCCTACAGATAGAGATAGAATACTGAAAGCAGCAAGATCAGAAAGGGAAATTACATTCACAGGAGCATCCATAAGATTTACAGCAGACATGACACAAGAAACTCTCAAGGCCAAAAGATGGTGGTGAGACAGTGTGACAAGACTGAATGAAATGGAGGCTACACCTAGAATACTGCATCAAGCCCAACTCATATTCAAGTTTGAAGGAAGTATACATAGCTTCATGGATAAGCAACAACTCAGAAACTTTACATATGAAAAACCAGCCTTAGAGGAAAAACTTAAAGGTCAACTTTAAGACAAGACAGACTAACAAACACGCAAAACGTATACACAATGATGCCATTAAATGCCGCGACAATCATCTTCACCACTGTAAATGAACTAAATGCACCAGTTAAGAGACACAGAGTGGATAAATGGATCCAAAAAATTAACCCAACCTTCTGTTGCCTATAAGAAACACACCTGAATAGTCAGAACAAACATAGGCTCAAAATCAAAGGCTGGAGGAAAATCATCCAAGCAAACAACACCCTTAAAAAAGCTGGGGTGAAAAAAAGCTGGAGTGGCCATATTAGTATCTGATGACACCAACTTTAGACTCAGAATAGTTGTAAGGACAAAGATGGACACTTCATACTAATCAAGGGATATGTGCAACAGGCAGAAATCACACTACTAAACATATACGCACCCAATGAGAGATCAGCAAATAATTGAATACAATTATTGACAAATTTGAAAGAGGACATACATCAATAATTGTGGGAGACCTCAACATGGCCCTGTCAGCACTTGATAGGTCAAACAGACTGAAACCCAACAAAAATATTCTAGCCCTGAAAGAGAAATAGAAGAAAGAACCTTGTGTGTGTGTGTGTGTGTGTGTACCCATCCCCAGAAACCTGTATACACATTCTTATCTAATGTATATGTGTGATTCTCAAGGATAGATCACATATTGGCACATAAAACATAACTCCATAAAATCAAGAGTATTGAAATTTTGCAGACTACCTTCACTGACCACAAGGATCTGAAATTAGATGTGAACTATTAAGGGACACAGAAGAACGTTCACAACTGGAAATTAAACAGCCTGCTACTGAGGAACCAGTAGGTCCACGATAAAATCAAAGAGTAAATAAATACTTTCCTGTAAACAAAGGACAACAAAGACACAAACTATTAGAATCTATGGGACAAAGCAAAACAGTACTAAGAGGAAAGTTTACAGTTTTGCAAGCACATATCCTGAAGAAAGGAGTATATTTCAATAGCCTAATGACGCAGCTCATAAAACTAGAAAATGATCAACCAAAAGGAACCAAAAATAGGGAGACAGAAGGAAATAACAAATCTTATAGCAGAAATCAAAGATGTGGAAAGCCATAAAACAATCAGAAAGATCAACGAAAGCAGTACTTGGTTCTTTGAAAAAAAATATAAGATTGATAGACCATGAGCAAAACACAAAGAAAGAGAGAGAAACTTGATAACTCATATTAAAAATGAAAAGGGGGAGATCACTAAAGATATTGCAGAGATGAAAAGGCAATCAGAGACTACTTTGAGAAACTCTATGCCATCAAATATGAGATTCTGGAAGAAATGGATAAATTCTTGGACTTCTGTAACCTTCCATGGTTGAATAAATAGCATGCAGCATATCTAAACACCCCCATCAACATTGAGCAAATTAAAACGGGAATCAAATGTCTTCCCCCAAACAAAATCCCAGGCACAGATGGAATCACTAATAATTCTTTCAAAACTTTCAAGAGGAACTACTACCAATCCTGGCCAGACTCTTTCATAAAATTGAAAAACAGGTACACTTCCAAATAGCTTTTATGAAGCCAACATCACCTTGATTACAAAAAACCAGACAGAGATGTTGCCAAAAATGAAATTACAGACCAATATCCCCGATGAACAGAGATGAAAAGATCCTCAACAAAATTCTGGCAATACAACCCAATCTCATCAATAAGATCTTCCACTATGATCAAGTAGGTTTCATCCCAGGAATGCAAGGATGGTTTAACATCCATAAAGATATGAACATAATACAGAACATCAACAACAATAAAAATAAAAATCATATGATCATATCAATGGACGCAGAGAAAGCATTTGATAAGGTCCAACACCCATTCTTGTTTTAAAAAAATACTCTCAGCAAGATGGGAATGAAAGGAAACTTTCTGAATGAAGTTAAGGCCATCTACGACAAGCCAATGGCAAATATCATCCTCAATGGAGAAAAAAATAACCTTTCCTCTAATTTCTGTTACAAGACAGGATTGTCCTCTCTCACCACTGCTATTCAATTAGTACTGGAAGTACTTGCTACAGAGATTAGGCAAAAAAAGATATCAAGGGAATCCAGATAGGAAAGGAAGAAGTCAAAATCTCACTGTTTGCATGACATGGTACTCTACTTAGAAAACCCTAAACTTCTTAAAACAATAGATTAATATAGGAAATTGGCAGGCTACAAAATTAACACACATGGACATTAAGAAATGGACATTAAGAAAACACGTCCATTAACATTAGAGCAGAAATCAATGAAGTGGAAACCCAAAAAGCAACAAAAAGCAAAAGCACCAGTTGGTTCTTTGAAAAATAAACAAAATTTATAGACCATTGGCAAAACTTACAAAGAAAGAGAGAGAAACTTGATAACCCATACTCGAAATGAAAAGGGGGAATGAAATGTGCCACATTTCTAAATGAAAAGTGCCACACAAACTAAAATATCTTGGAATCAACTTGACTAAAGACATGAATGACCTATACAAAAAAACTATAAAACACCGCTTCAAGAAATAAGAGAGATCACTAGGAAATGGAAACAAATACCCTGCTCATGTATTGGCAGGGATAGCATAATTAAAATGGCAACCCTCCTCAAAGCATTGTACAGATTTTATGCAATTCCTCTAAAGATACACATGACATTCTTCAAAGAAGTGGATCAAACACTTCAGAAATACATCTGAAAAAATAAACACCCTCGAATAGCTAAAGCAATCCTTGGGAAAAGAAATATGGGAGGCATTGTTTTCTCCTACTTTAAACTGTATTACAAAGCAATAGTTATCAAAACAGCATTGGTTAAAGACAGACACTCATATCAGAGGAATAGGCTTGAGTACTCAGAGAATGTTCCCCATACATACAGTCACCTAATTTTTGTTAAAGGAGCAATAAATCCTAAATTGAGCAAGGAAAGACTCTTCAACAGATGGTGATGGCACAACTAGATAGCCACTTGCAAAAAAGTGAACACAGACCCCCAGCTAACACCATGTACAAAGGTAATATCCAAGTGGATTAAAGACCTTGATATCATAACTGATATTATAAGGTATATATAGCAACATGTAGGTGAAACACTTCATGATATTGAGAGTAAAGGCATCTTTAAGGAGGAAACATCAACCTCCAAACATCTGAAAGCAGAGATAATCAGATGAGAATATATTAAGCTGAGAAGCTTCTACACCTCAAAGGAAATAGTGCCCAGGATACAAGAGCCACCACTGAGTGGGAGAAACTATTCACCTAATACCATCAGAGAAGGAACTAATATCCAAAATATACAAGGCACTGACAGAACTTTACAAGAAAAAAAAACATCTAATCCCATCATAAAATGGGGAGAGAAATGAACAGGCACTTTGATAAAGAAGTACAGATGTCCAAAAGGCACATGAAAAAATGCTCCACATCATTAATAATCAGGGAGATGCAAATCAAAACAACTATGAGGTACCATCTCATGCCACAGAGATTGGCACACATCAGGAAAAATGAGAACAAGCAGTGCTGGTGGAGATGTGGAGAGAAAGAACTCTTATTCACTGCTGGTGGGAATGCTATCTGGTCCAACCTTTATGAAAAGGGATATGGAAATTCCACCAAACCCTGGAAATTGAGCTCCAAACAATCCAGCTATACCACTCCTAGGAACATACCCTAGGAACACAAAAATACAATACAAAAATCTCTTCCACACACGTATATTCATTGCCACGCTATTTACAATAGCCAGTCTTTGGAAACAACCAAGATACTCTTCAACAGATAAATGGCTAAAGAAACTGGTATAGACAATGGTATATTATGCAGCCCTCAGGAGAGATAAAGTCATGAAATTTTCCTATACATGAATGTACATGGAATCTATTATGTGAGTGAAATAAATCAGAGGGAGAAATATACATAGAATTATCTCACTCATCTATGGGTTTTAAGAAAAATAAAAGAAAATATTTTTAAATAAATTTTTTTGCCATAATCCTCTGAGACAAAGAGAGGAGGGCTGGAAGGTCCAGCTCAGTACATGAAGTTCACCATAAAGAGTGGTAAGTGTAGTTAGAGAAATAAATACACTGAGAACTATCATAACCATATGTATGAATGAGGGAAGTGGAAAGCCTGTCTATATTACAGGTGGGGCAGGGAGGATGGAGATCTGGGTTGGTGATGGGAATGTTGCTCTGGTGAAGTGGGGTGTTCTTTACATGACTGAAACCCAACTACAATCATATTTGTAATCAATGTGCTTAAATAAAGATATAAAATAATATAATATAAATGGAATTCACCTACACTTTTTAGTATAGTTTTTATTACTTTAGGCAATAAAATTACAATAATGTTCCAGATGATAATATTGATTAAAAAGTTACTATACCTCCAACCATCAAAACTCATGACTCTCTTACCTTTCTTCTCTGTCTCAATGTCACCGCTAGTCTGAAAGTCGTATCCTCTATTTTGAACTATATTTAACTTATTCAGGTGGACAAAGAAATGAACATAGTGTTAGAAGAAATGTAGAATCAAAAACACCATGATGTGAAGCAGTGTAAAATACATTTCATGTGAAAACTACAAAGAGTTCATTGATCTTAGAAGGTTAAATATGAGAAACAATAAGTGGACAATGAAATGTAGCTTAGTTTCTAGCTAGAAAACTCTACTCAAAGTTTTCTTCAAGGACATCAATAGAGCACTAGTCCTTAGCCATAGACAGTTACTTCTTCCCTATTTGGAGTATTTGTTTATTCAATGAAAATGTCTCATGAATTAGTTCTGAATTATGTCCCCTGTTGTTTTTTTTTTGTTTTGGGGCCACACCTGGTGGTGCTAAGGGGTTACTCTTGGCTGTCTGCTCAGAAATAGCTCCTGGCAGGCACGGAGGACCATATGGGACACCGGGATTTGAACCAACCACCTTTGGTCCTGGATCAGCTGCTTGCAAGGCAAACGCTGCTGTGCTATCTCTCTGGGCCCGAATAATGTCCCTTAATAAGAGTTTTTGCCAGTTTAAAGATACTCATAGAAAATAGGTGTAATACATTTAACAGATTAATGCTAGTAAATAGGAAATATCATATTTCAATTATTTCTTGCATACCATTAATAACATTAAAATACCTTGAGGAGTAAATTGGATGGAAAAGAAAAATATCTTCTCTGGGTATACCACAGTTGGAATTTCATCTATGCAGACTAAAGGAAAGGAACCAATGGCAACATTTTATAATGTAAACTATGACTTATCAGAACAAAACTTTCAGAGAATTAGTTAACACATGATCCTGGCACTACAGTCGTTCTTACCATATTTTCATATGTGAGAGCACAAAAGAATGACTGCATCAGAAACCATTTTTTTCTAGTAGAAACTTTACTGCATCAGAACCAACAGAACATGAAGTAATCACTTCATGTTACCACTTGAAGTAATAATCAGAGGAAGCATGTGACAGACATTTTGCACTAGAAGTGGTAAATTTTCAAGATCAGTGCTGATTTTCCTAATTGTCTAATAGGCACCAAATGTCCCTGCCATACCTGATGGTACTTAGGGAAATAGCTTTACTGTTTTTGTTTGGTGGATGATACCATACCTAGTGGCACTCGGGAGAACAGATGGTATTGGAGATCAGACTGTATGCAAAGCGTGTGCTCTAACCCATTGAGCCACCTCCTTTGTTCATTACTAAAATTTAAAAAGGTTTGTCTGAGTCAACACAATGCCAAGTACAAAGCTAGTACTCCCTTTGAATAATAAATGTTATTTTGTCATCTTTTCTATTTTTAAGAGTTGGAGCTCAAAATGCATTATATCAGTGGACACAGAGATATTTTCTTTTAGTAGATATTTTTGACTTAATTATATCAACTTAGAAAATATTAGTGATAATGAAGTTAAATACTCTACACCTTGATTTCGGAATTATATATGTAACACATATATTTATTTGGTTCTGTGTGTGTGTTGGGCAACAACTAGTGATGCCAAGTTTTACTCCTGCCCCTACATTCAGAGTTCTCTTCTGTTAGGATATGGAGACCATATGAAATGCCAGAGAATGACCTGTGCAATGCAAGTGCTGTACGATCACTCTTTTGAATTTTATAAGTATAAAGTAAATATGGAATTCTGAGGAAATATTAATACTGACAATTTTATAAAGAAGTCAACTTTTATAAAACTAAAATAAAGACCATAGTTCTAGCTGTCTACCTTGGTTATAGAAGACGAAAGAAGATAGTTTGATAGATGTTGGTTTAAATCAAGATCCTGCCATTTTATACATACTGTGATCCACACAGGTGTACATATATTCATTAAGATTAATATTTTATATATCAGGTTGAGGTGTGAGTTTTAGTGGGTGTCCTATTGCTTGGGTGCTGGGAACTGGTTTGTTGAGGTAGGATGTCAGTCTTGATGCCAAATGGATTAAGAACTGAGGGTGAAGAATTTTAATTAGGTGGGAAATTTGGATGGGATTGAGGGGTGAAGAGATAGTCGGATTTCTGAAGGGGGAAATGAGATAGTATATGGGAGGGGCTATATACACTATAGGTATGTGTATATAGGTATATATATAGGTAGTTTAGGTTTGTCTCTTGGAGAAGTCCTATCTCTGTGTACTCCTGCCCACATATAAACATAGAAGTTAGCTTAGGTATAGCTTAATGAAAAGGTGTGGGGGGAGCAAGAGATAAGCTGAGTACAGAAAGATAGGTAAATATAGTACATGTAAGGTAAAGAAACTTATATATCACCTTTTGGATATATATAGGTTTCGCATCTTGAGTACTAAACATTGTGTTTGTGAGGTCTATCTATATAGGTGTTTACCCTATGCAGTATTGTCCGCAGCACCTTATATATCCACTTTATTTCCTAAGGAGGAGGTAACAGAGTGCTTTTTATTTGACAGGAATTGAATTGATGATAATGATGAGGAAAAGGTAGAAGAAGAGGCAGAGAATAAAGAAGAAAATAAGATTAAAAAAGAAGTGAGAAGAGAGGAGAAAAGAGCAAGTTTGCTTGAATGTGTTCAATGAGTAGGTTCTGTAGTATAAGTCTGTAGGTCACAGTTGCTGCTTCGGTGGTCTGGTTGGTCATGTGCTTCAGGTCCTAAAAGAAGGCATAACCTAGAGATAAAGGGTATGTTAAAGAGTTTTAACAAGACATTTTCATAATGCAAGCTGGGTATCGTATCTCGTGTGACTGTGCCCCAAGGTGCCATCTTAGGTTGTCCACACTTTGTATCCAAGAACCCCTGTGGATTGAAAAGCTGAGAGGTTATTTTAAATGTAGTAAGATTAAGGCATTAAAACATACTTTTTTGAAATGTTTCCGTTGGAGTCAGTAATTTCTCATGGTATTCTTTACCTGTAATCCTGTATAAGATCCCTAAGAGATTATTATGGGCCTTTGTAGTAAAAGGCTGATTATATACCTGTTCTCTCTACGTGGCTGTTTCTGTTGAGCCTAGTTCCCTCTCCTCCCTCCCCTATTTGGGAGTCAGTGGAGCTCCGCCCCCTCCGGGCCTCAGCTGAAGAACTTCCCTCTGCCAGACCAGCCGGCAACTTCCTTCAGCCACTGGGAGTCTCAGGTCCACTCCGAGGCTCATGGGGGGCAGGCTGATCTATGCTACCCAAAGGTCCAGGGAGCAGACCCAAACTCTACTCAAATGTTTTTCATTTTTCTCAAAACCCGTAGATGAGAGAGACCATTCTGTGTTTATCTCTCTCCTTCTGACTTATTTCACTCAGCATAATAGATTTCATATACATCCATGTATAGAAAAATTTCATGACTTCATCTATTCTGATGGCTGCATAATATTTCATTGTGTATATGTACCACAGTTTCTTTAACCATTCATCTATTGAGGGACATCTAGGCTATTTCCAGAGTCTGGCTATAGTAAATAATGCTGCTATGAATATAGATGTGAGAAAAGAATTTTTGTGTTGTATTTTTGTGTTCCTAGGATATATATCCCTAGGAGTGGTATAGCTGGATCATATGGGAGCTCAACTTCCAGCTTTTAGAGAAATCTCCATATCGTTTTCCACAAAGGTTGGACAAGACAGCATTTCTACCAGCAGTGAATAAGAGTTCCTTTCTCTCCACATCCCCGCCAGCATCTCCCTGATGATTAGTGATGTGGAGCATTTTTTCATGTGACTTTTAGCTATTTGTATTTCTTTTTTGTCAAAGTGTCTGTTCATTTTTTCTCCCCATTTTTTGATGGGGTTAGATGTTTTTCTTGTAAAGTTCTGTCAGTGCCTTATATATTTTGGATATTAACCCCTTATCTGATGGGTATTGTGTGAATAGTTTCTCCCACTCAGCTGGTGGCTTTTGTATTCTGGGCACTATTTTCTTTGAGATGCAGAAGCTTCTCAGCTTAATATATTCCCATTTATTTATTTCTGCTTTTACTTGTTTTGAGCGTACAGTTTCCTCCTTAAATATACCTTTAGTCTCAATGTCATGGAGTATTTGACCTACATGTTGTTCTATATATTTTATGGTTTCAGGTCGATATCTAGGTCTTTAATCCATTTGTATTTTAACATTATACATGGTGTTAACTGGAGGTCTAAATTCGCTTTCTTACAAGTGGCTAGCCAGTTGTGCCAACACCACTTAATGAAAAGGCCTTCCTGTTCCATTTCGGATTTTTTGCACCTTTATAAGAAATTAGGTGATGGTGTATCTGGGAAACATTCTCTGAGTACTCAAGTCTGTTCTGCTGATCTGAGGGTCTGTCTTTATCCCAATACCATGCTGTTAATAACTATTGCTTTGTAATATAGTTTAAAGTTAGGGTAAGTAATACCTCCCATTTTCCTTTTCCCAAGTATTGCTTTAGCTATTTGTGGTTGTTTATTGTTCCAAATGAATTTCAGAAGTGCTTGATCCACTTCTTTGAAAAATGGGTATCTTTAGAGGGATTGCATTAAATCTGTACAAAGATTTGGGGAGTATTGTCATTTTAATGATATTAATCTTGACAATCCAAGAGCAGGGTATGGATTTCCATTTCCATGTATCTTCTCTTATTTCTTGTAGCAGGGTTTTGTAGTTTTCTTTGTATATGTCCTTCACATCCTTAGTCAAGTAGACTACAAGGTATTTGAGTTTATGCGAGATTAATGTAAATGGGGTTGCTTTCTTAATATCCATTTCTTCCCTATCATTATTGTATAAAAAGTCCATTGATTTCTGTGTGTTAATTTTATAGCTTGCTACATTGCTATATGCATCTATTGTTTCTAAAAGTTTTTTGATAGAATCTTTAGGGTTTTCTAAGTATAGTATCATGCGTCTGCAAACAGTGAGAGCTTGAATTTTTCCTTTCCTATCTGGATTTCCTTGATATCTTTTTCTTGCCTAATCGCTATATCAAGTACTTCTACTACTATGTTAAATAGTTGTGGTGAAAGGAGGCAACCTTGTCTTGTACTGGATTTTAGAGGGATGGCTTTCAGTTTCTCTCCATTGAGGATATTTGCCATTGGCTTGTGATAAATGGCCTTGACTAGATTGAGAAAGGTTCCTTTCATTTCCATCTTGCTGAGAGTTTTTTTTTTATCAAGAATACGTGTTGAACCTTATCGAATGCTTTCTCTGCATCTATTAATATGATCATGTGATTTTTATTTTTCTTAATGTTTATATTATGTATTATGTTGATGAATTTACAAATGTTAAACTGTCCTTGCATTCCTGGGATGAAACCTACTTGATCATAGTGAATGATCTTCTTGATAAGGCATTAAATTCTATTTGCTAGAATTTTATTGAGAATATTTTCATCTGTATTCATCAAGGATATTGGTCAGTAATTTTTTTTGGCTGTTATATTTTTTAAACCATAATTTTGCAAAAAAAATTGCTGGTAGAGCATGATAGGTTGTATAAGGTATCATTTCCCAGGAATGCATTTAGCTGAAATGATGGCTTTCAACTCTTCTTGTCTTAGGATGAATTTGGCAATTGGGGACAGAAATCCAGTTAGTAAAAGTCAGATTAGAAGCAGAAGTCCCACTCATATATGGGTTTTAAGAAAATTGGAAGACATTCCTGCAATAATTTTCTAGACAAAAAAGAGGAGGGCTGGAAGCTCCAGCTCACTTCCTGAAGCTCACCACAAAGAGTGATGAGTGTAGTTAGAGAAATGACTACTTTGAGAACTATTCTAACAATGAGAATAAACAAGGGAAGTAGAAAGCCTGTCTAGAGTACAGGCGGGGGTGGGGTGGAGAGGAGGGAGATTTGTGACACTGGTGATAGGAATGTTGCACTGTAAAGGGGGGTGTTCTTTACATGACTGAAACCCATCCATAATCATTTTTGTAATCAAGGTGTTTAAATAAAGATATTAATTAAAAAAGAAGTGCGTATAGAACAATTTTATGATTCCAGAGGGGGAAATCTCAGTGAGGACAATTTTTTAAATGAGAATTTTAATGGTGGAAGTTGGTCCAAAGAAGTTTATTATTCTGTATTCACTATTATTATGTATATTTAAAAATTCTGAATAAAAATTTTCACTTTAAATAAAAGTCAGTAAGACTTAAGTGTACAGGGATTCTCCTGGAATCTGTTTTTTGTTTTGGGGCAGTGCTTAGGGCTTACTTCTAGATCTGGGCTGAAGGATCACTCTTGGCAGTGCTTGGGAGTGGTGCTGGGAATTGAACCTGGGTCAGCTACATGAAAGATAAGTGCCCTGCCCACTGTACTATAAGCCCCAAGATTGTAGTCATCTTGAATTCTCAAACAACTATGACCAACTGATGATGACTATGTTTAATCACCTGATTGTAATACTTAGTATTAACACTGGTATTAATTTTAGGTCTTTGTCATTTCAGACTGAGATATATAATATATACATGAAGACAGATAAGTCAGCCTAACTGCTAGATGATAGGAATCTCTACCATTTCCCTTTTTATTTCAACACAATCTTGCATTCTTTCCTCTGATTGCTGCCCCTGTCACCTCCTGAGTAACTAGGGCTAACAATGACTGCAGCAAAATTACACTACCCATTTATCATGCTAATTGCAGTTTAATGAGATGAGGCCTGAGGCTGGAAGACTTGTCTACCTAGAGTCCTATTGGAGTTGAGTTTATTATGGTGATTAATACAGCCTGTGATAATTAAATTGCTTTCCTAGATAGGTACTATGTTTATCATAGAGATTCACTTTAGCAAAACTTTTCTAAGAATACTCCAAGAGCAGTTTTAAAAAATCGTGTTCTCTGGGTGTTTTTTAGGGGAAATTATAGTTTGGGTCTCATTTTCTTACATTTCTCTTCAGGGTAGAAATGGCTATATAATTTGGGGAGCCCAGCGCAAAATAATATTGCAGAGCCTCATGTTCACATAGCACAAAGTGTCACACAGGCACTAAAATGAAAGGAATATTTTCTTTCACATACTATTGTTCTCGTCTGCATGGTCTATTGATCCATTAAATTTTACTTACATAACACAAAGTCAAATATCAAATTAGAAAAATTAAGACAGTGACAACATGTGACCTGGTAGAATGTGTGGTACATAAATACTCAGATTGGTTATGTTTTAATAAAGGTGGCCCTGTCTTGAAAAACCAAAATACAGAAGACAATTCTTCCCCCAGAGTTGAGACTAAACTAAATTCTTTCCAGAGAGTGTAAAGTAGGTTAGTACAATAGGATGTTTAGCCAACTTGGGCCAGCAGACAAATGAAGGGGAGAAGGGTACACAGGAGGGTAACTAGGACAATGATTCCGAGCAGTAGTGTGAACTCTACTATCTTGGACAGGAAGCTGCATGTGTTTTTACACAGACCAAGGATAATTGCAGAACATGGCCACATCAACATTAACAATAGAAAGAATAAAGGAGCTGAAATAATAAAAGGCTAAGTAGTTTAATTTTAACAGTTATTACAGGTAGCTACTGCCTGACTTACACCTACTGAATAATAGTAAAATTACTAAACTTTCCATTTTTCCTTAATACACATTTTTAAAACATTTTAAGGATTAGTTCTAATAAGACTATTCTGAAATAGATTGAATTAAGTAGAATAGATTGTGTGTGGGTAAATCAGGTTCCTTTTTCTTTACTTACTTTGATGAATAATTTGAATTCAGTAGGACCACGTGCATTGTCCTATATATAAATTGTGATCAATCAATATTTAAAGAGATAATTACATGTAATTTTCTTTCCATAATGTCTAGCTAATAAATCTTTTAGGATTATGTTCCCTGAAAGGAACATTTATTGAAACTGTTTACTAATAGTACTCTACCCCCACAGTAAAGAGGAGGTTGGATATCATTCAAATGTGGAACCAGCAATCATAAATAAACAATTCAACTGAGTAACTTCTTTAATTTGCTGATGTATATTATTATTAAGGTGGATATGTAATATCTTCTTGTTACAGAAACATGATTTATAATGAAAATAATAATAATAATAATGATAACTTAATCACAGAATCTTCATGGATGCCTGGATGTTTTGTTTCCCACAGTTTACTTGTAGAACAGCAATTGAATTAAAGACTTTGTTTTTTGTGATGAGATTATAATGACAATCACTATTTGGAATAATTATTTCATGATTTATAGAAGACATTTATTTATTTACTCAAAAGTTATGTGTATTAAGTGCCTGAACAGTACTAGGCCTGAAGATTATAACAGGAAATGACATAGAGAGTCTCTGTCTTCAAGACTTTATGAAGTTTGTAGGCAAGTGGACTTTAAGAATAATACTATAAACTATTTAGTTCAGTCAGGTTTTTAGATCTGTGCCTTCAGATAAATCATGCATTTTAGGAAAAAATTGACTTAAACTTAGGTTTAGAGCAAGTCACACTAAGCCAATTTCCAAGAGTTAATTATCTGTTTTGGGGGGGCATACCTGGTGATGACTCCTGGCCATGTGCTCAGAAATCACTCCTGGCTTGGGGGACCATATGGGATGCCAGGGGATCAAACCGTGGCCTGTCCTAGGCTAGCACCGGCAAGGCAGACACTTTACCATTCTGCACTATCGCTCTGGCCCCTAGAGCTAATTATCTTAAGTGGTTTTCTCATTACCTAAAAAGAAGAGAAAAAATAGGATAAAAGACATATTAATAAGTTTCTAAGTTGGGCTAAGTTTTGTAAGTGTAAAGATGAAGTATAGTTAATAAAGCACAAAGTAGATTTCCTCTTAACTCCTAGTTATTATACTTCATCATTAGAGACTTGCTGCTCCCTGTAGTAGATTAATAGCCTGGATGTTCATCTCTTCACCTCAGCTGAAATAGAAGCACCAGGCAACAGAAACATAGTAGAGTAAAGAGAGGTACTTGCTAGTATTTCATCTGGGTAGGGAATTTAAAAGAGAAACCATTTAACTTGTAAAGGAGAATGTGAAAGCAAAGGATGATACTTCTCTCCCTTGAAGGTCCTAACCTCTGAGAAGTAGTCGGCAGCTTCTGGATTAATTTCTAAGCTTAGTCATTCATTCCTCTTTTCATTCCTAAACAACATATTAACAATGAGATGGAGTGGAGAGAGCAATTTGGGGGACAGAAGAGAAAAAGGAGAATATTTTTGCAAGGAGAAAAAGTCACATCTCTCAGGAAACAGGGAGTGAAATGCAAAGTAACTTTTCTCTGACCTATCATTTTCATTTTCAGCATCATGAAAGGAACTAATATTTCAAAGAGGATTAAAAAATAATGGAGAGTAGGGCCCTGCTAGAAGTGATTCCTAAAGTTAAACTTAAAAGTAAGCCCTGTGTTTTATCAGAGAGGGCTACCCCTCCTCCCCCCAAAAATGGAGAGCAGAAATCTATCAGTTATTTTCCTGGAGTTTCATATTTTGTTAATATGTAAAAAATGGGGTGCATGATTTTATGCAAGTTAATATTTAAGGTATTTTTAAAGAATAAAAAACTTCTTGAAGAATGTCTATGCCTTGATATTGGATATAGGGTAAAAATTGGACCTCTAGATTTTTACATAATTTTCTGATAATCTAACCCACTTTGATGATGTTTATTACAATAATTTATGTGCATATCAAAAATATTAGAATATTCATGGAACAATGAGATACTCAGCTGTTTTATAAGCTTTTTTCCTATAAATGAAACAAATAATCAAATGCAGTTTATACATTTTTGCATTCTTGATTTATAAACTTTACTTTTAGTAATTTGTCATATTTCTTAGTATGAATCATCAAGAAATGAAAATTCAGGAAAAATTTTCTGGATCTTTGGGCTTAAATTCTTGTGAGAAGACTTTGAGGACTTAAGGTATAGAAACCCAAAAGGGATTTTAATGATAATATAACATGGAGCTGCTTGGATTTTCATTCCACATTCTTCTACATCACCTCTTGGGAAGTTTTCTTTTGAATTACATTTACAATATTAGAGAGTTTTAATTTTTATGCACTGCACATATTTGTAAATATTTCCATTTTTTGGTTTTTGGGTCACACCCTTAGGTACTCAGGAGTTACTTCTGGCTCTACACTCAGAAAGAACTCTTGGCATGCTTGGGGGATCATATGGGATGCTGAAATCAAACCCGGATCTATCCCAGATTGGCCATCATGGAAGGCAAATGACGTACCATTGTGCTATCGCTCCAGCTTCTGTAAATATTTCCTTTTCTATGGGTGAAATTTTGAGAAAGTGTTTTGTAATTTTATTTTGACCAAGATAAATCGTCAGTTCATTCATCTGAAATTCCCATCTCTCTTCTTAAAGTAGCCATTAATAAGCTTGGCTTACATTCCATGTTCACATTTTATTTTATTTTTTGTCCAGTGTGGTCAGGGCTTAACTACTTGTTCTGTGCTCAGAGATCATGCCTAGCAGTGCTTAGGGGACCATATGCAGTGCTGAGGATAATATCTGGGTTAGCTTACCTGTTATTCTTTCTATTCAACCCCTAGCTTTACTTTGATAAAAAAAATCATAAAACAACTCAAAACAGAGAACTATAATTTTGAATGAGATTAAAGTTCTTAACAAAGAAAACATTACTTTTATACATAAATATTTGTTTCTTCATGTAGAAGAAGTGTTCCTAAAGATATATTTTTAAACAAGTCATAATTGGCCAGATAATATGAAATATGTTTTTTTAAATGGGTGACTTTTAAATTTTTGTAAAAAATGTCTAGTTACTAAGTTTTACTTAACCTTCAACAATTATATGTGTTTATATTTAAGCATTGACTGGGCCAAACAAAACTATTAGTATCCTCATTCCGAAAAATGGCATGGCCTCTCCACTCTATGTATTTCAAAGTAAAAATGTTAAATAATAGAATTTTTTTTTTTTGCGTTTTGGGCCACACCCTGTGATGCTCAGGGATAACTCCTGGCATGCACTCAGAAATCACTCCTGGCAGCTTTGGGGGACCATATGCGATGCTGGGGATCAAACCAGGGTCTGTCCTAGTTTGGCTGCGTGTAAGGCAAACACCCTATCACTGTGCTATTGCTCTGGCCCTGGAAAATTCTTATTTTTCTCATATTAGTGAGTGAATCTTCTTAGAAATGTATTTTATAATTTGTTTCAATTGATATTTTTACAGGAAAATGCTTACTGAGCCCCTTAGCACATAGCATTTTCTTTAGTGATATTCATATCAAGACTGCCCAATTACCATTAAAAATAACCAGATATTGACAAATCTTTGCCTCAACCTTATAAGCAAAACTTCAAAATGTATTTTCCAAGCTATTTGATTTTCTAAGTATTTGTTTTTAACATAATGTATCCTCTTGGTCTCAGTAGGAAGGAGAAATTTTCAGTGAAATGTGTGCTCAGTTTCTTATTTGGTCTCCAATGAAATTGTACTTAGAAAGGCTTAGTTTTTTTTAAATATTATCATTAAAAAGAAATATTTGGCTCCAGTTATTTTTCAAAACCAAATAAAATAACTTTAGTGAAAATGTCAAAACCATAGAGTTGAAGAACTTTCCAATAATAATAATCCCTCAAGATAAACTAAATTGCCTTATTTTCTATGTAATTATTTTTTTCTGCATAATCTCATAAAGCCCAGTATAGAGAGGGTTTTATAGGCTTCAGCTGTCTGCTGGGGAGGTTTTCTACTGACAAGGAGGTTTTCTACTGCTAAGGAAACTAATAGAATAAATTTAGTGCATATAACACAACAGCTTTTGTTCAGTTGACTCTTCAATGTAGTTATTTGTTCATTCTGTTGCATTTTGACATCCAAGGCAACTAATCTTCAATCTTTAGATAAGTCTGTGGTAGATGTTTCACTCAAGGTTATTTTAAAAGATGAATGTGCTTCTGGATCAAAGAATGGAGAAACCATCAAGTTGACAGACATAAACCAAACTAAAAGTCAAGAAAACAGACTGAATTCCAGAATTTTTGAGGGATCATAGGAAGTTAAGACTGAAAATGGAAGTATGATGGATGAGGGAAATTCTGGGATAAGGAAATGAAGCAAAAAAATTTTAAGAGGGCATAAATAAATTAGTGAAGCCATGCAGTATATCAGTATATATATATATATATATATATATATATATATATATATATATATATATATATATATATATATATACACACACATACATATATATGTAAAAGTAGGAGACAAAGTTGTTTTCACAGCTCTGGAATTCTTTAGAATACCAATATTAGAGATGATTTTGTGAAAATGCAGGATGTGAAATTATGTTAGTCCCTGGTACTTAATATGAACTCCTGAGCAATGGGTGCTGCATATGTTTGGTCATAGGAACTCTCCTATGCCCATCATTTCTAATTCATATTCCTCTTCAGCTGCATAGTTTTCTCTTTGATGGTGGGTAACCTTTACTTTATTTCTTGGAGTTTTATCAGCCTGGTGAACACAGTTTTTTATAGTTTTTAAAATTTGTAGGGGATTGATGGCAGTGCTGAGGCAGGAAAGGCTAGTGTGAGCAATGAAAGGAGAGAGCCCCTATAGATATAAATATACAAATATTAAATAAATAAATATTAAATGGAACAACTCTTCATTTTATCTGTTTTATGTTGTTTGTAAATGAACAATTAGAGAAAAACCAGAGAAAAATTAGAGAAAAACTAGAGAAGTAAAAGAATTTGAAGAAATTATTGATATTAAGTATGTCATCTGAACTTTTGATTAATGTCTACTAATAGTGGAAATTTCTGAAAATACATAAAGAGCTCTTGAATTTTATGTGAGATCATGTGCTTTATGTACTTTATGGACTGGTAGAAAATGTAACATTTTCTTAGGAAAATTCAGTGTATTCTTCCTTAGAGAGCCATTTCACTTTATAGAAATATGGACTAAAGTACTATTGCAGAGCATTCAAAAGAACCGCTTTATCAGAGCCTTCTGTGTATGAGTATTTCTGACTAGTGCAAAGGAGGTGCAGCAAGGACCTTTGAGAAAATAAGATTGTCACAGAAACCAATAACACACTTTCCTTACTGAAAGTAAAGATAGTCAAAGAGGGTGCACAAGCCCATGTTCCCTTTGAACATTTTCACAAGTAAAAGAAAAAAGGGGAAATAAAAGAATGATCTAACATTTTCCTGAGCTTTGCCCAGAAAGATGAAGAGACATCCAAGAAAAAGCTGTCCTACATAATTAGCTGAGCTTGGTAGGTGAAAGTGGCTTCTCTGTTATAATATAATCTTTCCTTTTTGTTTGTTTGTTTGTTTTGGGGACACACCTTGTAATGCCCAGGGGTTACTCCTGGCTATGTGCTCAAAAATAGAGCATGGCTTGGGGGGCCATATGGGACACTGGGGATCGAACTACTGTCCCAGGCTAGCACAGGCAAGGCAGACGCCTTACCTCTTGTGCCACCGCTTTAGCCCCAATATAATCTTTCCAGTGCACATGCACAGATGATCATTTTATAACTAAAATATGAGAAAATACTGTCCAGGAATTTTTTTTTGCATTTTTGGGCCACACCCTGTGACGCTCAGGGGTTACTCCTGGCTATGCATTCAGAAATTGCTCCTGGCAGCTTCAGGGGACCATATGGGATGCCAGGTGACCCAACCAAGTTCCATCCTAATGCGGTAGCATATATGGCAAACACCCTACTGCTGTGCTATTGCTCTGGTTCCTGCCCAGGAAAATTTTCATTACACTAAAATATTATTTAAGTAAGGACATTTAACAGCATGAGGGGTGTTATGTTTTTGTGTGTGTGTGTGTGTGTGTGTGTAAAATAAAAATTAAGAAGCAAGCAATACTTTAAGATTTTTAGAAGTCATGGAAGGTTTCTAAATCTAAGGTTTTTTTTAACCCTATAAAATTGCCAGTTTGGGTGAGATTTCTAGTTTTAAAACAGTTCTTTCAATTAAATCATTAAAGAAAAACAAATCATGTAAAAGAATAAAAATAGAATTACAGTCTCAGGCTGAAGCCTTAGTAGGGAACTGCTTTTTTTTGTGATGCCACTGAGACATTTTATGGAAGAGAGAGGCCAAAATTATGTGTTTTAGAGATTCTGTCTCTTAAATAGTCACACATTAAATGTCATTATTGCTCTTAACAGAATTTTTTCAGCATATTGTAGCAGTTTTCTAAAAGACTCATGAAGGTGACAAAATAGAAGAGGGTAAGAAAATGTAGGGTTGAGTGAGCTGACTTTTGACATACACAATTATGCTGTCTAGTCTCTAGGAAGAAATAATTGAATTCTACAGACCTTGCCTAGTGCATACTGGATCCTCCCATGTAAAACAATTCTTATGAAAATCTAGTCATATTTATATTCTATATTGTTACATCTACTTGTGAAATAACAGATATAAAAGTAGATGATGACTACAAAAGGAATGATGCAATTTGCAGCAACATAGATGGAACTACTTTGCTAAATGAAGCCAGAAGAAAGATAAATACAGAATTATATTACTTATATCTAATATTTAGAAAAACTGCATGAAGAGATGTAATGGTCTAAGTGGGAGTTTTCTTGAACAATCTTGGCCCCAGAGTACAGTGAGGAGAAGGAAAAAAACTGAGTGGAGGAGGAAAAACACAAATATAAAAGAATGGAGACCAGGGACCAGGTATGCTCAGGAACATTGCTGGAGATAAAGAAAAAAAGGACAGAACTAAATATCTAAGTCAAAGTCAACAACAATGGAATCAAGAGACCCAAATTCTAACAAGCTAAATTTTAAATTAGCATGATATACTGGTAGGACGGGGGCAAAGGGTGCTGTTTGGGATAACTCTGGGAACATGGGAGGGAGGTCGACACTGGTAGTGGGGATAGCCCTGATTTGTTGTATGTCTGAAACTCAACTATGAAGGACTTTGTAAAGCACAATGGTTTAAACAAAATAAATTTTAGAAAAGACTTGAAATAGAAAGTGGGTATAGATATTTATAGAAAATATATAACACATTTCCAAGTTCCAGAAATATCCCAGTAAGCAAATAAAGTTAATAACTTCATAGGTTATTAACTACTAACCTATAACTTTAATCAATTTAATAAACTATATCTTTTAGTACTCCATACCATTAAGTAAGTCATAGAAATATATATAATTGTTTTTTGTGCATAATTGTGAAAGATGGGGTGTTTGTATATATAAGATAGTGTGTGCTTTTATGTTGTTTGGAGTATTGACAGTAATAAAATTAGGAGGCTTAATACAGCAAATATGTGTTGGAAAGGGAAGTAGATGAATGACACTTAAATTAAGATGGATAAATACAAGAAAATTTATATAATATTTAAGCATATAATATATCTGATATGAAGACTTGAAAATCACCAAGAAATATTGAAAAATATGACATTTAACTTCCCATATCACACGAACATGTGCTTTCTTTTAATATTAATCTATTTGTAGCATAATTAGTGTTTTTTAGCATGATTGTGATCATGTTTAAGTGCTTTTAGCTTGCTGGTGATATACTGTTAAGAGGCAATATCAGAGTTAAGTTAATAGAGATGAGCCCATGCTGCCAGTGTCCATGGGCGCCCTTGCAGGCAAGACGCTGACAAAATATTTCAATCCTTTTTTAAAAAGAGGAACCTAGGGACCTATGCCAAACCCTTTTCCAGGAGAGAGAGACAGAGGGAGAAAGAGCTGGGTTTGGGACCATGGTAAGTTCATATTGAGGGTCAGATAAAAGGAGCAGGAATGCAATGTAAAAAGGGAATAATATTCCAAAATGATACTGCTGAAGGTCAAAATCAGGAAGCAAAGCTGTTGCCAGGAATAAAATGAGTTGGGTGAAATTGCTGCTTCAACTGTCTCTTCCAACTGCCAACACCTCTCTTCCCTCACTCTCCAGGGAGGGGGGTAAGACCAACCAGCCAATCATAATTAGGTCTTTCTTAAAAAAACATTATGGCTGGTGGTGAACTAATGTTGAAGTAATATTTAATGTAGGACAAGAAACAACTTTACTAAAAAATGTATATACTTATGTCACAATGTAGATAATGTAAACAATGCATTGTTACAATACATTAGGATGATTTTTGCTCCATTTCCCTTTTTATAATTTCATTCTTTCTGTTTGTTTTTTGGGTTACATCTGTTGATACTCAGAGATTAGTCTTATTTTATTTAAGAAATGCTCTTGATGTGCATGGGTGACCTATGGGACTCTGGGGATTGAATCTGGATCTGCCACATGCAAGGTAAACACATGACCCCCAATACTACCTCTCTACTCCTCTTTAGTCTCATCTTTTAGGCATTGCTCCCCATGGTGACTTTGATGTCAGCATTTTACTTAATTTATATAATGATATAATAAAGAACTTGATGAAAATAGTCTTGGGATATTTTTTACATACTTAAAATGTCCTCTTAGGTTACTGTGATTTTACCAAAAGAAATTACCTAGGCTAACTACTGGAAAATTAAGAGATGTACATAGAGGAAATATGTGTTATCACAACCAGAGTCTGCCTATCCCTGCCTATCTCAGCTAACTTATTCACCCTATTAGCAAAACAAAGATGAAGTAATAAACACAATTCTTATAAATTAGCCTACATAAGACTATGTAATTAGTTAGTCCACAGACTCAATGTGAAACAATAATTTAAATTTTATGTGTATTTGAATTTTGGGGTGTTTAGCTATATAGCATTAATGAGGTAAGCAATAATTGACAGAAAAGCCCATTTATGTCAGTATATTTAGTCAACTGTGCTATTGTGAGAGTCACAAAAACCTTTCATGTACTACAGGTTTATGAAGTTTTGAATGACAAAGAGAAAGGATTGTCTTAAAAGTTTGAAAGTGAGCTTATTGCTGTGACTTCCATGGTAGTATCAGTCCTATTTATTTTTTCTCACCCCGCAACAAAGTTTTTTCTAAGCATACTTGAGTATATATTTTAATGGTGATTCTACCTTTTTTTGGCTGATTATAGGTTAGTCATATATTTTTTCACTGCATCATTTATGGTACATAGTGACAATGAATGAGGGGCATTCCCACCACCAGTGATATCCTCCCTCCACCCCTGTTCCAGCATGTATCCCATATCTCCCTCCTTTACCCCACAGAAGGCTAGTGCAACTGGTCTCCACTTTACAGCTTGTAGATTGAGCATCCAGTTCACTGTCATTGGAGATAAAAAGGATAAGAAAAAAGGAAGAAAAAAAGTTGGTAACAACTACCAAAAAAAAATAAATAAATAAAGAGACAAAAAAAGAAAGAGGAGAAACTGTGAGTGCTGCCTGTGTGTGTTTGTCTCCTGTCCTGTCTCCTAAACCTCTTGGAAGTGGGCCAAAAAGGGCCCAGAAAATTTGCTCTCCCAGAGGCTCATTCAAGGTGTCGCAATGCCAAGGGACTGCTTCCTAAAGGGAAAACCGGTTATAAGCAGTACTTCACAGAAGACAAGTCCCCTGTTTTTGACGTCAGGCTCGGAAAATCTACGCCGGCCCAGTGTGGCCCGACTGTGAGAAACTGTGAATGCTGCCTGTTTGTGTTTGCCTCCTATCCTGTCTCCTAAACCTCTTGGGAGTGGGCCGAAAAGGGCCCAGAAAATTTGCTCTCCCAGAAGCTCCAGAAGAGCACTTACCTCTGCTTTGCTATGAGGCCATGCACTCTTACTAATGAAAGAACGCCACTGCAACAAGAAGGAAAATTCACACTAGGAACTGTGCTGGATCACTGAAGCCCAGCATTTTTCTTCAGACTGTCTTCTCTGCTGCGTGCTCGCGCCTAAAATTTGATCCTGTATGAGGCTTTATCCATGGAGGGCTCCCCTTTCTTGGAGGCAAGTCGACCCACACAGAAAGAGCGGAGCCAGAGGAGCATGGCCATGCACATTATTTACCCAATGAATACCACCACAACACGTAGAAAAACCCACAATACAAATGTGACAATGGGGAAACAACACAGGCCAGCATCAGACATAGAGAATAAAGATGACAATTCTGATGACAAGAAAACGGCCAACCAACTAATCAATCTCTCAGATAAGGACTTTAGAAAAGAAATATGGAAGATGCTCAAAGAACTCAAAGAAACCAGGGAACTAGTTGAACAGAACACTAATAAGAACCAAGAAAATGGGAAGACAGAAATCACAAAACTCCATAATGAAATAACAGGTCAAATAACAGGCCTGAAAAACTCAGTAAACAAATTGAATGGCAAAATGGATACGCTCTCCAGCAGGCTAACAGAAGCTGAGAATAGAATTGGTGCTGTGGAAGATGAGATAAATAACAACTCCATACAGCGGGAGAGAATAGAAAAAAACTTAAAGTAAATGAACAGACAATGAAAAAATTAGTCAAAGTATGGGAACAGATGAAAATAGAAGTCTAGATAAGCTCAATACAAACAACTTAAGAATCACTGGAATCCCAAAGACCCAGGAAGATAATTTCTAGGAAGAATCAACAGTCAAGAACATCATTAAAGAGAAACTTCCAGAGCTAAAGAAGATGTGCGATCAATGGCTCCCTGTGTGTGACACCAGGCGGGGAAAATCCGCGAAAGTACACCGGCCCAGTGGGGCTCAGCTGTGAAAGACTGTGAGTGTGACCTGTCTATGTCTGTCTACTGTCCTCTTGCGTGAAACTCTTGCGAGTGGGGCAAAAAGAGCCTCCAGAAACCTCGCTCGCCCAGACGCCATTTTCAGGGAGGGACTTCAGAGCATAAAAACCGGCTAACCTTTGCAAAAGCTGGCTCCCTGTGTGTGACACCAGGCGGGGAAAATCCGCGAAAGTACACCGGCCAGTGGGGCTCAGCTGTGAAAGACTGTGAGTGTGACCTGTCTATGTCTGTCTACTGTCCTCTTGCATGAAACTCTTGCGAGTGGGGCAAAAAGAGCCTCCAGAAACCTCGCTCACCCAGACGCCATTTTCAGGGAGGGACTTCAGAGCATAAAAACGGGCTAACCTTTGCAAAAGCTGGCTCCCTGTGTGTGACACCAGGCGGGGAAAATCCGCGAAAGTACACCGGCCCAGTGGGGCTCAGCTGTGAAAGACTGTGAGTGTGACCTGTCTATGTCTGTCTACTGTCCTCTTGCGTGAAACTCTTGCGAGTGGGGAAAAAAGAGCCTCCAGAAACCTCGCACACCCAGACGCCATTTTCAGGGAGGGAATTCAGAGCATAAAAACCGGCTAACCTTTGCAAAAGCTGGCTCCCTGTGTGTGACACCAGGCGGGGAAAATCCGCGAAAGTACACCGGCCCAGTGGGGCTCAGCTGTGAAAGACTGTGAGTGTGACCTGTCTATGTCTGTCTACTGTCCTCTTGCGTGAAACTCTTGCGAGTGGGGCAAAAAGAGGCTCCAGCGGAGCACGGCCGCTCCGCTTCGCTACGCGGTCATGCACTCTTTCTAAGGAAAGAACTCCATTGCAACAAGAAGGAAAAATCACACTAAGAACGGCGCTATATCACAGAAGCAAACATTTCTCTCTGGACTGTCTTCTCTGTTGCATGCTCGGGCCTAAGATTTGACCCAGTGTGAGGCTTCATCCATGGAGGACTCCCCTCCCTTAGAGGCAAGTCAGCCCATCCAGAAAGGGAGGAGCCAGAGGAGTGTGCTGCCTACATCATATAGACAATGAATACCACTACAACACGTAGAAAAACCCACAATACAAGTGTGACAATGGGGAAACAACGCAGGCCAGCATCAGACATAGAGAATGAAGATGACAATTCTGAGGACCAGATAATGACTGAACAACTAATCAACCTCTCAGATAAGGACTTTAGACTAGCAATATGGAAGGTGCTCAACAGACTCCAAGAAACCATGGATCGAGTTGAACAGAACACTAATAAGAACCAAGAAAATATGAAGGCAGAAATGACAAAACTCCAAACTGAAATAACATGTCAACTAACAGGACTGAAAAAGTCAGTAAACGAAGTGAATGACAAAATGGATAAGCTCTGGGACAGGGTATCAGAAGCTGAGAATAGACTTGGTGCTGTGGAAGATGAGATACATAACAATTCCATACAGCAGGAGAGATTGGACAAAAAACTTAAAGCAAATGAGCAGACAATGGAAAAATTAGTCAAAGAATGGGAACAGACGAAAATAGAAGTCTATGATAAGATCAACAGAAACAACTTAAGAATCATTGGAGTCCCAGACCCAGGAAGAAAATTTCCAGGAAGAATCAATGGTCAAGAACATCATTAAAGAGAAACTTCCAGAGCTAAAGAATATATGTGATCAAATCCTGCATGCCCGAAGAGTACCAACCAAAAGAGACCCCAGAAAAACCACCCCAAGACACATCCTAGTCACAATGACAAATCCCACAGATAGAGACAGAATTCTGAAAACAGCAAGATCAAAAGGGGAAATCATGTTCAAGCAAGCTTCCCTGAGATTTACAGCAGACCTGTCACCAGAAACGCTCAATGCCAGAAAGCAGTGGTGGGATATTGTGACAAGACTGAATGAAATGAATGCTTCACCCAGAATACTATACCCAGCAAAACTCACTTTCCGGTTTGATGGAAGAATACATGGTTTCACAGACAAAAAACAGCTCAGAAACTTCACAGACACAAAACCAGTCTTAAGAGAAAAACTGAAAGACCTAATCTAAGACAAGACTACCCAAAAGACACACCAAATTTTGAAATAAAGATGGCGTTAAATCCCAGGACAATTCTTTCTCTCAACGTCAATGGACAAAATGCACCAGTTAAGAGACACAGAGTGGCTAAATGGATCAAAAAACTCAATCCAACCTTCTGCTGCCTACAAGAAACGCACCTGAATAGTCAGAACAAACATAGACTCAAAATAAAAGGCTGGAGAAAAGTTATCCAAGCAAACAACACCCATAAAAAAGCTGGAGTGGCCATACTAATATCAGATAATGCAAACTTTATACTCAGGAAGGTTGTAAGGGACAAAGACGGACATTTTATATTAATCAAGGGGTACGTAGAGCAGGAAGAATTCACTCTCTTAAACATATATGCACCGAATGAGGGGCCAGCAAAATATTTAAAACAACTGTTGACAAATCTGAAAAATAATATCAACAACAACACAATAATTGTGGGGGACCTTAACACGGCTTTGTCAACACTGGACAGGTCAACCAGACTGAAACCCAACAAGAATATACTAGACCTGAGGAGAGAAATGGAAGAAAGAGGCCTAGTGGATATATATAGGACACTCCATCCCCAGAAACCTGGATACACATTCTTCTCCAATGTACATGGGACATTCTCCAGGATAGACTACATGCTGGCACATAAAACATACCTCCATAAGATCAAGAGGATAGAAATTTTGCAGACTACCTTCGCTGACCACAAGGCTCTGAAATTATTTGTGAACTCCAAAGGGACTCAGAAGAAACACTTTAACACCTGGAAGTTAAACAGCCTCATGCTCAATAACCAGTGGGTCCGAGATGAAATCAAGGATGAAATCAAAAGGTTCCTGGAAACAAATGACAATAAAGACACAAACTCTCAGAACTTATGGGACACAGCAAAAGCAGTACTGAGAGGAAAATTTATACCTTTGCAAGCACACATCAGGAAGGAAGAAGGAGCTTACCTGAGTAGCTTAATGACACAGCTAACAGAACTAGAAAATGCTCAACAAAAGGACCCAAGAATAGGAAGACAGAAGGAAATAACAAAGCTGAGAGCAGAAATCAACAAAGTGGAAACTCAAAAAACAATCCGAAAGATCAACGAAAGCAGAAGTTGGTTCTTTGAAAAAATAAACAAGATTGATAGACCACTGGCAAACCTAACAAAGAAAGAGAGAGAGAGAAACTTGATAACTCGTATCAGGAATGAAAAAGGAGAGATCACTACTGATATGACAGAGATTCAAAGGGTAATCAGAAACTACTTTGAAAAACTCTACGCCACTAAAAATGAGAACCTGGAAGAAATGGATAAATTCTTGGACTCTTATAATCTTCCACGGTTGAAGGAAGAAGATGTAGCATATCTAAACACCCCCATCACCATTGATGAAATTAAAACAGTAATCAAATATCTGCCAAAAACAAAAGCCCAGGTCCAGATGGATTCACTAATGAATTCTATCAAACTTTCCAAGAGGAACTACTGCCAATCTTGGCAAGACTCTTTCATGAAATTGAACAAACAGAAACACTTCCAAATAGCTTTTATGAAGCCAACATCACCTTGATACCTAAACCAGACAGAGACGCTACCAAAAAAGAAAATTACAGACCAATATCACTGATGAATGCAGATGCAAAGATCCTCAACAAAATCCTGGCAAATAGGATTCAATGCCTCGTTAAGAAGATCATCCACTACGATCAAGTAGGTTTCATCCCAGGAATGCAAGGCTGGTTTAACATCCGTAAATCTATCAACATAATACACAACATCAATAACAAGAAAAATAAAAACCACATGATCATATCAATAGATGCAGAGAAAGCATTTGATAAGGTCTAACACCCATTCTTGATCAAAACTCTCAGCAAGATGGGAATGGAGGGAACCTTTCTCAATATAGTGAAGGCCATCTACCACAAGCCAGTGGCAAATATTATCCTCAATGGAGAAAAACTGAAAGCCTTCCCTCTAAATTCTGGCACAAGACAAGGCTGTCCTCTCTCACCACTCCTATTCAACATAGCACTGGAAGTACTTGCTATAGCGATTAGGCAAGAAAAGGATATCAAGGGAATCCAGATAGGAAAGGAGGAAGTCAAGCTCTCACTGTTTGCAGATGACATGATACTCTACTTAGAAAACCCTAAAGACTCTATCAAAAAGCTTCTAGAAACAATAGACTCATATAGCAAGGTGGCAGGCTACAAAATTAACACACAAAAATCAATGGCCTTTCTATATACCAATAGTAATAAGGATGAAATGGACATTAAGAAAACAACCCCATTCACAATAGTACCACACAAACTCAAATATCTTGGAATCAACTTGACTAAATATGTGAAGGACCTATACAAAGAAAACTATAAAACTCTGCTCCAAGAAATAAGAGAGGACACAGGGAAATGGAAACACATACCCTGCTCATGGATTGGCAGGATTAACATCATCAAAATGTCAATACTCCCCAAGGCATTATACAGATTTAATGCCATCCCTCTAAAGATACCCATGACATTCTTCAAAGAAGTGGATCAGACACTTTTGAAATTCATTTGGAACAATAAACACCCTCGAATAGCTAAAGCAATCATTGGGAAAAAGAATATAGGAGGAATTACTTTTCCCAACTTTAAACTGTACTACAAAGGAACAATTATCAAAACAGCATGGAATTGGAATAAGGATAGGTCTTCAGATCAGTGGAATAGGCTTGAATACTCAGAAAATGTTACCCAGAGATACAACCATCTAATTTTTGATAAAGGAGCAGGAAATCCTAAATGGAGCAGGGAAAGCCTCTTCAACAAGTGGTGTTGGCACAATTGGATAGCCACTTGCAAAAAATTAAACTTAGACCCCCAGCTAACATCATGTACAAAGGTAAAATCCAAATGGATTAAAGACCTCGATATCAGCCCCAAAACCATAAGATATATAGAACAGCACATAGGCAAAACACTACAGGACATTACAGGCATCTTCAAGGAGGAAACTGCACTCTCCAAGCAAGTGAAAGCAGAGATTAACAGATGGGAATATATTAAGCTGAGAAGCTTCTGCACCTCAAAGGAAATAGTGCCCAGGATTCAAGAGCCACCCACTGAGTGGGAGAAACTATTCACCCAATACCCATCAGATAAGGGGCTAATCTCCAAAATATACAAGGCACTGACAGAACTTTACAAGAAAAAATCATCTAACCCCATCAAAAAATGGGGAGAAGAAATGAATAGACACTTTGCCAAAGAAGAAATACGCATGGCCAAAAGACACATGAAAAAATGTTCCACATCACTAATCATCAGGGAGATGCAAATCAAAACAACGATGAGATACCACCTCACACCCCAGAGAATGGCACACATCACAAAGAATGAGAATAAACAGTGTTGGCGGGGATGTGGAGAGAAAGGAACGCTTATCCACTGCTGGTGGGAATGCCGTCTAGTTCAACCTTTATGGAAAGCGATATGGAGATTCCTCCAAAAACTGGAAATCGAGCTCCCATACGATCCAGCTATACCACTCCTAGGAATATACCCTAGGAACACAAAAATACAATACAAAAACCCCTTCCTTACACCTATATTCATTGCAGCTCTATTTACCATAGCAAGACTCTGGAAACAACCAAGATGCCCTTCAACAGACGAATGGCTAAAGAAACTGTGGTACATATACACAATGGAATATTATGCAGCTGTCAGGAGAGATGAAGTCATGAAATTTTCCTATACATGGATGTACATGGAATCTATTATGCTGAGTGAAATAAGTCAGAGAGAGAGAGAAAAACGCAGAATGGTCTCACTCATCTATGGGTTTTAAGGAAAATGAAAGACACCCTTGTAATAATAATTTTCAGACACAAAAGAGAAAAGAGCTGGAAGTTCCAGCTCACCTCAGGAAGCTCACCACAAAGAGTGATGAGTTTAGTTAGAGAAATAACTACATTTTGAACTGTCCTAATATTGAGAATGTATGAGGGAAATGTAGTGCCTGTTTAGGGTACAGGCGGGGGTTGGGGGGGGAGGAGGGAGATTTGGGACTTGGGTGATGGGAATGTTGCACTGGTGATGGGTGGTGTTCCTTTTATGACTGAAACCCAAACACAATCATGTATGTAATCAAGGTGTTTAAATAAAAAAAAATTAAAAAAAATAAATAAATAAAGCTCTACTAAGAAAAAAAATACAAGCAAAATATATTTAAAAAAAAAAAAAAAAAAAAAAGATGTGCGATCAAATCCTGCATGCCCGAAGAGTACCAACCAAAAGAGAACCCAGAAAAAATACCCCAAGACACATCCTAGTCACAAGATGAATCCCACAAATAGAGACAGAATTCTGAAAGCAGGAAGAAGAAAAAGGAAAATTACATTTAAGGGAACACACTTGAGATGTCACCAGAAACACTCAAGGCCAGAAAGGATTGGTGGGACATACTGACAAAACTCAATGAAATAAATGCTTCGCCTAGAATACTGTACCCAGCAAAACTCACTTTCAGGTTTGACAGAAGAATACATGGTTTCAAAGACAAAAAACAGCTCAGAAACTTTACAGACACAAAACCAGTCTTAAGAGAAAAACTGAAAGACCTACTTTAAGACAAGGCTGACCAAAAGACACACCAAATTTCGATATAAAGATGGCATTAAATCCCAGGAAAATTCTTTCTATCAATATCAATGGACTAAATGCACCAGTTAAGAGACACAGACTGGCTAAATGGATCAAAAAACTCAATCCAACCTTCTGCTGCCTACACAAAATACACCTGAATAGTCAGAACAAATATAGATTCAAAACAAAAGGCTGGAGGAAAATTATCCAAGCAAACAAAACTCATAAAAAAGCTGGAGTGGTCATACTAATATCAGATGAATCAAACTTTATACTCAGGAAAGTTGTAAGGGACAAAGATGGACATTTTGTATTAATCAAGGGGTATGTACAGTAAGAAGAAATCACTCTCCAAATGAGGGGCCAGAAAAATATTTCATACAATTGTTGACAAATCTGAAAATTAATATCAATAAAAACACAATTATTGTGGGGGACCTCAACACAACTTTTACAACAAAAGATAGGTCAACCAGATGGAAACCCAAGAAGAATAACTAGACCTCAGGAGAGAAATGGAAGAAAGAGGCCTAGTAGATATATAGAGGACTCTCCATCCCCAGAAACCTGGATACACATTTTTCTCCAATGTACATGAAACATTCTCCTGGATAGACTACATGCTGGCACATAAAATATACCAACATAATATCAAGAGGATAGAAATTTTTTAGGCTACCTTCTCTGACCACAAGGCTCTGAAATTATATGTGAATTCCAAAGGGACACAGAAGAAAGAATTTAACACCTGGAAGTTAAACAGCCTCATAATGAATAACCAGTGGGTCCAAGATAAAAATCAAAGAGGAAATCAAAACTTTCCTGGAACCAAATGATAATAAAGACACAAACTATCAGAACTTATGGGACACAGTAAAATCAGTACTGAGAGGAAAATTTATAGCTTTGCATGCACACATCAGGAAGGAAGAAGGGGCCTACTTGAATAGCTTAATGACGCAGCTCATAGAATTAGAAAATGCTCAACAAAAGGACCCAAAAATAGGGAGACAAAGTGAATAACAAAGCTGAGAGCAGAAATCAATGAAGTGGAAACCCAAAAAACAATCCAAAAGATCAATGAAACCAGAAGTTGGTTCTTCAAAAAAATAAACAAGATTGATAGACCATTAGCAAAACTAACAAAGAGAGATAGAAAAACTTGATAATTTGTATTAGAAATGAAAAAGGGGAAATCACTATCAATATTGCAGAGATTCAAAGGGTAATCAGAAACTACTTTGAGAAACTCTATGCCACTAAAAATGAGTACCTGGAAGAAATGGATAAATTCTTGGACTTTTATAACCTCCCACTGTTGAATAAAGAGGACGTAGCATATATAAACAACCCCATCACTATTGATGAAGTCAAAACGGTAATCAAATGTCTGCCCAAAAACAAAAGCCCATTAACTTGATACCTAAACTAGACAGAGATGCTACAAAAAAAGAAAATTACAGACCAATATTGCTGATGAATGCAGATGCAAAGATCCTCAACAAAATCCTGGCAAATAGGATTCAATGCCTCATTAAGAGATCATCACTGCAATCATGTAGGTTTCATAACAGGAATGCAAGGATGGTATAACATCCGTAAATCTATCAACATAATACACAACATCAACAACAAGAAAAATAAAAATCACATGGTCATATCAATAGATGTAGCGAAAGCATTTGATAAGATCCAACACCCATTCTTGATCAAAACTCTCAACAAAATGGGAATGAAAGGAACCTTTCTCAATATAGTTAAGGCTATCTACCAAAAGCCAGTGACAAATATTGTCTTCAATGGAGAAAAATTAAAGCCTTCCCTCTAAATTCTGGTAGAAGACAAGGCTGTCCTCTCTCACCACTCCTATTCAACATAGCACTGGAAGTCCTTGCCACAGAGACCAGGCAAAAAAAGATTTCAAGGGAATCCAGATAGGAAAGGAAGAAGTCAAGCTTTCACTGTTTGCAGATAGCATGATACTATACTTAGAAAACTCTAAAGACTCTACTAAAAAGCTTCTAGAAACAATAGACTCATATAGCAAGGTGGCAGGCTACAAAATTAACACACAAAAATCAATGGCCTTTCTAAACACCAATAATGATAGGGAAGAAATGGACATTAAGAAAACAACCCCATTCACAATAGTGCCACGCAAACTCAAATATCTTGGAATCAACTTGACTAAAGGTGTGATGGACCTATACAAAGAAAACTATAAAACTCTGCTCCAAGAAATAAGAGAGGACACATGGATATGTAAACACATACCCTGCTCATGGGTGGGCAAGATTAAAATAATTAAAATGGCAATACTCCCCAAATACTCATTGTACAGATTTAATGCTATCCCTCTAAAGATACACATGACATTCTTCAAAGAAGTGGATCAGGTACTTTTGAAATTCTTTTGGAACAATAAACATCCTCTAATTGCCAAATCAACTATTGGGAAAAAGAATATGGGAGGCATTACATTCCCCAACTTTAAACTGTATTACAAAGCAGTAGTTATCAAAACAGCTTGGTCTTGGAATAAAGACAGACCCTCAGATCAGTGGAATAGGGTTGAATACTCAGAGAATGTTCCCCAGACATAAAATCACCTAATTTTTGATAAAGGAGCAAGAAGTCCTAAATGGAGCAAAGAAAGCCACTTCAACAAGTGGTGTTGGCACAATTGGCTAGCCACTTGCAAAAAACGAATTTAGACCCCCAGCTAACATCATGTACAAAGGTAAAATCCAAATGGATTAAAGACCTTGATATCAGACCTGAAACCATAAGGTACATAGAACAACACGAAGGTATAACACTCCATGACATTGAAACTGAAGCCATCTACAAGGAGGAAACTGGTGAAAGCAGAGATTAACAGTTGGGAATATATCAAGCTGAGAAGCTTCTGTACCTGGAAGGAAATAGTGCCCAGGATACAAGAGCCACCCACTGATTGGGAGAAACTATTCACCCAATACCCATCAGATAAAGGGTTAATATCCAAAATATACAGGGCACTAAAAGAACACTGCAAGAAAAATCTAATCCCATCAAAAAATGGGGAGAAGAAATGGACAGACACTTTGATAAAGAAGAAATACAAATGGTCAAAAGACACATGAAAAAATGCTCCTCATCACTAATCATCAGGGAGATGCAAATCAAAACAACGATGAGGTACCACCTCACACCAAAGAGACTGGCACACATCACAAAGAATGAGAATAAGCAGTGTTGGTGGGGATGCGTTGAGACAGGAACTCTTATCCACTGCTGGTGTGAATGCCAACTTGTTCAACCTTTCTGGAGAGTGATATGGAGATTCCTCCAAGAACTGGAAATTGAGCTCCCATTCGACCCAGCTATTCCACTCCTAGGGATATATGCTAGGAACGCAATAATACAATACAAAAAGTCCTTCCTCACACCTATATTTATTGCAGCACTATTCACAATAGCCAGGTTCTGGAAATAACCAACATGCCCTTCAACAGACGAATGGCTAAAGAAACTGTGGTACATATACACAATAGAATATTATGCAGCCATCAGGAGAGATGAAGTCATGAAATTTTCCTATACATGGATATACATGGAGTCTATCATGCTGAGTTAAATAAGTCAGAGTGAGAGAGAGACGCAGAATAGTCTCACTCATCTATGTGTTTTAAGAAAAATCAAAGTCATTTTTGCAACAATCCTCAGAGACAATGAGAGGAGGTCTGGAACTTCTTGCTCAATTTATGTAGCTCACCACAAAGAGTGGTGAATGCAGTTATAGAAATAACTACACTGAGAACTACCATAAGCATATGAATGAATGAGGGAACTGAAAAGCCTATCTGGAGTACAGGTGGGGGTGTGGTGGGATGGAGGGAGATTTGGGACATTGATGGTGGAATGTTGCACTGGTCAAGGGGGGTGTTCTTTACATGACTGAAACCCAATCTCAAGTATATTTGTAATCCAAATGTTTAAAGAAAAAATTAAAAAAGAAAATATTATTCTCAACTGAGATAAACTATAAGCCTTTCTGCTAACATCTGGTACAAGGCAAGGCTACCCTTTCTCACAGTTGTATCAACATAGTACTGGAAGTACTTGCTATAGTGATAAGACAGGAAAAAGATAACGAAGGCATACAATTAGAAAAGAAAAATTCAAACTTTTACTGTTTGGAGATGGCATGCTTCTATATATGTAATACCCTAAAGACTCTACCAAAAAGCTTCTAGAAGCAAAAGATTTATAAAGCAAAGTAACAGGCTATATAACTAACATGCAAAACTCAATGACCTTCTTATAAATTAATAATGATAGAGAAGAAATGGGCTTTAAAAAATCCCATTCAAATTAGTGTCACAAAAACTGAAATATCTTGGAGTCAACTTAACTAAAGAGGTGACAGATCTATACAAAGACAACTACAAAGCACTGTTTCAAGAAATAAAAGAGGACACAGGAAATGGAGACACATACCATGCTCATGGATTGGCAGAATTAACATTATTAAAATGGCAATACTTTCCAAAGCATTGTACAGATTAAATGCGATCCCTATAAAGATACCCATGATATTTTTCAAAGAAGTGGCTCAAACATTCCTGAAATTCAATTGGAACAATAAACACTCACAAATAGCTAAAGTGATTCTTGGGAAACAAAATATGGGAAGCATTACTTTCCTTAATTTTAAGTTGTAATACAATCCATTATTTATTAAAACAGCAGGGTACTGGAATAAAGATAGTTCCTCTGATTAGTTGAATAGACTTGAGTATTTAGAGAATGTTCCCAAGATATACAATCATTTAGGTCTTTTTTTTTTGGTTTGTTTGTTTTGGGGTCACACCTGGCAGGGCTCAGGACTTACTCCCGGCTCTATGCTCAGAAATCACCCCTGGCAGGCTCAGGGGACCATATAAAATGCCGGAATTCAAACCACCAACCTTCTGCATGCAAAGCAAACACTTTACTCTATAATATCTCTCCGGGCCCACAGTCATTTAGTTTTTGATAAAGGGGCAATATATCCAGAATGAAGCAAGAAAAGTTCAACAAGTCGTGTTGGTACAACTGGTTAGCCACTTGCAAAAAAGAGAACTCAGATCCCCAGTTAACATCATGCACACTGGTCAAAATCAAATGGATTAAAGACCTGACATAGGACCTGAAAATGTAAGATATGTAGATTAACACTAGGCAAAACACTTCATGACATTGAGACCAAAGGCATCTTTAAGGAGGAAGCAGCACTCTCCAACCAAGTGGAAGCAGTGATAAACAGATGGGAATATATTAAGCTGAGAATCTTCTGCACCTCAAAGGAAATAGTGCCCAGGATACAAGATTCACCCACTGAATGGGAGAAATTATTCACCTAACACCCATCAGACAAGGAGCTAATATCCAAAATATACAAGGCACTGAAAGAACTTTACAAGAAAAAAAAACGAATTCCATCTAAAGATGGGGAGAATAAATGAACAGACACTCTGTCAAAGAAGAAATACAAATGGCCAAAAGACACATGAAAAAATGCTCCACATCACTAATCATCAGGGAGATGCAAATCAAAACAACTAGGAGGTACCATCTCACACCACAGAGATTGGTGCACATCACAAAGAATGAGAACAAGCAGTGCTGGTGGGGATGTGGAGAGAAAGGAAGTCTTATTCACTGCTGGTGGAATGCCACCTAGTCCAGACTTTATGGTAACAATATGGAGGTTCCTGAAAAAACTGGAAATTGAGCTCCCATATGATTCAGCTATACCTCTCCTAAGGATATACCAGTACCTAAGAACACAAAAATACAAATCAAAAATCCCTTCCTCACACACACACACACACACATACATACATATATATATATATTACAGCGCTATTTTCAGTAGCCAGACTCTGCAGACAACCAAGATGCCTTTCAACAGAGGAATGCCTAATGAAACTGTGGTTCATATACACATTAGAATATTATGCTGCTGTCAGAAGAGATAAAGTCATGAAATTTTCCTACACATGAATGTATATGGAATCTGTTATGCTAAATGGAGTATTTAAGAGGGAGAGAGATAGGCACAGAATAGTCTAACTCATCTATAGGTTTAAAAAAAATAAAGACATTATTTTAATAATAATAGAGACAATAGAGTGAAGACCTGGAAGTATTGGTCCACAATATGAAGCTCACCACAAAGAGTGGTGAATTTTCTTATGGAAAATACGCTAAAAACTACCATGAAAAATTAATGAATGAAGGAAGTAGAATGCCTGTGTCGAATACGGGTATGGAGGGAGAGGAAAGAGATCAGGGGCATCGGTGGTGGGAATGTTCCACTGGTGAAAGGGGGTGTTCTGTTTATGACCGAAACCCAAATACAATTATGCCTACAATTATGGTGTTTAAATAAAGAAGAAAATGTTCAACTAGATTATCAGGGTGGAATGAAAGAAAACTACAAACTCTTTTCCTATGTAAAATAAATTAAAACAGTAAACAAAATGAAGGATTTTTTGTTTCATTAAAGGTAATATGGCATAAATGTTGTGATTTTCAAAAAGCAATAATCAAGAGGAATTAGATTTAGAATTTTTCAGTCTGACTTTTAGATAGAAAGGGATATTTCACACACGTATATAAAAATACATAAAAGGGTAGTGGCATCTAGCTCATCTTCTGCAGAGTAAAACTGCATATTATTTTTAGAGCTTAGGATGATTTATTATGTTACTGTCAGAAAGAACATATCGCTTCTGTCATACACAGTACAGAAAGTGAAGGTTTAGTATTTTATCAGATAATAACATAAAGTATGTGCGATAATTCCCAGTGAAGTAGCAAACTAGGAAGAAGAGAGATTAGATTCTCTTCAGGCTTTAAGGTGGGTGTGATTTGTATCATTCACACAATTATTTTCTGTAGCATAAATGGCGCCATGGCTATGATCTCTGATGCCATTAGAGAACATCTCCACTTCTACAATCTTTTCTTGCAGGAATTCTGTGTCTTCTTCCACTCAAATTTCTTTCTCCTTCAATGGAGTGTGGTCTTACTGCTTACAATCTACTTAGGGAACTTTTAGGTTCAGAATCTGACAGCACATCCAACAACTCATATTCAATAAGGCTGTTGAGAAGAGCTGAATTTTTAACCAGAGACTACTCTGATACATGATCTGCCATGGTTAAGGTCTTCAGTGTTTCTGACAACATTTTGGTTTTCTTCTTGCTGCTTTTCCACTTTCAAATTCCACACCCCCTTCTCGTCCAGTGAAAAGATTAGTGCAATCGCTCAAAGCTTCACAGGTTTCTCTAGAAGCTTCAAAGACAATTTCAATTTGCTAAAGAAATGATGGAAGCATTTCTTTAGCTGCATTCGACTCCTTAATCATTTTTAAGAAGCTAGAAGTTTTTTTGTCTTTTGGAACATCTCTTATTTATCTAAAAGCTCTTTCAAGTCCACAACAGATACTGAAATCTCCTCTTCATCATCAGTCAGCTGGTCCTGGGAACAGTAGAGTGTGTTATACGCACTCTTTGATTGCTTTCAACTGTTGTCTTTGACTGTTGAAGGCTCTCCTTAGGAATCCTGAAGCTAAAATTACTGTCAATGAGAGCATTTAATAAAGAAGAGATGGCTATCCATATATATTTTACTTTGTATTCTGCTTGATTTAGATATTGACATCACTGACAATATATATTATGGACAATATAAAGCAGTTTTGTATACTATGAAAGTACTCTATGTTCTAATACTACATAGAATTCTAGGGAAAAAAACTTGAACCATTTCAGAGAAGGCCTCATTTCTTTTCAGTACCTTGTAGAAGACCGTATGATCAATGAAAACGTTTTTAATTTCAGTACCTTGGGCAAGGTCAAGTCTTCTTTGTTACCATTTTTTTTTCAGATTAGGATCTGCTCCACCTTTTAGAAGCTTTAGGGCACATTTTTATGAGTTCTTAAACTGCACAACACAGTGATACATTGCCTAACTGATCTGTCATATATTTGTCAGTAAAGTAACACTATTAATAGATAAAACTTTTTAAAGAAGATATACATTTTTCTTATGTTCAGGGGATGAAAGCAAAAATTAGTATATTATTGTTCTTGGGATAAACTTTTATTTTAATAAAACCTGTTTCTAACCTTACTTTTCAAAGAAACTACTAAGAGTAAAATAAATTTCACCAGGGGCTAAGCAGCACAGCATGTAGAGTACACAGCTGATCTGAGTTCAATCTTCAGCATTTCACATGGTCACCCCAACCCCCCAGTTGTGATTCCTAATTAAATATATAGGAGTAATTCAGTAGCCAGGTGTGTCACAAAAACTAAATGAATAATTTCACCAGAAAATGAGTGTATATAAACTCATTCCTGTTTGTTCAGTCCAAATAAATTTGTATTACTTCCTTGAAGAACAAAATTTATAAAAGAAAGAATATTATCATTAAATTAAACTACCAGCAGCAAATGGAACTGTTTATTCTCATAAACCATTTTATAGAATTATTTGAATATTCTTGACCACATTATTCATTAAACCATTTGCTTTTTATTCTAGTTCTGATGGTGAGATTATTTCTGTTGTAAAGTATATTTTTGCTTTTTTGCATGAAACTATGAATTTTAGATATACTACAGAAATATCTTTCTTTCTCTTTAGGGAAAACTGAAATGATATTATTAATGAGAATCTTAGTAGTAACTTTCAATTTTAATTGTTATGTACTTTTAGAAAAAATTAAATTGAAATATTATAAAAAACTTATTTTTACAAACATTTCTAATATATAACTTTAACTTTTATAGCTTGGTGTCCTCCTAAAATTATATTCACATTCACTAAATTTAACCAAAAATCTAACTGTGAAAAATTATTACAGTTAAATAGGAAACTACAATCTTAATGTATCTATTAAGATTACAGGTGTACTCCAATTTTATTTTCTGTATCACATATTGTGCTCTAAGTACTACCAGAAGTGATCCTGAGCAAAGAATCCAGAATAAGCCTAGGTGTGATGCCCAAAATAATTTTTAAAGATTATAGATTTGAGGATATTCTGTCATATTCAATCAGTTTGAGTATCAAACTTTACATATACAAATAGAACTTGAAAAACATCTTTTCTATAGAGAGTTATAAAAGCTAAAAGCCAACAACATGACTCAAAAATATTGCTACTATAGAGTAGTATTTCTCAACTAGTGCCCATATGGCCCCCTGTGGCTCGCTGTGAGTATCATAGGGAGAAATTTTCATAGGTGAAAATTAGGTAAACTAGGAGTTATGGCATGATATTAATGAGCCAGCTAGTAGGACAAAGGGTGGGCGTTGGATTATTGGTCCCACAGTAATCAATATTCATATTCTACACTAGGGATAGGATTATTAGATTATGCCCTGCTAGGTATTTCTCTCCCACCCTAGAGTGTGGCCTGATTCTTGTCAATATAAGCAGGGCTTTGAGAATGGCAGGCGCTCATTCTTCAGTATTTCATTTCTTTTGTTCTTTCTTTTTATTTTAAATAGAATATTTATTTAAGCACCATAATTACAAGCATGATTGTAGTTGGGTTTCAGTCATAAACAGAACACCCCCCTTAACCAGTAGAACATTGCCACCGACAATGGCCCTGATTTCCTTCCTCCCCTCACCCCTGTCTGTATTCAAGACAGGCATTCTACTTCGCTCATACATTAAATTTGTCACTGTAGTTATTTCCCTAAGAGCATTAATCACTCTTTGTGGCGAGCTTCATATTGTGGGCAGGTACTTCCAGTCCTTCACTCTATTGTCTCTGGGATTATTAAATTAATGTCTTTACTTTTATTTAAACCCATAGATGAGTTAGACTATTCTGTGCCTATCTGTCTCCCTATTATATATTCCTCTCAGTATAACAGATTCCATTTACATTCATGTGTAGGAAAATTTCATGACTTCATCTCTTCTGATGGCTGCATAATATTACAATGTGTATATGAACCACAGTTTCTTTAGGCATTCCTCTGTTGAAGGGCATCTTGGTTATCTGCAGAGTCTGGCTACTGAAAATAGCGCTGTAATATATATAGGTGTGAGGAAGGGATTTTTGAATTGTATTTTGTGTTCCTAGGGTATATTTCTAGGAGTGGTATAGCTGGATCAAATGGGATTTCAATTTCCAGTTTTTGAGGAATCTCCATATTGTTACCATAAAGTCTGGACTAGATGGCATTTCACCAGCAGTGAATTAGAGTTCCTTTCTCTCCACTTCCCCACCAGCACTGCTTGTTCTCATTCTTTGTGATGTGCACCAATCTCTGTGGTGTGAGATAGTACCTCATAGTTGTTTGGATTTGCATCTCCCTGATGATTAGTGATGTGGAGCATTTTTTCATGTGTCTTTTGACCATTTGTATTTCTTCTTTGACAAAGTGTCTGTTCATTTATTCTCCCCATTTTTAGATGGAATTAGATATTTTAAAAATTTTGTCAGTGGCTTGTATATTGAATAATTTCTCCCATTCAGTGGGCAGATATTGTATCCTAGGCACTATTTCCTTTGAGGTGCAGAAGTTTCTCAGCTTAATATATTTCCATCTGTTTATCACTGCTTCCACTTGGTTGGAGAGTGCTGTTTTCTCCTTGAAGATGCCTTTAGTCTCAATGTCATGAAGTGTTTTGCCTACATGCTATTCTACATACCTTAAGTTTCAGGCCCTATGTCAAGGTCTTTAATCCCTTTGGATTTGACCTATGTGCATGGTGCTAGTGGGAGATCTGAGTTCGCTTTTTTGCAAGTGGCTAACCAGTTGTGCCTACACCACTTGTTGAAGAGACTTTTCTTGTTTCATTCTCGATATCTTGCCCCTTTATCAAAAACTAAATGATTGCGTATCTGGGGAACATTCTTTGAATACTCAAGTGTATTCCACTGATCTGAGGAACTGTCTTTATTTCAGTACTCTGCTGTTTTCATAAATATTGTATTCTCTTACAACTTACAATTAGGGAAAGCAATACCTCCCATATTCTGTTTCCCAAGAACTGCTTTAGCTATTTGTGGGGGTTTATTGTTCCAGATGAATTTCAGAAGCGTTTGATCCACTTCTTTGAAAAATGTCATGGGTGTGTTTAGACCAGAGGGATCACAGTTAATCTGTACAATGTATTGCCATTTTAATTATGTTAATTCTGCCAATCCATGAGCATGGTATGTTTCTCCATTTCCTTGTGTCTTCTTTTATTTTTTGAAGCAATGTTTTGTAGTTTTCTTTGTATAGATTTGTCACCTCTTTAATTAAGTTGACTCCAAGGTATTTCAGTTTTGTGACTCTAATGTGAATGAGATAGCTTTTTCTTTAATGTCAATTACTTTTCTATCATTATTGGTTTATAGGAAGGTCATTGAGTTTTGCATATTAGTTTTGTAGCCTGCCACTTTGCTATATGAATCTTTTGTTTCTAGAAGCTTTGTGTTAGAGTCTTTAGGGTTTTATAAAAATACTATCATGTTATCTGCAAACAGTGAATGCTTGATTGCTTCCTTTCATATTTGGGTGCCCTTTATATATTTTTCGTGCCTTATCACTATAACAAGTACTTCTTTCTGGAAGTAGGAAGTTGAATACGAGTGTCAGAAAGGGTAGCCTTGTCTTGTACCAGATTTTAGAGAAAAGGCTTTTAGTTTATCTCCACTGAGAATAATATTTGCTATTTGCTTGTTGTAGATGGCCTTAACAATATTGGGAATTGTTCCTTTCAGCAAGACCCTTGTTCCATTTCAAGTTCTTGGCTCTTTGGTCAAATATTATTTATTTAACTGTAAATATGGGGTTTTATATCTGGATATTCTGTTCTAACCCATTGGTATGAGACTTCGTCTTGTTTCAGTACCATGCTGTTTTGATCACTATGGCTTTATAATAAAGTTTCAAGTTTGGTTAAAAGATGCCACCCAGCTTCTTGTTTTTCACTATGGCAAATCTGAGTCTTTTGTGGTTCCGGATGAATTATATAATTGATTGTTCTAAGTCCTTAAAAAGTTATGTCTAAATTTGGATAGGGAAAAAAATTGGATAGGGATTGCATTGAATCTATATAGAAATTTAGGTAAGATTGTCATTTTGACAATGTTGATTCTACATAACCATGAGCATGGACTGTTCTTTAATTTCCTTAGGTTCTCCTCAATTTCTTTCTAAAGTGTTTTGAAGTTTTTATGGTATAGGTCCGTCACTTCTCTTGTCAGGTTGATTCCTAGGTACGTGATTTTTTGGAATTATTTTAAATGGTATTGTCTTTTTAATCACCTTCTCCTCTACTTTGTTATTTGTATAGAGGAACGCTACTGTCTTTTGTGTAATAACTTTGTAGCTGGCCAATTTGCTGTATTGTTTAATTGTTTCTAGTAATAGTTTTACTGTGGACTCTTTAGGATTTTCGATTCATATCATCATATCTTCTGCAAATAGAGATAGTTTGAGTTTTTCTTTCCCTATTTGGATTTGATTCCCTTTTCTTGTCTGATTGCTATTGATAGGACTTCTAAAACTATATTGAATGAGAGTGGAGAGAGTGGACAGCCTTGCCTAGTTCCTGACAGTCAAAATGCTTTCAGTTTGTGCCATTAAGGATAATGTTGTCTGTGGGCTCTTTATAGACAGCTGTAACTATCTTGAGGAAGGTTCCTTACAGTCCCATTTTTCCAAGTGTTTTCTTCATAAATTGGTGTTGGATTTTTCCAAATGCCTTCTCTGCATCGATTGATATAATCATGTGACTTTTGTCTTGTTTTTATGTGGTATAAGATGTTGATTGATTTGCTTATGTTGATCCATCGTTGCATCCCTGGGATGAAACCACTTGGTCATGGTATAAAAATATTGTTGGATTAGTTTTGATAAGATTTTGTTAAGTATTGGGGCCAGGAAGGTGGCGCTAGAGGTAAGGTGTCTGCCTTGCAAGCGCTAGCATAGGACGGACTGCGGTTCGATCCTCTGGCGTTCCATATGGTCCCCCCAAGCCAGGAGCGATTTCTGAGCGCATAGCCAGGAGTAACCCCTGAGCATCAAACGGGTGTGGCCCAAAAACCAAAAAAAAAAAAAGATTTTGTTAAGTATTTTTTAATCTATGTTCATTAGTTAGATTGGTCTGTAGTTTACTTTCTCGGTGATGTCTTTGCCATCTTTGAGAATGAGTGTGATATTAGCCTCAAAAAGGATTTGGAAGGATTACTGTCTTTTCAACGTTTTGAAAGAGACTGTGGATCAGTGGTAATAATTCTTCTTGAAATGTTTAATAGAATTCACCTGTAGAACCATTTAGACCTTGACTTTTGTTCTTGGGGAGTTCGTTAATTACTGACTCAATTTTCTCAGATGTGATTGGCCTGTTTAGCTTTCCACATCCTCCTTATTCAGTTTTGGAAGATGATATTTTTCAAAAAAATCTTTTGTTTTCTTCTGTGTTCTCTAACCTGACTGAATACAGTTATTCATAATAGGTCCTCATGATGCGTTGGATTTATTGGGGTTCTGTTGTAATCTCTCCCCTTTTATTTTTGAGCCTACTTATTTGGGTGCTTTCCCTCTTTTTGGTGAGTCTTGCCAGTAGTTTGTCTATCTTGTTTATTCTTTGGAAAAACCAACTCCTGGTCTCATTAATTTTTTGTATTGTTGACTTAGTTTCTATGTTGTTTATTTCTGCTCTGATTTTTATTTGTTGTCTTTTGGTTGTGCTTGGGTTTCTTTGCTGCTGTTTTTACAGCTCCTTAAGGCATCCCTTTAAATTTTTGATTTTGTCAATTTCCTCTTTGCTGTCATAGGCCTGTATTGCTATGAGTTTCTCCCTAATTACAGCTTTTGCTGTGTCCCAGAGATTTTGACAATTTGTCTCTTCATTACCATTTGTCTCAAAGAATCTTTATTTATTCTTTGAGTTCTTCTTTGATTCAGCTTTTGTTGAGCAGCATGTTGTTTAATCTTCGGGTGTTGAAAATTCTTCATAGCTTCTTTTTACAGTCAATCTTGATCTCTGTTGCATAGTGATCTGATAGGGTGATTCTAATAATGCTTATATCTGTGATTTTATAAAAATTAGATTTATATCCTAAGGCATGGTCTTTTTTGGAGAAGGTTCCATGTGAACCTGAGAAGAATGTATATTTTGCTTTCTGCAGATGGAGGGTCCTATATAAGTCCATTAGTCCTAGTTCTTCTAATTTCTCCTTTAGGGTTCTTATTTCTTTACTAGTTTTCTGTCTGGTGGATCTGTCCAGTGGTGATGGTGGAGTATTGAGATCTCTTACTACTATCACATTTCCTTTCGTATCTTTCTCCAGGTTTGTGAGCAAATGCCTTACATACTTTGTTGGATTTGCATTTAGTGCATAAATATTGACCAGAATTAGTAAGTCTTGGTCTAGTGTTCCCCCTTATCATAAATTAGTGACCCTATTTGTGTCTTATCACTCCATTGAGGTTGAATGCAATATGTTCTTATATAAGAATGGCTGTCCCAGCTTTTTTGGTTTTCCATTGGCTTGAGTAATTGATTTCCATCTTTTTATTCTAAGCCTGTTTTTATCCTGTACTTGTAGGTGTTTTTCTTGCAGGCAGCAGAAACACGGTTTATTTTCTAAAGCATCTCTTTACTATGTGTCTTGTAATGGAAGAGTTTAGTCCATTGACATTTAAGGAGATCATTGACAGAGAGGGCTGTTCAGCAGTTGTATTGTGTAGGGTGTTTGTTTTTACAATCGGGTGTTTGGATCGTGTAATTTATCTTTGAGTAGATCGTTTAGAATCAGTTTTGTTTGAGCAAATAATGTGAGTTTTTTTTTGTTTAAGAATGGTTTTAGTCCTCCCTCCCATATGAATGAAAGTTTTGGCTGGTAGTGGACTCTAGTTTGGAAGTTTCTTTCATTCAGTCATTTAAATGTGTCTTTCCATTTTCTTCTTGCTTGAAATGTTTCAAATGGGAGATCTTGTTTGATTCTTATGTTCCTTCCTTTGTAATTGTGTTTTTTATTTTCCTCCTGTATTCGTTTAAGGAGTTCATCTTTCTCTTTGTATTTTTGTCATTTGGATTACTAAATGCCTTGGTGTTGGTATATTAGGGTCTATTTTTTTTTTTGGTTTTTAGTTTTTGGGTCACACCCATCAGTGCTCAGGGGCTACTCCTGGCTCTACCCTGGCAGACTAGGGGGACCCCATTTGTGATGCCAGATTTAAACCACTGTCCTGCGTGCAAGGCAAATGCCTTACCACTGTGCTATCTCTCCAGTGTTAGGGTCTATTTTATTAGGGACTGTTTTACCCTCCTGGGATTGTACTGGACCTCTTTTTAGAGAGTGGGAAAGTTTTCTGCTATTATTTTCCTGACCACTTTTCTTCCCCTTTTCCTATTTCCTCCCTTTCTGGTATTCCTACAATCAGAGATTATTTCTTTTTTCTTTGTTCATTAAATACCTAACTTTCTTCCAATGATTTACCTTTTATTTCCTTATTGGCTTCTTTGTCAAGTTTGGTTTGCAGTTTTCTTCAAGTTTTCTATGTGATTCTCCAACTATGTAATTCTGCTATTATGGCTTGCTAAGATGTTTTTTATTTCCTTTGATTCCATTTTTTGGATTCTCTCATCTTCTGTAAAAGTTCGTTGAGTTGGTTGATTTGTTCATCTATAGATTTCTTTAATTTTCTGGCTAGTGATTTCTTGATTTCTTTTGCCATGTCTTGCATTGCTGCTTTTAGGTCCTCATCTATTGGGCCCATGCATTTTGATGGACATAGAAATTTGCTATAATTTCTCTTCATATCCTCGGTTGTCAGTGTCTTCCCGAGTTTACCTATATTTCTTTGCATTTTGTGGTTTGGTTTGGAGTGTACTGCCTTCAGAAATCGGCCCTCCTTTTTAACTTGTGGCACTTCTCTGGAGTGGTACGCTATGTGGGTATAATGGCTGCAGTCACTGAGGTTTGGCCCCACCCTCAAGACTCCTCCCTCACTTTATGTGCCAGAATTTATAGGTTCCCTCTGCCTTGTCCAACTGCAGCAAGATTTTCCCTATCTTTTTATCTGTCAGAGGTTTGGTGGAGGTCCAGGCTTCCAGGAGTCATTTTCCTTTCCCCCCTCTATTTGTCAGACCGTGTGTTTCCCCTTCAATCATGCCTGTTTCTGCCCATATGGCAGAGCTCTGCCAGTCAGGTCTGGTCAATTTCACTCTCCTGCTTACCTGTCAAAGAGCGTGGTTCCCCTCTGATCAATAGCCTGTTCTTGGGAGCAGCTACCCGATCTCTGCCCTAACCTAAAAATATTATTCAGAATGTTTCTGGTAATTTTCTTAAATTATTTGGAATATTTTTATGACCATTTACTAGATTATAGCTTATTAAACATTAAATTTATTCCAAGATTTTTATCCTGTGTCCAATCATGAATGATCAAATATTTTATTATTTGTGTCTGTTTATAAAAATTAAGGTCATACTATTATTGCTGTTTATTTTGTGTTTTGTGCAATATCCAGCAGTGCTCCAGGGCTACTTTAGTTTTTGTGATCAAATGTTGCCCCAGATGGTACTCAGGGAAGCATGCATATAGTGCTAGGAATCAAACACATTTTATTTTTATTGAGCTAGTAAGATGTGCTGGATTGAATCAAAATTAGCATATTCTCCTAGAAATCTAGCTTTTAGGATACTATGTAAATAAACCTATCTATAAAAGTTTAATATGCTTATCCAATATCCCTGGCTTTATTTCTGTAGTAGTCATGTAAATTATTTTATTTGAATTTGATATCTATCATAATTATTATTGCATTTTTATGTTGGTAGGTGGTACATTATTTCTATATATTCCATAATTAAAGAGTCAGTAATGAACATCCTTACATAAGTAATCTAAGGATAAGTAGTTAGAAATCAAATGATTGGGGCTGGAGCAATAGCTTAGCAGTAGGGTGTTTGCCTTGCATGCTGCTGATCCAGGATAAACTTTTGTTCGATCCTCTCATCCCATATGGTCCTCTGAGCCAGGAGAAATTTCTGAGCGCATAGCTAGAAGGAACCCCTGAGCATCAACGGATGTTGTCCCCAAATGGTTGAATCTAAAGATGTGAAAACAATACAATTCCTTACCAAAAAATGAAGAGATGTACGGATAAATGAATAAGAATACAAAATCCAGAAATTAACCTATCCATTGATATCTACTGACCTTTGTCACTGGTGAAAAAGCAGTTCAATGAAAAATTACTACTTTCTTAATAAATTGTATTGATTTTTAATCAATTTTATTGAAATGTTTCGCTCTTTATACATAAAAAATAAAGTACAACTTAAGCTTCACATCATATTTGACTCAGAATAAACCTTAAATTCTGAAGGCAGAAGTAATACAATAGTTAGGGCACTTGTCTTACATGCAGTATACCCAGGTTATATCTCCAATTCCATATTCTCCCCCAAGCCCACTAAGATTGATTCCTCAGTGCAGAGCCAATAATAACTCTAGCTGTTCCTGAGTACTGCCAGGTGTGGCCTCCAGAGAACAAACAAAAAGTAAATCTTAGGTTTTATTTTATTAATTTTATTATTTGTTTTGATTTTTGGAAAATAATTAACAATGCCCAGGGGGTATTCCTATCTCTCCTGCCCATATATATTTATTTTTATTTGGGGAGAGTCACACCCAGTGGCAGTTCTGGCTCTGCACTCAGAAATTGCTCCTGGCAGGCATGGGGGACCATATGGGATGCCAGGATTTGAACCACCATTCGTCCTGAATTGGCTGTGTGCAAGGCAAACGCCTTATGGCTGTGCTGAGATATGGCTGAGATATCTCAGGCCCCATCCTATCATAGATTTAAATGTCAACTATAAAGCTATTAAACTTTATAGGAAAGCCTATATTATTTATGATTTATATTAAATAGTGATCTTGGATATGATAACAAAAGCATAGCCAAATGAAAGAGGAGAAATTAGTCTTTATCAAATACTTCTGTTTTGTGAGACAATTTAAGTTGATAAGAAGGCAAACCACAAAGAAAAGTTCAACAAGCATATAACAAACATAAAACTTCTATCCTGAGTTTATTCAAAAAATACTCTTCAAATTTAATAAAAATCAATAATATTTAATAAAAAATAAAATTGATTATATTGGATAAATTAAAAATAAACATAAAATACAGAAATATACACAACTAGGTTTAAAGTGAATAACCTTACAGAAAAAAACAATCAAAACAAGTTGATGCACAATACTGTGATTGTTTGCCCTCAATCTAAATATAAAGGCAATCTTGAACTTTACAAGATAAGCTTGTATTTCATAGATGGTTAAGCAATTTTGCAACTATTTCATATATATTTTAAAGTAAAAAGAAATATAATAATAGTCTACAATGCCGGTTTTCTTATTGTGAGTTAAAATAAATAGAACATGTATTTGGGGAATACAAAATTTTAAAAAATGGCACCATTAGGTTTGAGTTAGATATACCCCTGTTATAACTTGTGCCCAGAGCTTTGTTTCCAAATAGACATTCCAGAGTAAAATAAGGAAATAGCTTGGTTTTGGACTGGTTGAAAGAAAACATAAGATACATCTGGTTCCAATTTGTGTGCCTTAAAATAATAATATATGTAAAACCATAGAATGACAGATTAAAAAGACATAGCAGCTCATGCTAGCCAGATTTGGGGAAATTAAGCATCGATAATGAAAATTTAATATAGCCCATTGTGTAAAATAAGAATTCTTCAATTTCTAAGGGTACTAAATGCAACATAAAGCAAATAAATAAATGGGAAGGAGAGAAAGTTTTTCCTAACAGAAGAAATTCAACAAGGGAAAATGACAGATAATGACCACTTGATAATATTTTTATAATAACTTCTACAGAAATCATTAATAGTTAATGTTATTAGCTCCAAGGTTGATGAGTAGCAGGATGTTAACACACTATAAAATATTTATCCACTTATTAATCACAATGAAATTTATAATGGAGAATCTTGGTATATATTTCATTTTTAAATTATCATAGTTAGCATTCCCTGTAAACATAAATATATCATGCAGCATATAATATGAAGCAGTAGCCATACAGCTAATGTATCCCTGTCAAAAAAGTTTAACTTTATTCCACGCTTTAGAAAGTATAAGTGAAACATACAATATGTGTACTGATATGTCTAGCTGTGATCATGTTTAAGTCTTTAACTTTTTTGTTGCTGTCACTATCTTCATTCAGATCTGTTAGCAGTTGTTTAGAATATTTAGGTGGTCCTTTATTAGGCACATATGTTTAGGAGCATGAGTTATTAATGTACTATTCCACTGATCATTGAGAAATGATCATCCTTACCCAGCCTTTTAATTGATTTATATTAATTTTATTTTTCTTATAGTAACTGTAAAATTACAAAGCTACTCATTGGGTTGCAGGTATACAATGTTTTAACAGTGTTCAGATCCTTTCATAATGTCCACATTCCAAAAACTATATTTACCCTCTACTAGCCTGCTTCTACTAGAAGCACCTTTTTATAACTATATAAAGTTTTGCACCGTCATTTATAGTACTCTTGCTCATATATAGGATTTCATACATAACACTATCAACTTTCAGCACCACTTCCTCTGATTGAATGTTTTACCCACTCCTAGAAACATCCAGTCCCTTCAGTAGTTTGTTTTCTGCTAAACACCAGTTCTTATGTTCTATATCCCATTGCATTTAAATATTCATTATTTCACCATTATGATTTTTCATATCATGCATATGAAAACAATAATTCTGTGCCTATCTATCGCCTTCTGACTAGATTCTTTCAGCATATTTTCCATAGATGTGTCCCTCCATGTATCAGTAAATTGTAAGATTACCTTTTCTTCTGGCCAATTAATATTCCATTGCATATATGTAACATAGTTTTATTTTTTGATGTTTTATTTCATTTTTTGGGTCACACCCAGCAGCGCTCAGGGTCTACTCCTGGTTCTAGGCTCAGAAATCGCCCCTAGCAGGCTCAGGGGACCATATGGGATGCCGGGATTCAAACCACCTTCCTTCTGCATGAAAAGTAAACAACTTACCTCCATGCTATCTTTCCGGCCCCATTTAATTTATTTTTATAAATAAATTCTTGAATTGAGTCACCATTTATTTATTCAGTCATCTGTTTATGAACACTTGAATTGTTTCCCAGTTTGAGATATTGTGGCTAGTACTGCAAGAAATATAGTGGTGCAATTTATGGTTTCTTTAGTTTGTTTTCAGCCCTTGGGTTAAACTCTAAGAATTGGAATTGCTGAGTCAAATAGAAGCTCAGTTCCTAGTTTTTTATTTTAGCATTGTCCATATTAATTTTCAGAAAGACTGGACCAGTTGGCATTCCAAACAGTAAATAACTGTAGGAACTCAGCCCTAAGCCTACTTCTGTTCCTTTAAGGATGATGATGTCATTTATGACCCCTCTGTAACTGCCACTGAAAGGCAGTATGAATGAGGGTATATAGAGCCAGAACCTGTCTACTGGTCAGAGGACTCCTGTTGTCCTGGTGGCTCCTGTTGTCTGGCTAGCCTGGCTGGTCCACTGGCTGGCCTACCTGCCTACCTGCCAGCTTCATGCTGAGGCTAATCAAGTTCAGAGTGAGCCTATATCTCTGCTTACATGACTGCTTCCTTAGTTGTTTTCTCTTACCCCTCTTCTGCTCCTCTCCTTCTCTTCCACTTCTTCCTCTTTTCCTCCTCTCCCTTCCTCCTTTTCTCTTTCCTGTAACTTCTTTCTCCTTTTGTTCTCTTCTTCCTTCCCTCCTCCACTTTCACCTCCCCTTCCTCCACTCTGCTTTCTCCTACTCCCTTTTTCTCATCTTCTCCACAACCTCTTCTTTCCCCTCTTCTTGTTTGACATCCACTCTTCTGATTCCTCCCCTCCTTCTCTTCTTCCTTCTTTTCTTTTCCTCCCTTTATCCTATTCATCTTCATTCTTCATCCATCTCCTCTTCCACCTATCCTCCTTTTTCCTAGTCTATTTTTCTATTTTTCTTTTTTCTTTTCCTTCATCTCTTCTTTTTCTCCTCTTCCTTCCCCCTTTCTTCCTCCTCCTTCTTGTTACCTCCCACTTCTACAATTTCTTCTCTTCTACACCTTAACCCATCTTCCTTCACCTCATTTTTCTCCTCTTACTCCTTTTGTTCCATCTTTTCTTCTTTGATTTTTCTTTCAACCATTCTAATATTTCCTTCAACTCCTCTTCTCTGCTTTATCTTCCTCCACCATTCTCTTCATCCTTCTCTTTTCTTTTTCCTCCTCTTTTTGCTCCACCTACTTTTTCTGTTCCTCCTCCTCTCTATCTTCTCCTTTTTACCTCCTCTGTTCCTCCTGTTCTCACCCTTCTCTTCCTATTCCCCTCTCCTCTTCCATTTTCATACTCCACTTTCTCTCCTCCCAGCCCACTCTTTACCTCCTTCACTCCTCTTCCTTCACTGTGGGATTATGGGATTTGTCTGTTTATACCTCAATCTTTACGCATTGTTCCTCATTTGGTTTTTGAATGTAGTACTTTGGATTGCAGGGGACACCAGATGCTCCACTTTTCAGGTGTGACATGTTTCCTCAGATAAAAGTCTTCATTGGGTAGGGAAAATATATTTCCATTTCATTTTCCAGAGCTCCAGGATGTGACTTGGATTGTCGGGCAGCTAATCGGAGTGTATGGTAACATGGGAAACTCTTTCAAAATCTTTTCTCATTACAAGCATATGTGTGTGAATTATTTTATAGACTTTCCTCTTACTCCATACCTACAGCTCTCCCATATTCCAGGGGTGGATCCTTGGAGATTTATTCAATATAATGGCATCCAAACAAGGAACTGACTGGAACGTGATGAGCTGATTTTATGCCTTTCTAATTGGGTTTTGCCAGTGTGGATTTGTGGGTTTGTCTCTCATTGGTTTGGAAATAGACTAAGAACATGGAATATACAGATATTATAATTTGTTTGATGAAAATTTTTATGGTGATGGGAATTTTTTTTGCTATATTAAAGTATAAGACTTATGAGATAAAGAAAATGTGGCAGAAAACTCTGGTTCATCACAGAAAGTGTCTTATGTACTTTTTAAATACTCGGATCTATCTCAAAAGATATCTAAGATGATTTAATTTTCTTCTGAGAGTCATAGAAGGCTTGATTTACAAATTTTCCCATCACAACACGTGGTTGAGCTGGACCTACACCATCATTTACTAGTGATGGGCCAGAGGACAACTTAGTTCCAACAGCCAGCATGGGTCAGACAGAACCCATGGGAAATGTAAAGAATAATCCAAATATTTTGCCCCAAAATACTGATTTTATACAAGAAACTAACAAAGCTCAATCAGCTGGGGCAGAGGGAAGATTTTTTAAATTAAGTTTTTGTTTTTAATTATGAGAACAAAGATGCAAAGAAAGAGGACAAGGTAAAGTTACAGTGGAAGGACAATCACCCATAAACAGAATTCTCAGTAGTCCCATTGCTAATTCTTAACTTTGAACTTTCAGCCAAAAAAACATTAAGAAAAATAAAACATAACCCATGTACAATTACTTTGTTCCTCAAGTCCCCAGATTGTAGTACATAATATTTCTTAGGAGCACACAAAGCAATCTAAAGCCATAAAACTTATGTAACTCCTTAAACATTGAAGGCAAAGTACTTTTTTACATTTCCATGCACATGCATATTAGTTTAAGTTAACCTCAAAAGTTTAAGTGGGTTGCTTTTCTTAAGGATTAGAATCAAAGGAGCACAGTAAAAACGGTGTTAGAGTGGCAATTATTGTTTGCATAGGCCCACCAAAATATAAGGGACATGGAAAGGAAATGTATTGGCCTAAATACACGGAGACCCTACTCCTGAAGTTTCCTGGCATAAGACCAATTATAGGCTCCAGACAAACTAGTTTGTCCAATCCAGGTCATTGTTTGTAGTGCCAATACACTTTTATTTTTCACACAGTCTCTGTTGTTGCTATCATGTTTCTGTATTAAAGATCCTGGAATCTTCATATCCCACATTGCAGTCAGGATGGTGCAGAGCATCCTCTCATTTCAACTCACAATTAAAGGACAATGCAGAGAACCCTATCCTGTAAGCAGATAGTTGTTGTTGTCAAGTCTTCTTAGTGTTAAGGAAAGTCTCTTTTGAGCAGGTCGATGTCAGAGCAGTGGTAGGGTTTACCCTGTTAGTGGATTGCTTCCAGGTGTTGTTATAAAAACCTTGGATGTTTCGCAGATAGCTTCCCTGGCTCAGGGGTGAATGAAGGCCTGTGCAAGGTCATTATATCAATGTTCAGGGTGTAAGGTCCCATTGCACTACAAGATTTGTGTTTTCCAATCTCTATTAGATAAGAACTTATTTGTATGTATAGTATTTTCCCATTTTAATGTGCCTATGCAAACAAGGAACAATGCCACATGGTGTTATTGGTGTATATGGGGGCCCATAAGAACAAGTCCAACAATTCCCATGATATGGTTCAATCATAAGCATTAAACTGAGGGACTCTTCTACCAAAATTCCTTATTGAACAGCTCACAAAGAGAAGACAAGATAAAAAGTGGGTAGAATCTTCATGGTAAAAGATTACTTAGAAAGAGTTATAGCTGTTAGAGAAAATACACATAAAGTATTCAAAAGATATATGTGTCCATTTTATGTCTTTTGAAATAGTTGGGGTTGTTAAATCCAATGCACGACTTTGGTCTGTGATTAGGACTGCGTAGTACTGAAGTTTAAAAAGGGTAAATGTGAGGTACTAATGGTTGGGGGTGAGAGAGTTAAGGAGTAATAATGAGCTTTGTAGGTGTACAAAAGGGCAGAATCTGCTGGGGCAGGGGGTCGGTTTTGGTGCCTAACAAATTAAAAAATTGAGGGTAAAGAGGGTTAATTGAGGGGAAGATAACGAATCCGGGTTGGGAGATGAGGAAGTAGAAGGGGCTCTGGTGTGGGGGATGTGAAATATATCAGAGGGGCTAAATACAGTGTACAGATGAATTGTTTATGGATTAGGGTTGGCAGTCAAAGAGGACCACTGTATAGGAAGTCACATACATATACACTGACTTTAGAGACCTATTTGAATATTATCCTCCAAATCTAGGGAATTCCATTTTATTACTAGAAACAGTAGAGATTTAGGAATGTTTTTGGGTGTTGTAAAAAAGTATATATGTCATGCGGGCGTTTTTGCACCTGTGCGCTTTTGAAAATGAATACTAGTAATAAAAATAACTCCTGAATGGGGTCCAGTATGCATAGAGGAGAGATTTCTCTCCCCCTCTCCCCCCCCCAGGGCCCGATATACCAGGCGTGGCATGAAGACCAGTCTGGCATGGGGGGATCTTAGTCCCCTGGACTAAGTGGTCAGCCCAGGGGGCCTATGGCTAGCTGTCCTGCCCAGAGCTACCAACATACCAGTTGAAGACACCCAGAAGTCCTGGCATGGTGAGTCTTCTGAGACCAGCCCCTGCTCTGTAGTTTGTGTATGCAAAGGGGAGGGATTTCTCTCCCCCCTCTCCCCCCCCAGAGCCCGATTTCTCAGGCATGGCCATGAAGACCAGTCTGGCATGGGGGGATCACAGTCCCCTAGACTAAGTGATCAGCCCAGGGGGCCTATAGCTAGCTGTCCTGCTCAGAGCCACCAACATACCAGTCGAAGACACCCAGAAGTTCTGGCATGGTGAGTCTTCTGAGACCAGCCCCTACCTCTGTAGTTTGTGTATGCAAAGGGGAGGGATTTCTCTCCCTCACCCTCCCCCCAGGGCCCGATTTCCCAGGTGTGGCCACGAAGACCAGTCTGGCTTGGGGGGATCTCAGTCCCCTGGACCAAGTGGTCAGCCCAGGGGACCTATGGCTAGCTGTCCTGCCCAGAACTCCCAACATACCAGTCGAAGACACCCAGAAGTCCTGGCATGTTGAGTCTTCTGAGCCAGAGGAAAGATTTTTAAGCCTATCACCCATACTCTTTCCACCACAAACCTCTAGGGCGTGTGGTACAGATTCTATGCCTTTCCCACAGACTTTCAGAGGGATTGGGGCAGACCCACTATTTCCCCTAAAACGACTAGTCATAAGAGAGATTTGCATAATTACAAATTCAGAAACAAAGGAATCCCACTAGAAAAATATTCTACCATGGGGGCAGTTATTATAGGACTTGACTATGAGACAGATTCAGAACAAATTTTACTAACCAAAAATAGCCTTAAGCTATGAAGGTTTAAGTATACATAACCTCAATAACTTTAAGAAAGCATGCATGGAATATTGGCCTTTGGCCCTACACTGCATTTGTACTTTCCTTTAGAAAACCTTGACTTATCACAATATATTAGGAAATATAAGAATGACTTTGAACAATACAACCTATTTTAAGTTTTGAACAATTATAGTGAATTGGAAAAGGGTCATTGCACAACATATTTAAAAATTGAGCAAAGCAACATTGTTTTAAATTTGATGACCAAGAAGTTTCTGAAATCTCCAAACCATCTTTGAAATCTTCAGTGGTTTATATTCTTTCTGTACTTCAAGAAGATCTTTGGCAACAGATACAGTTGTTTAAACTAGTTAATTGAAAGCTTTTTAGAGATGTCTATAATAATGTTCTAAGATTTTGGGAGGGGGAGGCGGTGCAGTGGCGCTAGAGGTAATAACTAGCCTAGGGCGGACTGTGGTTCCATCTTCTGGCATTCCAAATAGTCCCCTTATCCAGGAGCGATTTCTGAGCACATAGCCAGGAGAAACCCCTGAGAATCGATGGGTATGGCCCCAGAACAAACAAACAAACAAAAACCAAATATAATGTTCTAAGATTTTTATAAACAGGAAAACAGTGGCTAGATGGATTAGAAGATATAGACACTACAGTGTTCATTAGACTGATTTAATGTATTGATTCCCATATTCATAATAACCTTTAATGTTTTTACTCCGTGGAGATATATGTTTGTTTTGGACTCCTAATGCAGTGCTCATTATGAAAACGTTTGAACCACTACTTTAAACCTACCTTTTTTCATTTGACTATAACTGCTTACATGATTTCATGTTTCTCCACAGAGACCCTTGGGTGAGGCATTTAAAATACTCTGGACTCATTCCAAAGTGCTCAGTCATTGAGTGTTCTTATAATATCAAATATAAAGTTTAAAATCCTAGTGTTTGATGAGGCCTTTCTCAGCAAGACACTGCCTGGAACAGCCCAGCAACTCTAGCCACTTTAGAGGACATGTCTGAAGATTGCAGAATAATGGTGGAGAGATTAATTCACAGTCAAAGTTTCATTGGAGACAGCTCAGTTTATTCTATGGTTCCCATCTGACATGTTCATTTCCTCACATGGATTCAATGTTCATCTTATTCCAAGCAGCTTCTCCTAAGCTGCTTTTCCTCTAGCTCTCTACCTCTTTCTCTCCGGAGCTCTCTGTCTCCCTTTTGACTGCTGTCCATGCTTCCATGTTTCTCTCCTTCCTTCCCCCCATCCCCAGCCAGCACCTTTTATCCTTTATTCCAAATTACTGACCCCTACCAGGTGTGGGTGGGTCTGACCATCCTGGTGAAATTTACATAGGGAATTGGGGGAAGGGTATCTCACAATTGAGTATATTATTTACCATTTATTTCTATTTTTTTCTAAGTTTTTATTATATCAAAAGACTTTGTTTCCAATGTTTTAGAAAGGAATCTGGTTATTCTAAGCAGATGAAACCACAATTCGAGGTGCAGACTCCTTCTACAGTGCTCATTAACCATTTACTTAATATTTTAAACTTCAAAATTATGATTGTTTTGGAAATGTTTTCTGCTCAATCTAAACCTTGAAGCTTTTTTTAAACCCTGGATTCATTCATTTGCCTCCTTTTTTTCTTCTTTATTTGAACATCTTGATTACATAAATGATTGTGATTAGGTTTCAGTCATGTAAAGAACACCCCCTTCACCAGTGCAACATTCCCACCGCCAATGTCTGAAATCTCCCTCCATCCCACTCCACCCCCACCTGTACTCCAGACAGGCTTTCCAGTTCCCTCATTCATTCACTTGATTATGGTAGTTCTCTGTGTAGTTATTTCTATATCTGTACTCACCACCCTTTGTGGTGAGCTTCATGGAGTGAGCTGGTGTTCCAGCCCTCCTCTCATTGTCTCTGAGGATTGTTACAAAAATGACTTTTATTTTTCTTAAAAAACATAGATGAATGAGACTATTCTGCATCTCTCTCTCCCTCTGACTTATTTCACTCAGCATGATATATTCCATGTACATTCATGTATAGGAAAATTTCATGACTTCATCTCTCCTGACGGCTGCATAATATTCCATTGTGTATATGTACCACAGTTTCTTTAGCCATTCGTCTGTGGAAGCTTTTATTTTCACCAAAGTTCAATTCCATCTACATCGACTACTTCTAGAAGCTGGAAAAGTTTTTCTCCAGACATGCCAGCTCTATATTTCAAAGCACTTGACCCATTTCACTTGGGCTAATTTTTCAGGTGTAAGCTTTGAATGTATAATTTTGTCCATTTATGTGTGTTTTGAGTGAGTGTGATGGCTAACTTTGTGTTTGATTAACTCCAGTAGTGCTGAAGTTTCCCTGGGTGCTGTTTGGTTTTGTTTTTAATGTCTGTTAATGTGGCATCTTTACCTTTAATTTTATTTATATTCTCCTTCATTAACTTTTTTTTAATATAAAGTTTTGATCGTAGTGGCTTACATATTGTTGACAATAATATTTTAGGTACATATTTACATAAAACCAGGGGGGATTCCCATCACCAATCTGTCCTTCCTACACCTCCATTTTTGTCCTACCTCCCATATCTTCTTCCCTCACCCCCAGGGCTGCTAGAAAATGTGATTCCCTCTGTACCTAGTTTACTACTTAGTAGTCTTGCACCTGTTTGGTCCTGGAGCCTCCCTTATTTCCCCCTCTAACTGGGAGGCAGGACTAGATAGTTCAAGTTATGTGGTTTTGTTTGAAGAAGAGAAAAGTAATAAACTGGGGTAAAAGTCTAATATGCCAAAAATGGGAGGAATCCTTCTAGAGGCTCTCATCATCGGTTTGAGAGATGAAGGAGAATAAGAAGGTGAAACACTCTACCAGTACAAAAAGAAGTGTCAAATAGCCAGTGAGGACTCCAACAATAACGATAAGCACCACAAAAAAAACCCGCCATGATCTTGAGATAAGAAACATGGCATAGCACATAAAGAAAGAAAAGAATAAAAGAGAAAAAATAAGTATAAATGGGGACAACAGCTTCAATAACCACACCAAAACAAAGAAATCGACCAAAAATAGATAGGTAAATAAAATAATAATAATAATAAATGAAGATTAAAAATAATATATAAAAAATAAACAATGTTTTATGCTTTTTGCTTTTTTCCCCTCTTGCCCTGGCACAGTAAATATTGGGGTCATTCGAAAAGGAATTCCCTTGGCCTAAGAGATATGGGGTTTCTCCATCCTTGGAGTATATTGTCATGGGATTAACTATAGACTCTGTTCAGGATCATTTACTCTCCTGGTGGTGCTTTAGTGGTATTTGGAAGACTTCTGCTCCGTCCTGGGTGATACAATCAGACCTCTGTATCTAAAGATCTCAGTATCTGCACAGCTCCAGGGGTGGGACTTATGATGAAGTTAGTCTTTGTGGTTCTAGAAATTTTGTTCTCTCAGTGTCATTTTAATCCATCTTCTGTGGTTGGTGGTCTTGGTCTTTGCACTGAACCTAGGATGGCACCTAGGATAGCGTTTTTCTTTGTGTTTCCAGAAGCCCCATTCCGTTACAATTGTCTCTGCCAGACCTTTGGAACTGGGGATCATGGTTATTGTGCAGGTAGTAGTTCAAACCCTAGACTAGGGCTTTTTTATTGGTCCCAAGATATATACAGTCTGGTCATGGTTCTAGCAGCCAGTCATCTATAAATCGCGATCTTGGCTTTTGGACCTACCAAAGGGTGACAAGTCTTCTGATTTTGTCTTATTGTTAGCTGGTAAGGTAGGATAACCTGCTCTTAGGTCAAGTTGTTCCCATTTTCCTCGTTGTCATGATATCATATTAGAGCTGGCACTTGTTGGTGACCCAGCAATATTAAGGCTGTCTTGGATGGGATTTGTTTCCTGCAGCTATTGTGAAGAACTGTGCCATTTCTATGTCTGGGAGCCAGGGTTCAAGTCTGGACAGATGGTATCTAATCACCTGAGGTATAAGTTGATTTCACATGACATATTTTCAAGGTAGGAGATATCCTGTATTGTAAATAACTATGAGTTCCTATTTCTAGTAAATAAGAGCTCTTTTTTATATGTAAGATTTTCCCTTTTTTTTAGTATGCCTTTGCAAGGAGAAATGGTACTACATTATATTATCGGTGCATTTGGGGGTGGACAGAGAGAAAAACAGAAACAGGTCACATACCCAAAAAAGATTAAAAAATTAGGAATAAAAATGTATGTGCTCACATATGTATATGTAGAACAGACATTTAAAAAATGAATTAATGAAGTATTTAAAGGACCAAAGTGATGTAAAAGACTACCTTACATTTGGGGAAAAGCAAGTAAAGAGGTGGTGTAATACAGGTCTTATGCTTATGTTGGAAGTACAGGTTTTCCCATTGTCTTTTGGTTTTTTTGTGGTATGTGGGTTCCCAGGCACCTTTCCATCACACCCACTGACCTTCTTCAGATTGGCAAAAGATTTGCGGCAGGGACGTCTTGAAAGAGTTCTTGCATTGGGGATACTTTTGGAACTGAGTCCGGTTTCAAGTAACAGTCCACATTAGGGGGAGTTGGTAGGGAGGGCCTCATGCACAGCATGAGTCTGCAGGGGAGTTGGCTGCCTTTTCTTGCGGGGGGCAAGGTGTGGGTTTGACTGGGTGTCCCTTCGCTTGGGTGCTGGGTACTGGTTCTTTGGGGTAGGAGGTCAATCTTGATGCCTAATAGATTAAGGACTGAGGGTGAAGAGTTTTAATATGGTGGGAAGTCTGGATGGGATTGAGGGGTGAAGGGATAGTTAGATTTTCAAAGGTGGGAAAGGGGAAGGTTTATGGAAGGGGTAGGAAGGGAGAAAAGAAAAAATACATTAGAAAGAAAGGGAGAAGAGAAAAGGAAAAAAGTAAAGAGAAGAATAGAAAAGAAAAAATAAAAAAGAAAGTATTGAGAAGAGAGGAGAAAATAGTAAGGGAATGTTAGTTTGCTTGAATGTGTTCGATGAGTAGAGCCTGTAGTTTAAGTCTGTACTTCGCAGTTACTGCTTTGGTGGTCTGACTGATCACGTGCTTCAATTCCTAAAAGAAGGTATAACCTAGAGATAAAGTGTATGTTAAAGAGTTTTCTTGGGACCATCTCGTAGTGCAAGCTAGGAATGGTATCTCGTGTGGTATCCTGAGCTGCCATCTTAGTTTTTCCACCCTTTGTATCGAAGAATGCCTGTGGACAGAAAAGCTGAGAGGTTATTTTAAATATAGTAAGATAAAGGCATTAAAACATAGATTTATGTGATGTTTCCATTGGAGTCAGTGATTTTCCGTGGTTTCCTTTTCCTGTGATCCTGTATATAGTCTCTAAGGGATTATTGTGGGCCTTTGTTGTAGAAGGCTGATTACATACCTGTTCTCTCTATGCTGTTGTTTCTGGTGTTGCTGTTTTCTTTGTGGTATAATGTGTAGTCAAGTGTTTGCGTTGTTCCCTTTTCATGTATTTTTTTTTGTTTTTTTTTATCTTTATTTAAACACCGTGATTACAAACATGATTATAGTTGTATGATTACAGTCATGTAAAGAGCACCCCCCTTCACCGGTGCAACATTCCCACCACCAATTTCCCAGATCTCCCTCCTCCCTACCCCCCTACACCTGTACTCGAGACAGGCTTTCTACTTCCCTCATTCATTCACATTTTATGATAGTTTTCAGTGTAGTCATCTCTGCAACTGCACTCATCACTCTATGTGATGAGCTGCATGTCCTGAGCTGCACCTACCAGCCCTCATCTCTCTTGTCTCTGAGATACTGTTAAAAATGTCCTTCATTTTTCTTAAAGCCCATAGATGAGTGAAACCATTCTGCGTCTTTCTCTCTCCCTCTGACTTACTTCACTCAGCATAGTAGATTCCATGTACATCCATGTATTGGAAAATTTCATGACTTAATCTCTCCTGATGGCTGCATAGTATTCCATTGTGTATATGTACCACAGTTTCTTCAGCCACTCATCTGTTGAAGGGCATCTTGGTTGTTTCCAGAGTCTGGCTATTGTAAATAGCGCTGCAATGAATATAGGAGTAAGGAAGGGATTTTTGTATTGTATTTTTGTGTTTCTTGGGTATATTCCTAGGAGTGGTATAGCTGGATCGTATGGAAGCTCAATTTCCAGTTTGTGAAGGAATCTCCATATCGCTTTCCATAAAGGTTGTACTAGACGGCATTCCCACCAGCAGTGAAAAAGAGTTCCTTTCTCTCCACATCCCCGCCAGCACTGCTTGTTTTCCTTTTTTGTGATGTGTGCCAATCTCAGTGGCATGAGGTGGTACCTCATGGTAGTTTTGATTTGCATCTCCCTGACGATTAGTGATGTTGAACATCTTTTCATGTGCCTTTTGGCCATTTGCCTTTCTTCTTTTTCAAAGTGTCTGTTCATTTCTTCTCCCCATTTTTTGATGGGGTTAGTTGTTTTTTTCTTGTATAGTTCTGTCAGTACCTTGTAAATTTTGGATATTAGCCCTTTATCTGATGTGTATTGGGTGGTTTTTCATGTATTTTAAGCACTGCTCCCGAGTATATGTTGACTATTACAGTGTTTGGAGTTTCTACCCTGTTAAACCCTGTTACTTGATTGTTGAGTATTAGTTGTTATAAGATGTATGTTCTAGGTGCTTCAGAATAGTGCTACCATTCTGTGTTTATCTTTTGTCTTCTGACTTACTTCGTTTAACAAAACATGTTCTAGGTCCATCCACGTTGCTGCAAAGTCTGTGATTGTATCGTTTTTGACCGCCATGTAATATTCCATTGTGTCTAGATACCACATATTAATGATCCATTCATCTGTTGTTGGACATCGAGGTTGGTTCCAAGACTTGGCTATTATACTGAGTGCTGCGATAAATAGTGGGCTGCACACGTATTTTGGAATGAATGTCCTTCCAACTTGGGGGTATATACCTAGGAGAGCAATTGCTGGGTCAAATGGCAGCTCAATTATGAGTTCTTTGAGCACTCTCCAGACTGTTCTCCATAGGTATTGGACTAGGGGGCATTCCCACCAGCAGTGGGTGAGAGTTCCTTTCATACCACATCCCCTCCAACAGAGATTGTTCCATTATTTTTGCTGTGAGCCTTCTGACTGGTATGAGGTGGTATCTCATTGTTGTCTTGATTTGAATCTCTCTGATGATGAGTGAAGGTGAGCATGTTTTCATGTGTTTGTTGGCAATCCTTCTGTCTTCCTCAGAGAAGTGTCTATTCATTTCATCTCCCCATTTTTATGGCTTTATTTGGTTTTGGGGGGCTCAGCTTTCTGAGTGCTCTTTATGTTCTAGTTATCAGCCCTTTACTGATATGTCAAGTGAAAAGATTTTTTTCCCATTCTGTTAACTGTCTTCTTGAGTTAAGTAAGGTTTCTTTTGCCATGCAGAAGCTTTTTAATTTGATGTAGTCCCATTTGTTTATGTTTGATGCTAAAATTCTTGCCATTGGTGCTCCATTCTCGAAGACCTTTTTGATATATAGGTCCTCGAGTGTTCTGCCTATTTTATTCTCGATAAACTTTATAGATTCGGGTCTGATTCCAAGATCTTTGATCCATTTTGAATTAACTTTATAGATTCGGGTCTGATTCCAAGGTCTTTGATCCATTTTGAATTAACTTTTGTATAAGGGGTGAGGTATGGGTCAATCTTCACTTTTGTACATGTGGTTTTCCAGTTGTACCAACACCATTTGTTGAATAGGTTTTATTTGTTCCATTTCAAGTTCTTGCCTCTTTTATCAGACCCACTGCTCTGAGGTCCTGTCTCTGTTCCAGTACCATGCTGTTTTGATTACTATGGCTTTATAGAATAGTTTCAAGTTAGGTAAGGAGATACCACCCAGCTTCTTGTTTTTTAGTATGTATTTGGCTGTCCTGGGTCTTTTGTGGTTACAGATGAATTTTGTGATTGATTGTAATATTTCTTTAAAGAATGTTGCCTTAATTTGGATAGGGATTGCATTAAATCTATATAGTAGTTTGGGTAGGATAGTCATTTTGACTATGTTAATTCTACCTATTCATGAGCATGGGATGTTCTTCCATTTCTTAAGATCCTCTTCAATTTCTTTTTATAGTGTTTTGAAGTTTCCCTGGTATAGGTCTTTCACTTCCCTTGTAAGGTTGATTCCTAGGTACCTGATATTTTTGATACTATTTTAAATGGAATTGTATTATTAATCTGTCTCTCCTGAACTTCATTGTTTGTATATAAAAACACTACTGTCTTTTGTATATTGACTTTGTATCCAGCCACTTTGCTGTATTGGTTAACTGTTTCTAGGAGTTTTACTGTGGACTCTTTAGGGTTTTCGATAAATATCATCATATCATCTGCCAATAGATATACTTTGTGTTTCTCTTTCCCAATTTGGGTTCCTTTGATTCCCTTCTCTTGTCGGATTGCTATTGCTAGGATTTCTAAGGTTATATTGAATAAGAGTGGAGAGAGTGGACAGCCTTTCTTAGTTCCTGACCTTAGTGGAAATGCTTCTAGTTTCTCACCATTAAGTATAATGTTGGCAGTAGGCTTTTCATAGGTTCCTTCTAACTCTATTTTGCTGAGTGTCTTTAACATGAAAGGGTGTTGGATTTTGTCAAATGCCTTCTCTGCATCGATTGATATGATCATGTGGTTTTTGTCTTTCTAGTTGTTGATGTGATGTATAATGTTGATTGATTTTAGTATGTTGAACCAACCGTGCATTCCTGGTATAAAACCCACTTGGTGATGATGTATGATTTTTTTGATGAAGTGCTGGATTCGATTTGCTAATATTTTGTTGAGTATCTTTGCATCTATGTTCATTAGTGAGATTGGTCTGTAATTTTTTTCTTGGTGGTGTCTTTGCCATCTTTGGGAATGAGTGTGATATTAGCCTCATAAAAGGAGTTGGGGAGGATTCCTGTTTTTTCTATGGTTTGGAAGAGCCTATGGAAAAGTGGTAGTAAGTTTTCTTGGAATGTTTGATAGAATTCACCTGTAAATTCATCTGGGCCTGGGCTTTTCTTCTAGAGAGATTTTTAATTACATCTTCAATTTTCTCTGAGGTGATTGGTCTGTTTAGGCTTTCTAGTTCTTCCTTTTCCAGTCTTGGAAGAGGGTGTTTTTCCAAGAATCTGTAGATTTCTACTGGGTTCTCTAGCCTAACTGAGTAGTTGTTCATAATATGATCTCATGATATGTTGTATTTCTTGGGGTTCTGTTGTAATCTTTCCCCTTTCATTTGTGATCCTACTAATTTGGGTGTTTTCCCTCTGTTTTTGGTGAGTTTTGTCAGCGGTTAGTCTATCTTGTTTATTTTTTTGAAAAACCAACTCCTGGTCTCATTGATTTTTTTGTATTGTTTTCTTAGTTTCTATGTTGTTTATCTCTGCTCTGGTTTATTATTATTTCTTGCCTTCTGGTTGTGGTTGGATTTCTCTGTTACTGTTGTTCCAATTCTTTGAGGTGATCTTTTAAACTGTTGGTTTTGTCATTTTCCTGTTTCTTGACATAGGCCTGTATTGCTATGAGTTTCCCCCTAATTACTGCTTTTGCTGTGTCCCACAAATTTTGACATGTTGTCTCTTCATTATCATTTATCTCACGGAATCTCTTTATTTCTTCCTTGAGTTGTTCTTTGATCCAGCTGTTGTTGAGCAGCTTGTTGTTTAATCTCCAGGTATTAGTTTTTCTCCGTTTTTTCTTCTTGAAGTCAATTTTGACCTCTGTTGTATAGTGATCTGAAAGGGTACTTCTAATGATCCTTACATTTGTGGTTTTATATAGGTTGGCTTTGTATCCTAAGACATGTTCTGTTCTGGAGAAAGTTCCATGTTGGTTTGAGAAGAATGTGTATTCTGCTTTCTGGGGATGGAGGGCTCTATATAAGTCTATTAGCCCTAAATCTTCTAATTTTTCATTTAGAGCTCTTATTTCTTTGCTATTTTTCTGTTTGGTGGATCTGTCCAGTGGTGATAGTGGAGTATTGAGGTTCCCTACTATCATCACATTTCTCTTCCTGTGTTTCTCCAGGTTTGCGAGCAGTTGCCTCACATATTTTGCTGACTCTACATTAGGTGCATAGATATTGACCAGGATTAGTGTTTCTTGATCTAATGTTCCCCTGATCAGTAAGTAGTGACCCTCTTTGTCTCTGATCACTTTCTTGAGATTGAATGCAATTTGGTCTGATATAAGAATGGCTGTCCCTGATCTTTTTTGTTTTCCATTGGCCTGAATAATTACTTTCCATACTTTTATTCTAAGCCTGTGCTTATCCTGTATTTGAAGGTGTGTTTCTTGCAGACAGCAGAAGTCCGGTTTATTTTTCCTAATCCAGTTCTCTACTATGTGTCTTTTAATTAGAAATTTTAGTCTGTTAACATTTAGGGAGATTATTAAGAGAGAGGACTTTTGTGCAGTTGTGTTGTGTAGGGTGGTTTTTGTTACAATCGGGGGTTTGGATTGTGTAATTTGTCTCTGACTAGGTCGTTTAGGATCGGCTTTGTTTACACAAATAGTTCAAGTTCGTTCTTGTTTGAGAATGTTTTTAGTCTGTCCTCCCATATGAATGATAGTTTTTCTGGGTATTGGACCCTAGGTTGGAAATTTCTTTCATTCAGTCGTTTAAATATGTCATTCCACTGTCTTCTTGCTTGAATTATTTCAAATGGAAGATCTGGTTTGATTCTTATGTCCTTACCTTTGTACTTGAGGATTTTTTCTCCCTTATTGATTTAAGGAGTTCTTCTTTCTCTTTGATTTTTTTGCCTTTTGGATTACTATATGTCTTGGTGTTGGTTTATTAGGGTTTATTTTATTAGGGACTCTTTTAAGTTCCTGGATTAACATTGAAGTTTCTTTCCAGAGGGTGGGGAAGTTCTCTACTATTATCTCCCTGACTACTTGTTCTTCCCCTTTCCCTACTTCCTCCCCTTCTGGTATACCCACAATTCTTAGATTGTTTCTTTTGTCCTTGTTCATTAGATACTGGACTTTTCCTTCTAGTGCTTTGTCTTTTATTTCTTTGTTGGTTTCTTGGTCATTTTTTGTTTGCTATTTTCCTTAGAGTTCTTCAATGTGCTTCTCCAACTCTGTGTTTCTGCTCGTAAGGCTTGTTACTTTGTCTTTTAATTCCTTCAATTCTTTTTGTATGGAATCTCTCATGTTCTTTAACATTTCTTCTTTAATTTGGCTGATTCGTTCATCCATAAATTTCTTATATCTCGGTAGCTAGTATTTCTTTCATTTCTTTTATCAATTCTTACATTTCCTTCCTCATTGCTGCTTTTAGGTCACCTTCCCATGGATCTGTGCATTTTGTCGGACTTGGAAACTTGCTAGGGTTTGTCTCGGTATATCCAGATATTAGGGTTCTTTTTGATTTACCCATATGTCTTTGCATTTATTGGTGTGCTTTTGAGTGCTGTGCCTTCTAAATTCAGCCTGTTTTGATCCCCTGTGGCTTGGGAATGTGTCCCCTCCCTGAGGGTGGTTCAAGAGGGACTGTTGGATGAGCTAGCTGAGGTTTGGCTCCTCCTGTGCTCTTTATGTGGCCTTATTCGTTGCTTTGCCCTTTTGTTGTCAGCTAGTGCTGGTCCTCTTCTGGCCACAATGGTGGAGGGCGCTATTGAGTCTAGCTCTTTCTCCCCACGTCTACTACCTGGAAGTCAGCCTTCCTTCAGTGGGTCTGGTTAATTTCCTTCTCTTTATTCCTGTCAGCCGATGCAGTTCTGCTCCTGGCCACAATGGTTGCGGGCGCTGTTTAGTCTAGCTCTCCGTTCCCTCCCTATCTGGGAGTCAATGAAGCTCCGCCCCCTCCAAGTTTCCGCAGAAGAAATTCCCCCAGCCAAATCACCCAGTAGCTGCCCTCAGCACTTGGGGAGTCTCAGGTCTACTCTGGGGCTCAGGGGGCTAGGTTGCTCTAGGTTACCCAAAGGTCCATGTGGCAGGCCCAAGCTCACCCAGTCTATTGGTCCCAGCCTTTCCCAGTGGCAAAGAGTGGGTCTGGTGCAGGTGACTCTGGCTGGCTATGTGCCAGGGAACTGCCCTTCTCTGTCTAAGCTCGGGTGGGTGGGGTGATCTCTGGGGACAGGAGAGTGAGGCAGCAGGTAATGGGTTCTCTGTGCACGCAGGTTGACATGCACGGAGGTCTCCGTGTGCCCACGTGGAGTGGCCCCAGGGGAATGCACTCACCTTGGGCACTGGCGCGGAGGGTCACGGATGTGGGGGTCCCTATGCCCAGGTGGAGCTGCCTCAGGGCACTGTACTCACTCTGGGGACAGGCACACAGGTTGGCGGGCACACAGGTTGGCGGGCGTGGAGGTCTTCGTGCGCCCACATGGAGCGAGCCCAGGAGAATGCACTCATCCTGGGCACCCGAGCGGGGGGGGGGGGTGTCGCAGTCGCGGGGGTCCCTATGCCCAGGTGGAGCGGCCTCAGGGCACTGCACTCACTCTGGGGACAGGCACACAGGCTCTCCTTCATTAACTTTTTACTTTCAGTTATTTAAATTATCTGTAACCACTTTCTAATACGCTGCTGGTGGGACCCCCCCTTCTAAAACAGGCATATCCCATAATCCGACACTACACCTTCTCTTCTCCTCCTCCTTCTCCTTCTTGACCTATTCCTCTACTCCTACTCCTCTCCTTTTCTTTTCCATTCTTCCCCTCAATCTTATCTTCCTTTCTTCCTCATCCTATGCAAACTCCTTCCCTCCTCTTCTTTTCTGCATTAATTTATTTTCCCTATTCATCTTCACTTCTTTTGCAGTGCTCCTCTTTTACTTATTCTTGATCACCTCTCCTTTCTCCTATTCAGCTCTCCTACTCTTCTTCTTGTCATTCATTCCTCATCCTTTTTTCCTCATCCTTTTCTTCCACTCTTTCTCTGATTCTCTACTACTCCCAACCCTCCTTATCCTTTTCTCTTCTTCTACCTCCTCCCTTCCTGCCCCACATCTTCATCTCCACTTCATTCTCATATTCTGCTGTCTTTTCTTCCTCTTCCACCTCCTCTCTTGCTCCTGAACTTCTCTTCTATTTCCCTTTTCCTCCTTTACTAGTCCCCACGCCACCTATTCCTCCCCACTTCCACTGCCTTTTCTCCCATTCTCCTACTCTTCCTTCTTTTTCCTCCTCCCCTCTTATTTCTCCTGCTTCTCTTCTTCCTTCTTCCTTTTGTCCTCTTCTTCCCTTTCCCCTCCTGAACACCTTTCTCCTATCCCTCTTACTACCATCTTTTTTCTTTCTTCATCTACCTACATTTGTCCTAATTCTAGTCTGTACAAGCATCCTGAAAGTGTTTTTTTTTCTTGAATTGTATATAGAGCACAAAACCAATGCCAAATTTTAGTTGTCTTAACAAGTATAGTTTATTCATTGTAAATTTAACATTGGGGCCAATGGCTTATGATCAGTTTCCTATGACTTTGATCAACATTTAGAACATCAAGATTCTGAATTTGAAAATCTGAGAATAAATTTATCTTATCAAGATTGTTTCGCCTAATGCTTATGGTTGGCTTTTTTTGGGGGGGGAATGGCACACCTGGTGACACTCAGGGGATACTCCTGGCTATTCACTCAGAAATCACTCCTGGCTTGAGGGACTATATAGGACTTCGGGGGATCCTAGACTACTGCAGACAAGGCAGATGCCTTACCACTGCACCACCACTTCGGCCCCAGTTGGCATTTTTTTCATTACTAATTTTTTAGCTGCAGCATCTTTCTTTTAACAGGCTTTGCATATGCACTAGAGGACCATAACCTCTTTGTCTTTTTGGTTTGTTTTGTGTTTGGGGCCACACCAAGTGATGCTTCAGGGTTATTCTGGGCTATGTGCTCAGAAATCGCTCCTAGTTTGGGGGACCATATGGAACTCTGGGGGATCAAACTGAAGTTTGTCCTAGGTTAGCACATGCAAGGCAAATGCCCTAACTCTTGTGCCACTGCTCTGACTCCAATAACCTCTTTGTCTTAAAGCTCATTTCTCATTTCTATATAATCTCTTTCTTAAAAGATATCTCTGTGAAAGTGCTCAAATACTCTCATCAAAACAGAAAGTCACTGTAAAATGAAAAACTTTTAGAGTCTAAAAGAAATGGGCAAAGCCTAAAAATAATTTATTATGGTTTTTTATTCCTTTCCTTAGGTAATCTAATAAAATTCACAGAGAAATGCTATTGTTGTAGGCCCTTTGGGAAATTGGTTGTGTTATTTTTAGAACCTTGATGAGAGAACAGAGGGAAGCAGTTTTCAGAGAGAACTAAAAATCATTCAAAAATTGTTAGGTCAAGGCTAAACTCGTTAGAGACAATCATTCACTATATAAGTCTTTTATTTCTCTGTATGTAAAGCAAGAAATACAAGCTGCCTTCACACCTAGTAATAAATGAAACAATCAAGTCAGGTATGGATTGCGTGGAGGCATTTTCTTTGAAGTTCTCCACATTTTAAAGATGATTGATGATTGGGAAGCCTGATCATTTTTCGTAGAAGCAGATGTTTGTGTATTTTCTTCTGTTACAATCCAGCATCAGGATAGGTTTTTCTCCTAGAAATTATATTTCTTACAAATATACTCTCAAACTCAATGCTTTTTCCTTTCCTCTGGAACAGCATCTATCAGCTTGATCCCATTTTCTGAAATTTTAAACTTATCTACATTGGATCATTCCAACACCTATGAATCATGCTCCTTTTACTCCCATTAGCCAAAAATATTTCTTTCTGGTTATTCAGTTTCATGTATAACTTCATCACACCCGATGTTTCCTCAAAAGTCATTTATTTATAGAGTATGTATTTTCTATACACAGTTTAGAGTTAAGTACATTAACTGTAAATAATTTTATAGAAATACATTTATGAACTTAAAATATAATGACATCAATGCTTCTGAAAAATAAACCATTATCAGTAAATGAAGAGACTACTTTTTCTCATTGTTTTCTTTAGTCTTTTACAATAAGTTAACTGTGTCTATATTTATATCTCTATATGTGTTTCTTAAATTTATTCTGTTTTGCTGATTCATATCTGTTTCTATGCCAGTGTCAAATTATTTTGATTACTGTAAGTTTGTGAATAGTTAGTATTGTTTGAAATTTTGGAATATAAATACCCAGCATTTGTTATTTTATATAGTATTGCTTTAGCCTTTTAAAAATTGTGTGATTTCACACAAATTTTAGGGTTATTAGTTCCATTTCTGCAGACAAATTTTCTGATAATTTACAGGGATTATATTAAATCTATTTATTTAGTTTTTCTGGGCATATTAATGATAATTTTCAACTATGAACATGAATTTTCTATTTCTTTATTTTTAAATTTCTTTCATTAGTACTTTACAGTTTCCAGTGTATAGGTCGTTTTTTGGGTGACAGTTGAGGTCAATTTTTACACTGCCTTTTCACTGAGTAACTCCTGAATCTATATGCCTGCACAGGTCTTTACCATTTTTGTAAAATTTGGGTTCAGGGGTTACTCCTGTCTCTACAATGACTTACTCCTGTCTCAGTGCCTCTACACACTGGTGCAATAAAACATATGGAATGTTAGATATCTAGCCTGGGTTGGCTTTGTGTGAAATAAATGCCTTACCCACTGTACAATCACTCTAGCCCTTTTAACCTTTATGATTAAATTAAGTATTAAGTATTTTTATTAATGGGGGCCGGAGAAATAGCATGGAGGTAAGGCACCCCATATGGTCCCCTGTGCCTGCCAGGAGCAATTTCTGAGCCCGGAGCCAGAAATAACCCCTGAGCATTGCCGGGTGTGACCCAAAAAACCACAAAAAAAAAGTATTTTTATTCTTCCTGATAAAAATTGATACTTAAATAATTATCTGAATTTCTCTTATTTCTATTTGATTCTTCATCGTATCATGTGCAACAGATTATGATATATTGATTTTTATTTTGAATTCTGAATTTATTGGGTGTATATATTTTTTGTTTTATTGGTAGAGTAAGTAATTTTTAGTATATACAATCATGTCATTTGTAACTAGGACTATTTTATTTCTTGATGAATAAATATTTTGATATGTATATTCTCTGTAAATGGACCTATAGATTCATTATGATTTCAGTAATAATCTGACTTTAGAAATCTGCACATTAGAGGCCGAAGCAGTGGCACAATAGTAGGGCATTTGCCTTGCATGCAGCTGACCTAATCCCATATGGTCCTCCAAGCCAGAAGCGATTTCTGAGTGCAGAGCCAGGAGTAACCCCTAAGCATCAACAAAAAAACAACCCTCGAAATTAAAACAAAACAAAAGAAAGAGGAAATCTGTATATTAACATGCACACAGTGAAAATTATATATAGTCATCCACTAATTCAATTTTACTTTACAGTTTATCTTTCCATATTTAACCATGGTTTAGAAATACTATTTATAAAAAGATTTTGAGAAATAATGATTGCATATTTATATAACTTTTATCTGAGTATAGTGTTTCAATTTATTTTATTAATGATTTTCTAACTCTGCCTAGTTTATAAATAAAACTCTCACATTTAAGTCTATATAGAAAAACATGATATATATGGGGTTCAGTACTATCTGTAATTCCATAGATCCTTTAGAAGCCTAGGATTAGATCTCTCATGGAGTGGAAAGAGAGTTGTATAAGCTACTTTATAGCAGCCTTTTCATGTTTACCAAACTCTGGATGAACCCAAGAATTTCTGTGTAGGCTAAGCAATAGAAAATTCTTAATATATTCTCATAATTATACATAGAGTGATAAAAAGCTACAGATAATTAAAACTCAAAATAGCACTAATCAAAAGCAAAAACACAATTTCAGAAAAATAAATAAACTTTGTCTTTTGAGTAGTCATTGCGTGGTATACAGATCTTTCAAAATTCATCAGAATCAGCTTTTACTCTGCTATTATTACTTTTCAGGGTGAGGTTTTGGGAGTTAAGATTTACAAACATTACTCAGTAAGCCGAAGACTCAGTGGTGGGACTGGCCATGTGGTGTTGCTTAGCTTCATAAAGGCTATCCCATTGATGCTTTAGGGGCCACTTCCACTATACCAGGCAAGGTTCAGGAAGTCCATATGGAAACAAGGTTCAAACTGAAATCTTGTGCATGCCAGGCATGTTCTCTAACCTTTTGAGCTATCTCCCTGTCCCTTAAGCTATTAACATTGAGAAAATTCTCAGCCTTATTGATTTTCAGAAAAATATGACAAGTTAAATAATTCACCAATATTATCTATGTAAGTTCCAGAGATAGCAAACAAATTAGTGAGCCAGTTAAGCTTTTCAGAAAAAAAATAGCTAATATGTTTAGACACTGGCACAGAAAAGTTCATAAAATTAAGTGTCCAGTGATAAACACTGCATGACAATTGTGTTCCTCTAACTGCCTTGAAGCTATGTGGTTAGAATCCAAAATGCCTGACAGGAATGTCCTTGACAGGACTATGATGATCTCCATCATTGCTTCAGCAAGAGAAAAAAAATCAGTGTCTTTTTCTTACTCCTTAAATTACCCTGTGGATACTATCCTTGGGCAAAAGTCAAGGAGATAACTAATTGAAATATTTAAAACAACCAGACAGCAGTATTCACAAGTCATCACTGACATAGCACAGAAAATTAACTTCTCTAAAGTATTGATTAGATTAGAAATTCTCAGAGACAAAAGAAAGGAGGGCTGGAAGTTCCAGCTCATGACATGAAGCTCACCACAGAGTGATGAATACAGTTAGAGAGAAAACTACATTGATAGCTATCATAAAAAAGTGAATGAATGAGGGAAGTAGAAAGCCTGTCTAGAGTACAGACGGGGGTGGGGTAGGTAGGAGAGAGGTTTGAGGCATTGGTGGTGGGAATGTTGCACTGGTGAAGGGGTGCGTTCTTTACATGACTGAAACCCAACTACAATCATATTTGTATTCAAGGTGTTTAAATAAAGATATTTAAAAAAAAGAAAACATGCCTACCTTCATATTAAAGGTACCTCAAAATCCTTTATTTCACCTAACATGTCATCTGTCAGAATATTAGACAAATGTATTTTAAAATTTTCTGCTTTATTATAAGCAGTAGCTATAAAATCTAGACTTTTTTTTCAGGAGGGCAGGAATATAAATTAGATATTGCCAGTCAGGATGCCTAACTGAAGAGCACCTTGTAAACTGGTGTCTTTAACTAGCAAGCATTATGGATCTGCTCTGCCCACTAGTACCAATAGGAGAACTGCAAAGTCACATTGCAAAGTATATGAATGCTGGAAAGAGTGGGGGGCGGGGCAATTGCAGCAAGTGCTGCAGTCTACTATGTCAGCATTGTAAGCTTTGCATAAAAATCTAAGGAGGCCTGTTGGTGAAGTCTAAATGTTAGAGAACATTGCCTTGCAGAATCACCATCATGATACATACAAGTAAACAAAGAACTTTAGAAATTATTTAACATAGGTTGTAGACTGTCTAGAGAAGAAATTCTTTCAGCTGTTTTTACTGTTTTTCAAATTTAGGATAATTGGTATCTATTCATTATCGAATCATTCTAGTCATGAACTCAGCATATATTTCAGTGTATAGTAAATTTTCTTCTGCTGTTATGTTTGAAATTTAGAGTTTATTGAAACTAAATTATATGAAGATATCTCTCTTTGAAGGAGTCAGGATATTAATTACTGATTGGTACAAATATTTCTAATCTTAATTTATATCCAAGGTAGAGCTTAGGGTTTCATGTGTCAGATGCTCTGTAATTTAGTAGCTTTGTTTTGAGCATATCTCAAAATAAGAAGCTTCATATCACAGGGTTTGACAGTGAATGCAAAACTAAAGCCACATTTGCTAATGCTTACCCCACCTCAAATAACAACATAATAAAAGCTTCCAGGAAAGGCAAAATTATAAGGCAACTGAAATGACATGATAGCTTTTGGATATTACACCTGATAAATTCTAAAACTTACTAAAAATTACTAATTCCTTATGTGGGGACTAGATCTATAGCACAGAGGGTAGGACATTTGCTTTGAATAGTATAAACCTAGGTTTGATACCTGGCATCCCATATAGTCCCTGAACTTGCCAGGAGTAATTTCAAGCACTCCTGGGTGTGGCCCATGAAACAAAAATAATTTCTTATCAGTAGGAGCCTCATACCAAATTTATATGATCAATCTTTATTTGTCCATAGTATAATAATTCTACCCACCCCCATATTCTGATTTCTCTGTTTATTGGTTAACATAATAAAGTTAGTCTCAATATGAAATTTTACAGACCTATGGTTTTTGTTTTTGTTTTGTTAATTTGTTTTTGAGCCAACCCAGTGATAGTAAGGGGTAACTCCTAGCTCTGCACTGAAGAATTACTCCTGGCAATTCTCAGTAGAATGCCAGAGATTAAACCAAGGTCAGCCATGTGCAAACCAATTGTCTTACCCACTGTGATATAGATCCAGTCATAGACACAGATCTAGATTTGAACTGAGTAATTAAATAATATGTTAAAAATAGGTGGATTTAATTTTAGTTTCCTTTCTATCTTTGTGACTATAGACCTTGATGAATAAATCAGACACTTGATGTCCTGGCTGTCTTGGGACATTAGAAGTACATACTATGACCCTAAGGACTCAAGATTGCATTTTACTAAGATGGGCAAAGTAAAAAAGACATTCTGGGCTGTAGCGATAGAGCAGCAGTAGGGCATTTACCTTGCACGTAGCTGACCCAGGACAGATCTCTGTTCAATTCTTAGCATCCATATGGTCCTCAAGCCAGGAGCGATTTCTGAGCGCATAGCCAGGAGTAACCCCTGAATGTCACTGGGTGTAGCAAAACAAAAACAAAAACAAAAACAAACAAACAAAAAACCCAAAAAGAAACAAACAGAAAATAAAAACAAACAAAAATTCTAATTTAAGGTGGCGATAATGGAATTGTAGCATATCACATAGAAACAAATTAGGGAGAGAAGACACCAGTAATGATAAGATGATAGATAACTCACAATGTCACTCAAGTCCAACTGTAACAATCAGATTTTTAAAATTCTTTGTAATGTTGCCATAGCATAACAGCTGTCATTGGTCATCTCAGTGCTCTACCAGGATGCTTTTCATAAGATGTGCCAAGGAAAAATATCAAATGATTCTGACACCCAGGAGTTTGGACCTATTCCAGATAGTAAAGGAGTCTCCACAATTCATAGCGAAGCATATTAGAACAGCTTTCAAGAGTGGCATATGGAGACTCCCTATGCTAGGACCTTCCACTCTTGTCAACTGTGACTTGTGAGAGTTATAACAAAAGCTGCTAAAATTAGTGAAGTTGCTAAAAATCACAGATATTTACTACTTTAGAGAACAATTCATGGATAGGATCTATCACCAGAATTGTTTTTTGGCAAAAAAAATTTGGGGGGGGGAACATATTATAGATTTGAACTCCGAAAATCTAAAGTTTTATGCTTTTCTCTTATATCATAGCATGAATTAGTGTCTGTCTTTGGATTTGGTTTTATATTGCTACATCAGCAGGCTACTTAGGAAGAAAAATATTACCAAAATAACAAAACCAAGGTAGAATTAGACATCTCTAAACTTCCACTTGAGCTAACCATTATAGTAATTTTGGCTTTTAACTCATTATTTAAATTACCAGTCAAGTCTGAAAATAGAAAATCATGAAAAATTAATATATAATAACCAACAAAGTGAGATTTATTTGTCTATTGCTAAGTTTTTACTGCATTCACTAAGTTGCACATTTGCTGCTAGATAGATTTTGACATCCAAATAGCTTTTCTAGAAGAACTAGGGTAGACTGTTATAACTGTCATAAGATATCAACTGTAATATATATGGACATCACTAACACAATTTAGTTGGGATTGAGGTATATTTTAACTTGATATGTTGCTAGATCTATAATGTAATATGCAGGGAAACAATTGAAACACAAGAAACATAGTTTTTCTTTCTTGAATTAAATTAGCATTGCTAATAGAACTTGTATTTTTTTGAGCTTCTATTGTTTTGGGGCTAGAGCAACGTGGCTTTCCTGGCTCAATGTTAGAGATTCTGAACTCCAGGTGGGATTCTGGAATCATATGCGGTGCTGATGATTGAACTCGGATATGCTGCATGCAAACCAAATTTCGTTTTTCCTTTGTTTTTATGTAAAGAAATATATCACATAATTGACATAACTGAATGTATTTGTTTCAAGATAAGGGAAAGCAACGTTATTGACAAAAATAAAAAAAATTACTAAAAAATAAAATGGAAGAGAAGAAAAATAAGAGAAAGCTCAGTAGCAAGTATATTTGTGGAAATTATTGTATCTCCATTAAAGTAATTAATACAATAGCAAAAAGTTTAGTAGGATCTCTCTTTTTTTAAAGACAAGAGATAAAAATAAACTGAAAAAGATGTGTGTATGGCAGTTGTTGTTTACATAGGCACAGCAAACTTTGGGGAAAATAGAAAATAGAAAGAAAAAACCTTTGGCCTAAAAAAACCTTACCCATGAAGTCTCCTACCATAAGACCAACTACAGGCTTTAGGAATGCTAAGTTGTTTAACCCCCAAAGTATTTCACTGTGGTCCCAGTAAAAGCTCTTCACAATCACACTTGTTGCTCTCAGGTTTCTTTAAAGATCCTGGTTTCTGTACACATCCTATGTTGAAGTCAGGGTGCTGCAGAGCGTCCTCTGTTTACATCTCACCACTAGATGGCAACATAGAAAGCACTGCCCTGAAAGCAGGTTGTTGTTGTTACCAAGTCATCAGGGTGTTATACGAACCCACTCTGGAATAAGTTGATGCCAGGGCAGCAGTAGGGCCTTCCTTGGTTGAAGTCCTATTCCTGGTACTTCTGTAGAAAACTGTGATGTTTCCATAAATGGGGTCCAAGATTCTGGGTTGAATGTCAATGTCTGATCTACTGAAGCCTAAGCAAGTCACTATGACAAGTGTTCAGTGTGTGTGGCCCCACTGCAATACAAAATATGTGTTTCTATCTCTATTAGATAAGAAAAAGTTTTCACATGTAAGGTTTCCCCCATTTTAATGTGCCTATGTAAAGAAGAACAATGCCACATGGTACTACTTGTGCATACGGGGGGGGGGGGAATAACAAACTAAACATTTCCTATAACCTCATTCTAACATGAACTCAGAACACTAGCGAAACTTGTCTACTAGAATTCTTCACTAAATAGATTCCTCCCCCAAATGGGGGATATTACTGCTACATAAGAAAATAGTAAGAGTTATACCAATTAAGGAAATAAATCTAAAGAATCATTCAAATAAATATGGAGATATTCATGTCCCTTTTAAGTCTTTTCAAATACCTGGGGTAGGGATAAAATTGAGAGCACAGCTTTAGCCTGTGATTTGGTCTTGTGAAGTCTAAACAATGGCTCCCAGCAGTCACATATCAGGAAATGTTCTCAAACTGGGGACTTCTCAGAAACTAAATCTGGTAATGAGCAAGAGTCCACCACAAAGGGAGGTGGGGGGAAAAAGGACCACCAAGAGCAAATCAGTAGCAGTGGCAGTGGCAGCTTTTTCTTGGCTTGGGATTCAATCTTTTCACACTGGAAGCTTGTTGGCAGCTGGCTGGGATGGGATGGGGAATGTTTTGCTTCCCGAAGAGTTAAGGACTGAGTATAAAAGGGGTTACATGGAGGGGAAATAACAGATGGGGAGAGAATGAAGGGTTAGAAAAATTTTGTAAAGTGGTAATAGAAGGGGAAGGAAGGGTTATTTATAACAAGGATAAGGACAGTATACAACATAGATAGGCATTATGTATATTACAGAAGGACATTAGACACACACTGAGGCGGCCAACACATACACTCCTGTGCACACACACAGACGCTGAGGGTTGATTCATAGGTCACAGTTGAAAAGCTGACCCAGTTGAAATGGGAGAGACCTCTTAAAAATATAAAGCCAGCAGGTCAGATGGAAAGGTTTTCCTGTTTTTAGGCCAACCATGATTGGAGAAGATAAACTTTACTGAAGAAATACTTTATGGGTTAGATTATATAGACTATTCTTCAAAACAATCATAATTTTTAGTCTAGAAAACTAATTGATAATGGTAATGAGCACTGTAAGAGAAGTCCAATCCATGAAATATCTTCTAGTGGATCTTAAGCATTCAGATTCCTTCCTAAAAGCAATCTAAAATCATGAGCATTATGGTATAATGGTAAACTATCTACAATCAAAAACAGATTACAATAGCATATTCAATGGATGAGCTCTGTAACAGTAGTTCATAACATCCAGTTGCATATTTTATTATTTTCTGTGGACATAAACATTAGCTTATATTAGCAGGCATAATAAAGTGGAAAAGGAATAGATTAGAATTTTTGTTGTAACATTATCATAATGACCCTTTTTTAATGAGTCTAATATATTACAGCATTGCAATGTGGAACTGTGGTGACCTACTTATATCTCCATTCACCATTGTGGATAAATGATCAAGGAGTCATTATAGACATAGTAAAATTAAAATTACTTATAGCGAGCACTGTAGTGGCTTTTATAGTGAGCACTGTCCATGGCTTCTAAATGTAGCCTGCACCAGTTTTTGTGGATAAAAGCATTAAAACATTATTAGAGACATCTATAAAGAGCAAGTGATTGGGCACCTGCTCAATCTAAGTAGCTGAATTTGTTCTGACAGAATAATTTAATTCATTGACATTTAAGGAAACTATTGACTAAAAGGGCTGTTGTGCCTTTATAATGTGTAGTGTCGTTTTGATACAATTGGGAATTGGGTTTGTGTAATTGCTCTTTGAGTACCTCATTTAGTTTGGTTTGGTTAGCGCAAGTTTTGCAAGTTCTTTTTTGTCTCCAGAATGTTTTTATCCCTCCCTCCCTCCCATGTAAATGAGATTTCTGCTGCGTAGTGGACTCTAGATCGAAAGTTTCTTTCATTCAATAGTTTGAATAAGTCATTCCACTATTTTCTTGCTTGAATTATTTAAAATGGAATATCTTGTTTGATTCTTATATTGTTTCCTTTATACTTGAGAGTTTTTCTCACTTAATGCTTTAAAGAGTATATCTCTCTGTTTATTGTCATTTGAATTGGTAAATGTCTTCGTGTTGTTCTGTTATGATCTATTTTGTTTGGCACATTTTTTGCCTCTTGGATTTTTAAAGAAACCTCTTTCCCAAGGCTGGGGAAATTCTCTGCTATTATCTCCCTCACTACTTGTTCTTCCCTTTCCTGTTTTCTTCCACTTCTGGAATTACTATAATTCAAGATTATTTCTCCTGTCATTGTTAATTAAGTACATTACATTTTATTCCAGGGTTTAGTCTCTCCTTTCTCTTTTGACTCCTTCATCACTGCTGGCTTATAATTTGTCTTCTATGCAATTCTCAATCTGTGTAATTCTACTATTATGGCTACTAACATATTTTTGTTCCTTCAGTTCCATTTGTATGGATTCTCTCATCTTCTAAAAGACTTGAGTTGGTTGAATTGTTCACCTATAGATATCTTAATCTTGCAGGGTACTGACTCCTTTATTTCCATTGCTAAACAATTAAGTGTTGATTTTTGAAAAATTGGTAACTGTTAATTATAATTTTTTAAAGTCTGTCAAAAATAGTGAGCATTCTTCTTGCTATAATGTTGGGACCCAAATTCTGAGCAAGGAGAGACGCCACTTTGTAGAAACCACGTGGTATAAGCTGCCAGGGAATGCTTAAGCTTTTAGAGGGGCTCAGCCCACTAGATGTATCCTCAGATTTTCCTGGTGGATAGAACTAATTTAACACCCATGGGGTTCCTCAAAAGGCCCACTGTGGATGCCTTTTTCCCCTGCATGGATGGTTGAGGAATTTCCAAAGAGAGGCCTGGCATTACATTTTCAGCCAGTATTTGACTATCTCTCCTTCATATTTACAGGCAAAACAATAGCCTCTATCAAATAATTTGGCTCATAAATTCCAGCACCAAAGTTTATTTGAAAACCCCTTTTTCTGGATATAGTCAGCCCTAAAAGCAAAGACAATTTTTCTCTCCTTTTCAAATATGTCCTTTGCAGCTGCAGTTTCTGGAAATCAAGGGCATAACCAGAATACAGATTTTGACTTTTGACCCTTCTTTAGAAATAGGGAAGCTCATTTTTGGGGATTTGGTACCTCCCTTCATTTAACCTCTAAAACAATAGAGTCCAGCCTAAAAAGACCAAGTTTCTAGATATTTTCTACTTCCTCTTAATCCTGATTTTTGCATTTAAAGTAAGCTTGCAAGGATTGTGACCTTCTCTCTTGTAACTTAGAATTTTTAGTCACACCCATATCTTAGGTATTGTTGTTGTTATACTAGGCTTTGTGATTACAATTATTCTTCACCTGTGGCCATTTTTACCCCTATAAATTCCCCTGCTCAAAAAATTAAACTTGTCGCACTCCTGCCAGAAACGTGTTGACCCAACATTCTCTGTGTGGTTTCATTTATTTCATATTTCATATTCGGTCGCTCGTGCTTCCACTTTCCTATCGTGCAGTGCTATGACCCACAAGAATTGCTGAGACACAGGGTGTCCACAACAGTTGGTGCTCAACATTTGGGGGCCATCGAGGAAAGCAAGTTGTCTCTCTCTTTTCTTATCCTTTGTTTTTTCTCTTTCATCTTATTTTTAGGTGCACAAAACAGGACCCTTGTCAGAGTGCCTAGAACTCCCTGAACAGCAACAGGTTTAAGACGAGAAGGTAAACAGAATTTTCCTACTGTTTTAAGGTAAAAATTCATTAACTATATTAACTAAACAACAATTACAATAATTTATCCAGGTTGTATGTACATAAAGTTAGTCCCTGGTTTTTTAAGGAACAGGATGGACCAGGACATTCTGGAGTCTCATGAACATAAAGCCACTGAAAACGTTCATCTGGCTATCTCTTCTTCTGTATGAACACAAATTGGTAATCTTACAGATGATAGACCTGAATTAGAACATATGGCTCAAAAGGCTAAATTAAAAAATCATGGGCCTTCTCACATTATATATTTGGTAAAGGATCTAAGAATTGGTTGAATTATGAATTAGAATTAGAACTGGAGATAAAAGCCTTTCAAAATAAACCTATATTGGCCTTGGCTTCTGCTTCTCCTATGCAAAGAATTAGAAATTTCATAAAACTAACCAATCCATATACTGCATCTTCTGATGCTGCAGAGTTTTGTTCTCCTGTAATGTTTGAGGAATATGAGGATGCCTCAGGGCAACCTTTGCCTTACAGAAATATCGAACTAGAAAGTAAAGAGCCTTTAATATTTATAAAGATTCAGGAAAAAATATAATAGGTGTCTTGGATACGGGTACAGACTTTCCTGTATTGCTGGAAAGGACTGGCACTATTCATGGGCTATTGAACATGTTTCATAGCCTTTCATGGGCCTAGCATTAGCAAATAATGTTGCTAAAAGTGCAATTATTTTAACTTGGGACGATGGTGTAAGCAAGGGAACTTTCCAGCCCTATATTCTATCTCACTTACCATATATGGGGAAGAGACATACTAAAAATGTGTATAAACATCATGATAACTAACATCTAATGAGTAAAATTTTACTATAAGTCTCTGCTCAATGTTATGTAAAAATAATAAACATATGTATATTATAAAAAATTACATGTCATCTGATGCAATGAAAATAGAAATTTACCAACTAAGAATTTAAAGAAATAAATAAATGCACTTAGTTTATTTTCCTCTTCTAAAACTACCTTTTCACTAGAGCCAGCTCTTCTTACTCTTCTTAAAAGGCCTTCTTTTTCAAAAATATATATATTTTTTGCTGATAATAGCCAGCAAAGATATGGCGGGAAAGTTTAGAAATGTCGAAAAATTTCCCACATATTTTTTCTCATCTCTCATTTCTTTTATCTGTAACTCATCTATATACTGTTTGTCAATTTATGTGCTGTGTGAATCTGAAAGTTCGTTTGAGTATGCATTGAGATTGTATGTTTGGAATCGTGTGCTGAAACAGTGAGTGCTTTTTACTATGACTAAGTATATCATAAATAAGTACATTTTTAACCAGCAGCTTTTCCTAGGTCAAAACTGGCTTCAGAGAAAAGCAAGAAAAAATGTGTTTTCTCTTTGAATCCAACCGCTTCTAGGTTTTCGATCTTGCTCAATTCCCTGAGGGGGGAAGGATCACCCCAGGGAGCCCATTGTTTAAGGAAAGGTCTGGGTTTTTAAAGTTTCCAAAATTCTCTAACTTTAATAAGAGTTTTTAAGATATATTGCAATTAATTATGGTTAACCTTTTTTAGATAGTGCTAAATTTGTAAGTGTATAATATTGTTAAGAACTTAAGTTCATTGACATTTTTAAATTTAATCTTGGTCATATTGATATTATCAATGTGTCAAAGTAATATTAGAAATGCTATCTAATTATAATGATACTTTATTTTCATCCTAAAAATTGTAGATCTAGAAAACTAATTTTAAGTGTCTTTAATAAACATCTAGCATTAATTATCTATATTAATATTATTTTTATACATAAGGGCGATTTTCATAATTTCCATCTTTGAGCTCTAATATAAGTTTTAAAATACTAATTTAATAAGCTGGCATACACAGCCTGTCAGTTCTGGTCTTAATTTAGTTGAGGTGTAATTCACCTTCAAAGGATGACCTCAAATTTTACCAGATTTAAGTACTTTATTTGGTAAAAGGGGACCTTGTCCCCAGACTCTAAAGACTTTAATTGTAGCTAATGACATAAAAGCTAATTAATAAGGCCATTGATTATTAGTCAATTAGTGCAAAATTATTTTCAAACATAACTACTACTTAAGTTAACATCTCCTCCACTCCCACTGGTCTCATTTAGTGCATAAAACCAGTGAAGTGAATTTATATTATTTATTAAAAATAAATTGTTATCATATATAGTATCTTTGGTTATCAACATCAAAATGGTAATGAGAAGTTCAAAATAGGAGTGTAACTATTTAAAAAAAGTGGATTTATAATATTGCATGATTAAACTGAATTATTATAAATAATCTAATGTTTTATATAGAAAATTCTAGGTATGTAGGACTTAAATGCTCATGTTACAGTGCTCATAAAATCAGAGTTACATAACTTATAACCTAAATTACTAAATTGCAATTTTTTTAATTTAATGGCTGCTCTGTGTGTTCAATAAATGTTGACAAAATTTTGCCTCTTAGCATCTCCAATGTTTTTTAGTTATTGTGATACTTAATGGCTATATTAGTTTGCATACATATATACAAAAAGCCTTTTCTGCAGTCCAGATTTATCCTCTTGCAAACAGAGGAAATACAGCCATCCATGGGTGTCCCAAAGAAGATTTCTCCAGTCTTACTAAAATTATGCTAAAGAGAATAACGTAAAATTATTCAGCCATCTAAAAATAAAGTTTAAAATTAGCATGTGAAGAGCAACTAACTTTTTGTATCTTAGTAAATTATACATTTTGTTAAAGTTTTTCCTAAGTAAGACTGGTAGTATTACTTTCTACTTTACTTTTCATTTAAAAAAGAAATTTTCCCTCCCTATTTTCTTTCAATGATTCTTTCAATAAATTTGCTTTCCTTTCTTTAAAAAGATAAGCAATATCATCAATTATGTCAATTATGTGATTTTCCTAACTATAAATTTTTTTCTTTTACTTTCCTTATATTTATAGCCTCAAAAACAGCTATACTATAATTTGTGTAACCTTATATTTAAATTAATAAAAATACTTAAGTGCTTCCTAAGCAGGTGATAGGAAGTCTAATTGATGCTTTTTTTGGGGGGGGGGTTTTGGGCCACACCCGGTAACGCTCAGGGGTTACTCCTGGCTATGCGCTAAGAAGTCGCTCCTGGCTTGGGGGACCATATGGGACGCCGGGGGATCGAACCGCGGTCCGTCCAAGGCTAGCGCAGGCAAGGCAGGCACCTTACCTCTTGCGCCACCGCCCGGCCCCTAATTGATGCTTTTTATGTGACTTCCACATGTATTCATTATTGATAGAACCAAATTGATTTGTATAAACATATATGAGACCCCTGGGACCCTGCCTGCAGGGTGGACTGAGGATCGCAAAGTAATTCATGGGTCACAAGCGGGATCCGACCTAAAAAGGAGGAAAGAGGCTGGGAAAGAAATGAGCTCAAGTCAAGCTTGCTGGTCAAGAGCTGAATTTATTAAAGCAAGACAAGCTTATATATAGTTCTACAGCATAAGGAAGTAGCTTTCAGTACTTTTCCATGGTATCTATAGAAAAATAGGGGGGTCGTGCAGGATGGACTTTCCAGTTTTACAGCATACCCTTATATCGTAAGACATTCCTTCACAATGGTAGCTTAACAGGATGTGATTTTATCTTTTCAACTCGGGCGGTTTACTGAGACATCTGACTTGTTTGGTTAACATTTCTTTTAGGTCCAGGGGTGTAAATGCCACAGTGGCCGCCTCTCACATACACAGGCCTTATGTTTCAGGCATCAGAGAATCTATTTTGCTCTCTAGCTCTAACAGCCTCCAACAGTTCCCCTGTTTCTCTAAAATAAAGAGAGGAGAGAGGAGTGGGTGGAGTGCCTGTCTTAGGTTACTTGGTGTGCTTTCGGGTTTGAACATTACAATTTGTTGTTTCCAATTGAGTATGCAGTGCTGGCGAGAAAAGTTTAGAGAGTCATGTTTGCCCCAAACACTGGCACCAAGCTATCCCTATCTTAAGTACTTCCATAGCCGAGAGAGAAGCAAACGCTTGCATTTAGCAATGTGCTCAAACTCCTTAAAATCTAGGTGGTGGGATGCACCATCTCCTAGAGAATCATATCCTAGAGAGCGGGGTTTATGCTGGGTGAGCTATTGATAGTGGACTCTGACCGAGCATTTGGTAGCCTCATCGACCTGATTTTTAACAAAACTGGTAAAGTGGCGAAACACCCATGGACCAAAAAATGAGCAAGAGAAACCCTACAAATGGTCCCAGCAAACTAGGCAACAATTGACAACCAGGGAGAGGTTGAAAACTAGTTTTTGTACCAAGATTCATCTTTATCTATCTTTTTCTTTGTTTCTTCCAAGCTTTGCTCTACTCTTCTAATACTATTTCTGACTAAACTTGATTTATCTTTATAAAAGCAACATTCTTCCTATAAAGCAGCACATACTCCCCCTTCCACAGAAAGGCAAAATCTAAGCCTCGGCGATTTTGCTGTACTACTTTTGCTAAAGAGCCAACAGTTTGTTTCAAATAATCTAAACCTCTTTTAAGTTCCTCAACATCTCTAACAACAGTTCTAGTTAAGGCATTAACAGATTCTTGAGTATGAACCAATGAATAAATTTCTGTGCCCGCACCAGTGACACCCAGGCCTAACAATAAGGCGAGGGTAAGAGCAGTGACTGGTTCCCTCCTGCGGCGGAAGAGAAACACAGAGTTATCTTTGGGGGGTAATAAATCAGTTTCTGGTTTAACAGTCAATTTAGGCATTAAAACAACCAAGACACAGTAGTTCTTGGACTCAAGAAACAAATTTGAAACAATGTGGGGAGATAAACCAGTGGAACAGGCAAAAAATGTCAAATTGGGGGCAATTATAAACTGAAAGGAGGAATTAACAACAAGTGTTTGATTACAAATTTCAATAAGGGGAATAGAGGGAAGCATATTGGATCCCAAAAGGCAAAGTTCAATTCCCACCACTTGTTTCAAAGTCATGCCATGACATTGAGGCTCCATACCCCATCGCAGGAGGTTGGTATTGTTGGTGAAGTGAGGCATTCTGAAGGCAGCAATTCCTTCATAGAATGGTGGGATGGGTGAATAGCAGATTCAACAGTGTTCATAGCTGGTGCTGGAGAGCGCCTGGGCGGAGGTGTTGACCATCTGCAGGATGAGGTCCGTGGTGGAAACCAGACCAACAGGTTTAATGGTTAATCTAGGCATTAACAAAGCTAAAACACAATAATCATGATAAGCAAGAAACATTTAAGTAACAATACGGGGAGAAAGTCCAGTGGAGCAAACAAAATAAGTGGAGCTGGGGGCTTCAATGAAGATGGAAGAGTTGTTAACCACAATGGTTTGATTGCAAATGTCTGATAGTTGGACAGGGGGGCGCATATATGGTCCGAGTAAGCAAAGTCCGATGCCCATGACCTGTCTTATAATTAAGCCTTGGTAAAGGGCTGCCGGGCAGAGTATCAAATCCAGCATTCCCCTTAGGCAGAGTCAGTCAGAAACAGGTCCGGCAGGAATGGTGGGCTGAAGGACTGGAACGGTGGGTGAGTGGCAGGAGGGGTGACAAGCTCTTTTGAGGTGGATGAAGACAGGACTGTGGGAGGCTGCGGGAGGTCTATAAGGAAACTGCTTGGCAGGAGGCAAAATAGTTACTTGGGTTTTTTTTTACAATAAAATTTTCCATTAATTTAATTCTTCATATGAAAAATAAGAATTTACTTAGTCTTCTGGCCGTGGTTTACAGGCAGAAGACACTAGCAATTTACATAAGACAAAATATTTTTGAATACCATGGGAATGCCTCCTGACTTCTGTCAGACTTTAGCATTCAAAAATTTTTATAATTAACAATCGCCAATTTTTCAAAAACTTTTAAACTGAGCCTAAATGATTTTTTTAAACTTCTTAGTTATTATCTTAAAGCTAGATGCTTCTCTCTCTACCCACATATCCATATTTTTCTGGTCTTAACTTACACATAGCAGGAAAGCTGGTTGATTGCAAAGTCCAGAAATTCTCCAGGGAAAATTTATCCCCGATGGCCATTGAGAAATCTGGGGTTTACCATCCCCTACACTTTCTGCCATTTTCTCAGAAGGACAAAGTCAGCTTAACACATAATTTTTAACACATGATCTTTAGTTGCAGGATGCCACAGTCTGTCAGCTGCTAAGTGACCAGACTGACCAGGTTGTGAAAAAATTAACTGAAATCTCAGAAATCGATAAGGCTTTGAAAATTGTATTTATCATAAAATGTAGAGATACCAAATAAACAGACAAAACAAAACAACACTAAACACAACATTTTATACTTGTGGCCACTTTCATTCATTGCAACACACACATGAACAGACAAAAGGATCTATCCAAAACTTACATTAGAAAAATTGACCAGGGTAAAATTGGACAAGTGCTTTTAAATATTTAGCCAGCATATTTGTAAGAAAAAAAATTTTTGTAGAAAAACTTTTTTAGTTTTTAGAAGTACTTAATGTAGATGGAGTGGAACTTTTCTGAAAATAAGTTTTAAGGTTTAGATTTACCACAAAACATTTTTAAAACAATCCTAATTTGAAGTTTAAAACATTAAGTAAAATGGTTAGTAAGCAGTTAAAAAAAATTTAAGTAAAATGGTTAATGAGCACTGTAGAAGGAATCTCCACTTTCAAGTATGATATCTGCTGTAAATGAACGGGTTGCCTTTAAATTAGTTTCACAGTAGAACAGTAAGACAGCTGCAATAAAGTGTTAAAATTTTATGATTAAACACAAGAGCATAAACTATGATTATTAAAGGTATGAAAAACTGACTTTAAAATACAAACAACTGTTCCTACTTTGAAGACTTCAAGTGAATAATTTGTAAATAATATTATATACCAAATTAACAAAATGTTTAGATCAATATAAAATATAGTTAAAGACATCTGATGCATTTCCTCACCTAGAGCTTAAGACCAAAATTATATTTGATACTTGTTGTCAACCTGCTTATAAAATTTAGTTACTTTTTTTTTTTGGTTTTTGGGCCACAACCAGCGGTGCTCAGGGGTTACTCCTGGCTGTCTGCTCAGAAATAGCTCCTGGCAGGCACGGGGGACCATAAGGGACACCGGGATTCGAACCAACCACCTTTGGTCCTGGATCGGCTGCTTGCAAGGCAAACGCCACTGTGCTATCTCTCCGGGCCCTAAAATTTAGTTACTTTTATAATATTAATTAACAATATTATTTTAAAAAAGGCTAACCACAACATTTTCCATATACTCTTAAGATCAAAAATAATTTTCTAATAGAAATATAAAAGATTCAAATTTTTAACATTTTTGTGTTCTTCCGAATTTTAAAACACCAAAAGTTTTTTTTTTTTTTACAAGTGATAGAGTTGTTATCTTGCTTAAAAATTCCTGAGGCATAAACAAAGAAAGTTTAGTGCCCTTATCTCCCAGTTGCTTTTTCTCCCTAGAGAATTTTTTAAGCCTTACAGACCTGAATTTAGAAGGTTTTCTAATTTCCAATGTTTTAATAATTACTTTACAACACCCAATGCACAAAAGTTAATTACACAAATGCTTTTAGAAAAGGCACACTTATGCCACATAATTTAATTCACAACTTCACAATTACTTGAGGTCTCTTATGAGACACAAAATAAATCTGACAATAATTCTCACTATAAATTCCACATGAACAGTTCCTGAATCTTTTTAATTCTACCCCCGCCACTCTCTGCCATATTTAGCAGAGCAATCAAACTTGTAACCACAAAGACACATACAGGATAGCACTATTTCTGCTGAACTTAAGCCAAATTTTACCAACTTTAAGGGAGAAGTGATATTTTTTCTCCAAAATTTTTGTCTGCATTTTGACTACACAGAAACTTACTGTCTCAAATACATGTATAGAATATGCCACATATACACTACCTCTGCATTGATTAAAGGGCTTGTTATGACATTTTTGAACACTTTTAGAACCTCATAGTTTTACCAACTGTGCAGAAGTGTGATTAGCGGATATTATGGTATTATATAGGCAGCGTGTTTATTTAGAAGACCCATTCATAAATATGACATTTGCATTAGTAATAGGAGAGGACTATGTTATAATGGGAAAAATACAAACATGCATTTTTTATAAAAAACTGTATAAACTTATTTGCTGGATAATGAATATTAATTTTTCCTTAAAGGAGGCACATGCCAAAGGCCAGTTATTTGTATTTTGCATCAGCTAATTAATATGCTGTTTATGATAAGGTTGAATAAGGTAATTAGGTTTGTTTTGTCCGTTTGGGTAGCAGGATAGCCAGTGGTCGCCACTAAAAAGGTGAATTATTTGAAGGTGATTTTTCTGGAGAAAATCCTAATCCATGCCTGTCTAATTTGGGTTTGGTTTCTATAGGTTCAATTCTGCCTTGTAACGATTTTCCTAATCCTTTGTGTAAATCATAGCCTCGAGCTAGCATTTGTTGTAGTACTTGAGGGTTTTTGCATTTTATTAGATAAAGACCTATCTGTTTCATGAGATCTCTTCCCCTTAAGTTAATGGGGATGTCAGGTAATATGTATGGGATTATGGTTCCCATGTCTCCTTTCATATCTACCCAGGTTAATGGTTGAGAGCTTAAAAGGACCTGTTTAACAGTGCCTGCTACTCCAGAAACACTGTCTAAGGTTGGTTGGGCCGGCCAGGATTTAGGCCAAAAATGGGGACTCATACATGTATTATCAGCCCCAGAATCCAATAATCCAGTAAAGGATTGACCATTGATAGTAATAGTTAGTGGAGGTCTAATTTTACTAATGGCTTTTATCCAAAAAACTTCAGAGGACCCAGGGGAGGAGGCACCTCTAGTATCTGACATGCTGGAAGAGTGGTGTTAAGAGGGAGTGGGAGGACTTGGGCTAAGCATTGCCCTGGAAGTATTTGAATTGGGCCATAAGGAGCTGTGGCAAGGAGCATAATCTCTCCAATATAATCATTATTCACAAGGGAAGGTTGCACAATAAGACCTTTTATAGTAGATGAAGCTCGATCAATAATAAAGAAAAACATATCGGGTGGTGGTGGGCCGAAGACTCCAGTTCTTATGACCACCACTCCATCTTCTGGTTTTGGGGAGGAGTCACAGAGGTCCTGTGCTTCCTGGGGTGGCCCTGACAATGGAGGTTGTTGTGGGATGCAATTTAGCAGTTTTGGTTGGCTTTGGGCAGGAGCCACAAAGGGTTGTGCCATCCTGAGTGTCCCTCATTTGTCTGTTCATAGTCAGCCCCAGGGCTGGGCCCTCCCCCCGTTTCCCTGTGATGGTGGAAGGGGGTTGCCAGCAATGTCTGTCTTAGATAATCAGGAGTCGGCCCAATGTAAAGGGTTATTAGAAGGGGAGAGGGTGGCTTTAGCAATTTCTCTCCATTCATGTGGGAGCAGTTATCCTCACTCCCTGACCGCATCAAGGCAGGACAAAGTGAAAGGAGCTTGGATGCCATAAGTTCGTACAGCATGAAAGAGAATTGCTTTCATTATGGGTCTGTTATCTGGGTTTGGGGGATTAGCCACTTTGGCTTCCCCAGCCATGTTGTCTGCAGCACCAGCAGCAGCCTGTTCACCTGGGGGGACTGGTGCCTGGGAAGCAAACATTGGGAATTGGAGCTTACAACCCTCTAGGCCAGCTTGAAGCTGAGAGACTTGAAATTCTAGGTTTTTGATTGTTTCTAGTTTTAGCAGGCGATCCTCTAACTCCTTTTTTTTTAGAGATTAAATCCTCATTGTAGGGAGAAGGGGCTGCCCTAGCAGGGTACTGCGTGTGATCATAGGAGGCAGCTTCATCCTCCAATATTTGAACATCTTGAGGATCAAGAGTTTCATCTGCCAGAGGAGCATTAGCAAGGATAAGATAAAAACATTTAGAGGGATGGATGGGACTTGAGCAAAAGATTGCCTGGGCGATTGGCAAGGCTGCTTGCTCTGGATTGACTGCAAGAAGCAGTATCAATATGTGCTTCAACTTTCTTAAGGATTTCCTTTTTTAAAGGGATCAGAATCTGCATGGATCAGTGTTTATTTGTCCTAAAATATTCCAATAGAACTGCATGACCTTCTTATCCTTCTCTTTTCCATATTTTTCAAAATATTCTGCTAATTCTTTACCAAAATTTTATGAGATCTTTCTTTTTGATTTTAACATTTCTTTCAGCCAGTGCCTTTTTAAAGTTTCTTTTACAAAGGTTTCCTCTTTACTTATAGTGGTCCCCATCTTTAAAGGGACTATATATATATATATATATATATATATATATATATATATATATATATATATTTTTACTTATAGTGGTCCCCATTTTTCTGGGACTATGGTATGGAGGCTTTAGTAGCTTTAGTAGCTACTATTAAGCTATCTGCACCCTGCCCAAATTTGGGTCTTACCGGTGTCTTATGATCAGGCTCTCGAGACGCGCTCCCGCGTTGCCGTCCGGTTGGTGGTCCGTGTCTCATGCCCCGCGTTTGGGTGCCACTTGCGACCCCTGGGACCCTGCTGCAGGGTGGACTGAGGATCACGAAGTAATTTGTGGGTCACGAAGGGGATCCGACCTAAAAAGGAGGAAAGAGGCTGGAAAGAAATGAGCTCAAGTCAAGCTTGCTGATCAAGAGCTGAATTTATTAAAGCAAGACAAGCTTATATATAGTTCTACAGCATAAGGAAGTAGCTTTCAGTACTTTTCCATGGTATCTATAGAAAAATAGGGGGGTCGTGCAGGATGGACTTTCCAGTTTTACAGCATACCCTTATATCGTAAGACATTCTTTCACAATGGTAGCTTAACAGGATGTGATTTTATCTTGTCAACTCGGGCGGTTTACTGAGACATCTGACTTGTTTGGTTAACATTTCTTTCAGTTCCAGGGGGTAAATGCCACAGTGGCCGCCTCTCACGTACACAGGCCTTATGTTTCAGGCATCAGAGACTCCATTTTGCTCTCTAGCTCTAACAGCCTCCAACACATATATACTTAGAAATAAATCTTAATCTTTTTGTCAGGTATTTTCAGAAATCTGTATGTGTGTACAAGTGTGAACTCTAGTTATATCCACTATGGATTTAAAATTACATTGACTCATGTGCTTTATGCAGCAATTTATACTGGCTTACTATATTTTTCTCTGCTTGCTTTGAATACATATATCACAGGAGTAACTACTTATTGGACCTCTAAATGGAAAAAAGTAAATTCATATACTGTTACATATAAAAAAATACATAGCTATACCTACTACCACTACTTTTTACTTGCATATAAAATGCATTTTAATATTATAACTATGATGCATTTACTTTGCTTCATAACCAGTGTGCAATAATTAATGCTATGGTGCTTTGACTTAATTTTTGTGTCATTTCAAAAAAATTCTGCCCTCCTATAAGGAGAGGACCACTTGCAGCTTCAAGCCCTAATCTGCTCAGGTAAATCCCACTATGTAATCTGATCTTTTCCAGGAATTATAACTGTGAAATCAAACCAGTCAATTGCATTCACTTGCAATCATAGTAGCTTATATTATTTTTTAGATGGGAAGCCTACAGCTTCCCCTGAAAATAATTAAAGCTACCAAAATTTAATACAGGTCTAGAGATATTTTCTCTGGAACCCAGTCAAGAGTAAGCAACACTATTGTTTAACAACAACGTTTTCACTAACATCTAGCATAAGTTTCCAGTTTTTCAGAAAGAACGCAGGAACTATCTGGCCCCCTGGACAGAGTCTTTGCCTGGACTGAGTCTCCACCTGGACAGAGAAAGGATCCGCTTGCAGAATCAGTGACTCAATCATATGCAGATTCCAGCTTCTCAATTCCCCCCATCCTGTGACAACCAAAAGGGACCAAATGCAGACATCCTGGAAACTCCTGTTGACAGCTAACTAACTATTGGAGAGTGCCTGGAAACAGATGACGTCGGACTTGTGTTAGATCTTCGCAAGCCTATTTCCATAGACCCTGCCACAGCTACCTGGCCACACCAAGTTTCCTATCAAGGAAGATTAAGGGAAAAATGGAAAGGTACCATTAGACAAGAGACAATCATTTTTAGGATCATCAGATATCCCTTCCATATATAATCTTCGGGTTCTATTGTCCAATTTTAGGGTTATCATTACAGATAACAAGGACAACAGCTCCAAGACCTGATTGAGTAATAGTCCTCTGTCTAACTGATCTGATCTTTTTCAGATATTGAAACACTGCTGAACTGACCCTGTTAACTGCTCATTTAGGGTAAAATGAGATTTCCCACTATCTAGAAAAAAACTACTGTCCCTTGTCAGCAGGAAGAAGCTACAGAAAAATTGATCTTCAGTCACACTCCCTCCTAATTTCTTCTAAGGTGGTGAAATCTCTAAGGAAAATAGGGAGAAGACAGGTCAGCTGAAAAAGCTTCCATGGGGAATAAGGGCCAAGTAGGGCCACGGGACCAGGAACCCAAAGAGCTATGGTCATTGACAGTTGAAAATTATATTGTGTCTATTTATCCCAGAGGTTAAAGCAAGTGGAAAAAAATCAATTGGTCATTGATAGTATAAATAGAAAGAAGAGAAGATTGTGACTTCTCTTAAAATTGTTACACGTCTGGTGTAAGAGATGGAGACAGTTCTCTTAGATACGGAACAGTGAAAAACCCCTGAAAACCTCTTAATGAGTTTTTTTCAGATACCTCTCAAAAGCCCAAAGCCCTGGTGGTTGGCGGCCTAGACAAACTGTCTGGTGACCACGAACCCGAGATCCACAAGGCTGACTCAGGTGGCTCTGGGTGGCTCCAACCTGCCTCTCTTTGGGTAATGTCTGTGTCTGTCTTTGTTACTATTTAATGTTCATATCTGACTCTGTGCATTTAGTTTCTCTTTCATCTGTTGGGCCAGCTCAGGTCTGTCTGTTTCTATTTTCCTTCGGTGTGGATCTGGAGGATTCACCTCTTTCAGGCCAGCGTGGCTCTGTCTGTTTCTGTTTTCCTTCCCGGTGGATCCAGAGGATTCGCATCTGTCAGGCCAGCTCTGTATTTTTGCTGTTTACTTTTAATCTTTTGGGAATGTCTCTCTGTGATATTTGTTTTTGTCTTGTATAACTGTGCTATACTGTCAATGGCTAACTTTTGAGGTCGAATGGCCACCTGAAGGTTCCTTGCGGCTGATGCTTATTCATAAGGAAAAAGCTGTTGTGTTTCAGCCTGGAAAATATAGTCACTCGGGTCAGCAGCCCTACATCATGCCCACCTGGGACTCCACTCCAGAACATCATTGATAATTGTTTTCCTTTATGATCATCCTAATGTACCAGAGGACAGCAGTGGCTGTGAGATGACTGCTGGCAAGACTGAACATCTGATTTATTTGTGGACTGTGCTTGAACAGTTGTGGACTGTGCTTGAACTATTACCCAAACTGGGGGAAAGTTTAGCAAAGCAAAAATAAGAAGTTATAATCTAACCGCCCATGGTTTGAAGGGTGGTTTAATCTGTTTCCCTAACTGTCTGTTACTGTTTTGTGTGTGTTGTTTCTTCTTGTCTTATGTTGTGTGGTTTGCTTTTGCATTTGCTCATTGTCCTACATCTGCAGGCTCCCAGATGAGACAAACGGTAACCTCACTCTGGACCACTGGCCCGAGGTGTGGGCCCGAGCCAACAAACTAGTCCTTCCTGTTACAAAGTCTAATCTTGTTGATTCAGTTACATTTTCACATCAACCCACCTGAGATGATTGCCATCAGTTACTAGGTTCCCTGTTCACTACTGAGGAGTGAGATCGGATCCTGCTGGAAGCTAGGAAGCATGTTCTGGGGACAGGTGGTCGATCCACTCAGTTACCCCACCTCATTGGCGACCAATTCCCTTTGTGCCACCCTAATTGGGACCTGAACACTCCTGAAGGTAAGGGAGCATCTGTCCATCAACTGCCAGTCCCTAATGGCCGTGTCTCCAGGAAGTGTCTAGAAGGCTCACCAAATTGGCCAAGGTGAGAAAGGTGGTACAGGGTCCTTCAGAGCTCCTTCTGTGTTTTTAGAAAGGCTAATGGAAGCATATTGGAGGTATATTTCATTTGACCTACAGGCAGAGGACTGGAAGGCCTCAGTAGCCATGACCATCATAAGATGTGGCATCTGGACATCAAGTGCAAGCTGCAGTGCCTGGATGGGATTCAGTATGTAAGCTTGTGGGATCTAGTGAAGGAAACAAAGAGTTTCATAGAGACAGAGGAAGAAGAGGGGCAGAGAGGCAGAGAGAGGAAAAGGGAGGAGAAAGAGAAGCAGAAAGAAGCAGAGAGAAGACAGACGAGATAAGAAATGAGACAGGACCCTTACTAAAATCCTGGCCACAGTAGAGGATAACAAGGAAGCAGGAGGATACAAAAATAGGCAGAGGGAGAACAGGGACCTGGGCCCACACCAACGTCCATGGTCCATGCTTGTACTGGGACCAGTGCGCATACTGTAAAGAAAAGGGGCACTGGGCCTGAGACTGCCCCAGGAAAAAGATGGAGATCCAAAGACCCGGAAATCCACGACTGTCCCAGCCCTAGAAAAAGACTAGGGGCGTTAGAGCTCAAACCCCCTGTGTGAGCTCAGGGCAAAGTTCAAAAAATCTAACTGCTGGCTCACCAATGCCAGCATTATCTACTACCAAAGTATCCTGCTTGACAAGAACAGAGTGACTTTTGGGCTGCCCCACAGCCCACTACACTCCTTCCAGACACCTCTGACGGTACAGTACTGCACACCTGCCAGGACGTCTTTGCTGAAGTAACCGAGATCTGCCGAGACCTCCAAGACCAGCCTCTGTTGCATTCTAAGGTAACTTGGTTCACAAACAGAGCATTTTTCTCCAGGAAGTGTTTGTAGACACCTTCTCAGGGTGGGTGGAAGCTTTTCCAACCAGGCACAAGACTGCCCTGGTAGTGGCCAAGAAAATCTTGAAAGAAATCCTCCCTTGCTTCAGGATGTCTCAGGTAATTGGGTTTGATAATGGACCGGAGTTTGTGGCCCAGGTAAGTCAGGGCTTGGCCAGGATCTTGGGGATTAATTGAAAATTACATTGTGATACTGTCCCCAAAGTTAAGGACAGGTAGAGAGGATAAATAGAACCATTAAAGAGACTTGACTAAATTGGCCTTAGAGACTGGTGCAAAAGATTGGATCATGCTCCTATCTTATGCCGTCTGTAGGGCCAGGAATACTCCTACCCCTTCTCTTTGCAATCTTACCCCCTTTGATAATCCTGCTACTGTTTCTTTTTCTTTTTCTTTTTTTTTTTTTTTTTGGTTCTTGGGCCACACCCAGCACTGCTCAGGATTTACTCCTGGCTGTCTGCTCAGAAATAGCTCCTGGCAAGCTCAGGGGTCCATATGGGACACCGGGATTCGAACCAACCACCTTTGGTCCTGGATCAGCTACTTGCAAGGCAAATACCGCTGTGCTATCTCTCCGGGCCCCCCTGCTACTGTTTCTAACAGTGATACCCTGCATCATCAATTGTCTGATTGCTTTTGTTCAAGAACGGGTGGGGGCAGTAAAGTTGATGGTTATTAGGCAGCAATATGAGGCTCTTAATCAAACAACTCATGATCTCTAGGATTATAGATCTCCCATAAAGAAAGTGGGGAATGAAAGGTAAAATAAATAAAATAATTTTTCTCTGCAGCTTTCCAAGGACTAGCCCTTATGCCCTGGACCCCGTCCCTTCTTAAATCCCAAGAACTTGCCCTTCACCAAAAGATACATTTTAACTGTTGCAAACCTTGTGACTCGTGTTTATCTAAATTTTTCAAAAATGTAACTGAGCAAATGTCAAGTGTAACGTACTTCCTGAAATGGACCTCCCTACTGTAATTTTCCACTGTCTGAAAAGCTATATAAAGGCCTGTTAAATATGGTTCAGGGCCCTCATCCTTTGGCTTATGTTAGGCCACGTTGAGAGCCCCTTCATTATGTTGCAAATCAGCCCCTAAAGAGGTTGACTGATGGAGGGATGGAGGATAAGGCCTTTCTCTTTCAGCTCGGAGCACGTGTCTGTCACCCTGTCTAGCCGATGTTTCTGAGGTGAAACGGCGGGTAAACAGCTCGCAGACAGTCAGGCTTGTGGAAATATTAGCTTTATTCGGTGGACAAGACTGAAGTCCAAAGACTCAGCCTCAGTTTCAGCAAAAAAGCCCCGGCCTTCCACAGACCCTTGTTTTTATCCCCCAGAATCAGGTACCACCCAATGGTGGGATCCGATACCAACCAATGGTCGAAGCAGAATCAAGTACTACCCTAGGGTGGGGGCAGAATGCCAGGTCACACCCTAGGGTAGGGCACAATCACCAATCAGGTTAGGGTGAGTAACATAGTAATCCCCTAAAATATTTACATACACAACAATTCCCCCGGTTGTTCTCAGTAAACAAACAATATTGTCTACAATTATTAAAGGAAAAATTAGTCAATAATAAAAGAGCAGCTGTTTGCATAAGCGCATCACAGGAAAATGTAAAGAAAAACTTCTAACCTAAACACACGGTATCTAAAACCAGAAACATGTATCAAGGAATCAACTACAAGCTCCCGAGAAAATAAATCTAAGATGTACATAGATCCTTTGAAGAGAAGCCAGAAAGGTTGTGTAGCAGGCAAGAAGAAGCACCTTTTCTTTATTTGTTGTTGTTGTTGGTTTTTGGGTCACACCTGGCAGTGCTCAGGAGTTACTCCTGGCTCCACGCTCAGAAATTGCTCCTGGCAGATACCGGCATTCGAACAAATGACCTTCTGCATGAAAAGTCAAATGCCTTACCTCCATGCTATCTCTCCGGCCCCATTTTCATTCAAGTCCAGGTAGACCAGAAAGCCCATCTTTGAGGGCATTGAACTAGGCCTTTATTTCGGAGGAAGAGGCACATACACCCCCTGCACAGTGGGGAGCCACTGCAATGATGATCAATAGGTATCTGAACTTAATCCAAGTTCTTAATCCAGTCTGAAGTCCATATGATATCTGAGACTGATGTCGATTATTTATAGATGGGAGCTTAAGTCACAAACCAAAACAAAATGTTTAAGGCAGAGACCCTCCCTGTGTAAATAAACAATTTGAGGGCCCATCCAAAATGGATGGAACCTCCTATAAACCTAGTATTTTGCCTATGATGCGCCCACGCAAAAACTCTGAAAACAGACAAAAATATCATTTAGGAAATTATAGACAACAATATCTAACTCACAAACCCAAAGTCAAGAAAGCAAAACCCTAATGTAATACAACATCAATTCCTAGGATTAAAAACTAAAATAGAAAAACATTAATTACAATAGTCAAAAGAAGTGTAGTACCAAATATAACTTCAAAGGATTACAATTATAGGAAAAATACAAAAGGTGAAATTTCTACAGAGTCAATACCAATCTGTAAATATGATGGGTCTGGAACTTCGAAAAGACAGGCAAAAGACACTTGATGGGTCTGGAAAAGTGGGTTGAAGCTTGTACAGGAGATAACATCAAGCTGAATGAAGAAGGAAGGCCAGTACAGTCATCCATGTGTTGGGGCATCCCCAAACGTTACATCATTACATCATGAGTTGGTTGGGCTTCTGCATTTCCTTTGGGATCAGTGCAATTTTGGGGTAGCCATTGTAGAAACGGTCAACAATAGCACTGTGTATGTGGATGGAAAACCAGAAATTCAGATAGCACAGTTTAACTGGGATCCAGAGACTGGGTCTTATCCATGGATCTTTTCTCTGGGGTTACATTGTGACACAAATTCCAGGTGGCTTCATTTCCAACAAGTTTGCAGCATATATGGTGTAAAACTCCAACAGTCACGGATTTCTTCCTCAGGCCGAGATCAGGAGGCTTGTAGTTGTGGGTGAAGGAGATGAGTTGCACATGTGAAGGGAATCCTGAAAATTAAATGTTAAGGACTAGGAAGAGAGAAGGAAGGATAAGGAACACTAAATTGGGGAAGATAAAGTAAGGAAAAAGGGAACTATATACAAAATATGCAGAACAGACAAACACTAAACAAGACATACACATACAGGCTTCACAAAAAATATGGCCATAACACACAATCATACTAAAAAATATTTGTTGGAAAGGATCAAAAATAGAGCAAAAGAAAAGAGAATTCAGCTGAATCAACTAAAAGTGCCATAAAATGTAATGGCCGGAAACTGTTTAGATAAATCATTTTAAATTCAAAAAAGATTTTTTTATGGTAGAGCAGAGCAGATCTGAAAGGGAATTTTATGTGTAATACAAACACGGAAAACTCTACTATAAGTGTATAACAGTAGATATACAAAGTTATTGTATAACAATAATTCTATGATAACCAATCATAAGAAAGAAGCACTATGAAGAAAGTCCACCTAAAAATTATCATTATGTCAGTGTCTTAAAACCTAAATTGAGGGAAATAAAGCAATGATGTTAAAATAAAAAGAGTGAAAGTCATTAAATGAGTATACCTAGAAAGAAAAACAACCTTAATATGATGAGAAATTTCTCTTTCAGGTGAACCTTGACTAAATTAAATTGTAAAATTTTATGATTAACTGAGACCTAGAGCAATAATGAAATTAAGACATAAACACATCATACAAGGAAATACATTGGGGGTCCATGATTTTCAATCCATATTCATTGATCATGCCTGTGGAAAGAATCCTAGAGCATTAATAGCAACCGATAAGGAAGTGAAATGATTACCTGGTGTTCATTGTAGATCTTTAAGAAATATAAAATAGGATGTATGCTGCTGTGGATTTCACCAATGATTTAGGGACTTTTTTGATCTTCTTGTCATCAAAATTGATCCAGTGTTGTTTTGCAGCAATTTTACAGTATGAAGTACAGTGTCCGTAGTGAACTTTACCATAATGGTTTGACACTGATGATAAGTTGTATTTATTAATCTTGCTTTTATTCTCTGAGATGAATTCTACTAAATTGAGGTCTTCTAAAGGAAAATCTACATAAGTATGCAATTTTTTATTTGTTTGCCATCAAAAGCAAAACGTTTCAAGTGTATTATAAGTACTGGTGGCAGTTTCCATAAGTACGTTTTCTTTGAAAAATCCCTTCTAGTTTTGAAGCTGTTGCACAGAAATTTGTTGTCATCCCTTAACTCTTCTTCTTTAAAATATTCAGAGAGGCATTTCTGTAATGTACATTTATCTGTAGATGTAACAGCCAGAGACAAATGAACAAATGTCTCATAAACCTCAGACTTTTGGTGCATGTGAGACACTGTAGTATAGATTTGAATTGTCCTTGAAAGAGATCATAAATAATAGATTTGTGAGCCTTTTGGTGTTCTGGACTAAATTGTTCAGAATTTTCATTTTCCATAAGATGTGTAGTTTTGTCTGTCATTAGATTTACAGTAAGCAAGCCCTGATGTAGTCCCTCTATTAGGAACATCAGTAGTTCATGTGAATCTTGCTGATTGTGTCCAGCAAACTGGTCACTAAGTAAACCAATTGTTAGTTTGAAGCTTTCAGGGTTAATATATTTATGAAACCCATTTCCCATGGTTTTGATGAGCCGACCAAATTCTTCGGCTAATTTACCTTCATGCCCCATCGGATTTTTCTTGTTAATATCCTTTTTATAGTGATCTTTATGAAAATACTGAGTCAAGTCTGAAATATTATACAAGCATTGCAATATTGAGTTCATGTAGCAAGAGTTTCCTATATTTTGGAGCCCAGTTAAGACAGGTTCCTGTCTTTCTTTTTGCATCTCGGAGTATAAGGGTTTATCACTACCATCAGTCTCACTCATTGTATGGTGTGTGGCAGCTAAATCATTGTTCCCTGCCCCAGAGACCTCAGCAATATTACTGCTGTTAGTGTCTGGAGTATTCTGTTTTTGCTCTGAAGAGGAGTTTATAGTCTGAACCTGATAATTTGTGCTAGCCCGATTTCTAACAAGGCGTAATGGAACCCAAAATTTCTTGGGAGGGTTGTCATTTGTAGAAACATAGGCATAACCCCTTCCTCTTAGGAGAAGATATCCAGATATCCATTTTTCATCTTCCTTGATCCAAATAGGTTTATGGGTTGTTTCTTGTCTCTGAATATCTTCTTTAAAATGTTTTTCCGCTGCAGTGTAACTTTCCCCTTGGGGTAAGTTTAAGTAATTTAGTGTGATAAGAGTCAAAGATAGCAAATCCGTTGGTGGTAAACCTCCTTTTCTATGTTTCTGCAATTGAGTTTTTAAGGTTCTGTGAGTCCTTTCTACAATGGCCTGTCCCATACAATTGTAAGGAATTCCTTTGAGATGTCTTATCTGCCATTCTTTACAAAAAAAATTCGAAAGTTTTGCTAACATAGGCTGGCCCATTATCAGTTTTTATAGAATATGGAATACCCATCACAGAAAAACATTGTAAAAGAAAACTACAAGCAGCCTTAGATTTTTGAGAAGACATGGGAATTGCCCACATTAAACGAGAATAAGTGTCCACCACAACATGAAGATAAGGTTTTCTTGGAAATAAATCTGTTTGAGTTATATCCATTTGCCAAAGTTCATTAGACTGTAAGCCTCTTGGGTTTGCTCCTGCTATGTGAGACTTTTTTTGTTAACGGTGCACATATGTTGCAGTTTTCAACAATTTCTCTAGCTTGCCTCCATGGAATTTGGTAATTCACATGTAAACGGCAAGCATTTCTGTGTAGGGCTGAATGTTCCTCTACAGGTGATTTAAATATAGGCATTGCTAGCAAGTCAGCAGTTTTATTTCCTTGAGCCATTGGTCCTGGAAGACCTGAGTGGGCTCTAATATGCGTGATGAAGATGGTCTCAGTTCGTTTTTGAAGAGGCTGCTGTAATTGTTTAAGTAAGTTCTGTATGATTGGGTTATTAGCATTAAGGGAAGAAGTAGCTATCATATGACATAAATTTACCACATACAAAGAATCAGAAACTATATTCATGGCTTCAGATATATTTTCTAATAGGTAAATTAACGATGCTAATTCAACTTTCTGTGCAGATTTATATTTGGTGTCTATGGTCATATTAATGTTGTCTCTGGTTATTCCTCCTTTTCCATTTTGGGATCCATTGATGTAAAAAACCTTGGCATTGGGAATAGGGAAATCCCAAACAATTGAAGAAATAACAAACTGAGTTTTCTTTAAAAAGTCCCAAGTTTTTCCTGATGGATAATGGGAGGATATTTCTCCTGTGAAATCTGAGAGTGCCCTTTGTAGAGATGCATTAAGAAACAATATTGACTCAATTTCCTTTTTTGGTATTGGCAAAACTATTATATCTGGGTCAAAACCTAGTAAAGTATAGATCTGAGTCTTGCCTTGATAATAATCTCTGAAATCAGTTGCAAGTAGGGGACAACTGAGCGAGGCTGTTTGTTATGTAAATACACCCATTCCAAAGGTCCTAACTGTTGCATCAAGGCCCCTGTGGGGGTTTCTATAGTAGGAAAGATTAACAGAAATACCTTTTCTCCTAGCATGAATCTTAAGAGAAATGATTGTTGTAATCTGCCCAAGAAGATGTCCAATTCATTTTTGGCAGCTGTTGTTAAGTTTCTCGGGCTATCTAAAGCAGGGTCACCCTCCAACGTTTTAAACAAATTAGATAACTCTGCATTAGGGATTTCTAGTGCAGGGAAGAGCCAATTTACGTCACCTAAAAGTCTCTAAAAATCATAAAGCGTTCTGAGGTTTTCTTTTTTGATAGAAATTTTCTGTGGATGCATAGACGTCCGGTCCAAAATAAAACTCAAATATTGATATGGTGGCATTATCTCTATTTTCTAAAGATATTTTCAGTCCTGATATTTGTAAACAGTCAGTAACATAAGCATATAAGTCCTGTAAATCTGTTTCATTGTTCATTGTGAGCAAGATATCATCTGTATAATGAAATATCATGGCTTGAGGAAATTTTTCATGAGCAGGGCTCAAAACCTTATCTACAAAAATATGGCACATTGTTGGGGAATTCAGCATGCCTTGGGGGAGAACAGTCCATTGGAAACGTCTGCAGGGATGGGTATTATTGAGAGAAGGAACTGAGAATGCAAAACGTTTTTTATCATCTGGGTGGATAGGAATATGGTAGAAGCAGTCTTTCAGATCAATTATAATTAGTGGCCATTCCTTTGGAATAACTACAGGTGATGGTAAACCAGTCTGCAATTTGCCCATAGGTATCATGGATAAATTTACAGCTCTTAGATCCATCAAAAGTCTCCTTTAACCAGATTTCTTTTTTATAGTAAATATAGGTGAATTCCATTCAGAAAAAGATAGTTCAATATGTCCTAAACTTAGCTGTTCCTCCACTATTTCTGTCAGCACCTTTAATTTATCAGTTTTATGGGGCCACTGACCAGTCCAAATTGGTTCGTCAGATTTCCATTTTATTTTTATTGGTGCTGGTGTTTTTATGGTAGTGACCCGTACTAAAAATTTAGGGTTTTTAAATCAAAAGAAGATTCAGGCTCTTCTGGATCTAATGGGATGTGGAATTCTGCTTTCCACTGTTTTTGTAGGTCACGACCCCACAGAGATGGTGAAAATGGTCCCACGTGAGGTCTGATTATTGCTTTTTGATTTTCTGGGCTGTAAAATATCATAGTCCTCGTACTCAACAGAAAGGAGCTCAGGCCTCCTATTCCTTCTAGCAAATATGGGATTTCCTGAAGAGGCCAATTTTCTAGCCATTCTTTATCAGATATTATGGTAACCTGCATGCCCGTATCTATCATTCCATCAAAGGGTTTCCCTTTCAAGTGAAGTTTGATCATTGGGTGTTCATCTTTACATTTAGTAACCAGAGCCACAATTGGGTTTTGAGCAGCACCCGTATCTGTGCTTCCAAAACCTCCAATTCTAGTCTTATCTGAAGTCCCAAATTTGACATAAGGCACTATTACTATCTGGGCAATCGCTTCTCCATTTTTAAAGGTCCATATATCTGGTACAGTAATAACTACAATGATTTCTCCCATAGAATCTGAGTCAATGACACCAGTGATTACTGATATACCCTTTATGTTGAGGTAACTTCTGCCAAGAATCAAACCCATAGTATCTGGGGGTGGTGGGCCCACAATGCCAGTTTCTAACATGTAAGGGCATGCTCCTGGGTAAATTGTAATGTCCTCTGGGCATAATATGTCTAATCCGGCACTCCCTGATGTGGAGTGAATTAATTCCCTTATCGTGATGAATTTTCTATGGCTGGGCTTGGAAGGATTATTGTCTGTGAGCTTTGCCCCTGATTTGGAAGGGCCTGGGCGGAGACCCTGTGGGCGTTTCCCTGTATCTTGTATGTGTGTTCTTGAGGAGCTGAATTTATAAGGAGACGGCAATTTCTTTTGATATGTCCCTGTTTTCCACAATGGTAGCAGGCGATTTGCCTCCTGGGGACTGTGTTGAAACCTCTACTTATGTTATTATCAATGAGGTTTCTGGATCTGCAATATTTTGCCCAGTGGCGACCCCTTTTGCATTTGGGGCAAAGACCTGGTTTACGGAAAGTGTCCTGTCCCCGAGGGGAGTAAGGCATTGTTCCTTTGGTAACTGTGAAGGTTTGTACTGAGTCTAAGTGGGGTGCAGGTTGGGGTTCCCCATAGACATTCTGACAGGCATAAAGGTAATCATTCACATCTGCCTTTTCATTTAATGTATTCAATACTAATCTACAGGCCGAATTTGCATTATGATAAGCCAAAGATTTTACTAGGAAGATTCTCATCTCCTCATCTTCGACGTGTAACTTCACAGCATCTTTAATCTTACCTACAAATTCTGCAAATGACTCATAGATGAGTGAGACCATTCTGCATTTTTCTCTCTCTCTGACTTATTTCACTCAGCATAATAGATTCCGTGTACATCCATGTATAGGAAAATTTCATGACTTCATCTCTCCTGATGGCTGCATAATATTCCATTGTGTATATGTACCACAGTTTCTTTAGCCATTCGTCTGTTGAAGGGCATGTTGGTTGTTTCCAGAGTCTTGCTAAGGTAAATAGTGCTGCAATGAATATAGGTGTAAGGAAGGGCTTTTTACATTGTATTTTTGTGTGCCTAGGGTATATTCCTAGGAGTGGTATAGCTGGAACATATGGGAGCTCGATTTCCAGTTTTTGGAAGAATCTCCATACCGCCTTCCATAAAGGTTGAACTAGACGGCATTCCCATCAGCAGTGGATAAGAGTTTCTTTCTCTCCACATCCCCGCTAACACTGTTGATTCTCATTCTTTGTGATGTGTGCCATTCTCTGTGGTGTGAGGTGGTACCTCATAGTAGTTTTGATTTGCATCTCCCTGATGATTAGTGATGTGAAGCATTTTTTATGTGTCTTTTGGCCATTTGTTTTTCTTCTTTGTCAAAGTGTCTGTCCATTTCTTCTCCCTATTTTTTGATGGGATTAGATGTTTTTTTTCTTGTAAAGTTCTGTCAGTGCCTTGTATATTTTGGAGATTAGCCCCTTATCTGATGGGTATTGGGTGAATAGTTTCTCCCACTCAGTGGGTGGCTCTTGTATCCTGGATGCTATTTCCTTTGAGGCGCAGAAGCTTCTCAGCTTAATATATTCCCATCTTCCCATCTGTTAATCTCTGCTTTCACATGCTTGGAGAGTGCAGTTTCCTCCTTGAAGATGCCTCTAGTCTCAATGTCCTGGAGTGTTTTGCCTATATGTTGTTCTATATATCTTATGGTTTTGGGTCTGCTATCGAGGTCTTTAATCCATTTGGATTTACCTTCATACATGATGTTAGCTGGGGGTCTAAATTCAATTTTTTGCAAGTGGCTAACCAGTTGTGCCAACACCACTTGTTGAAGAGGCTTTCTTTGCTCCATTTAGGATTTCTTGATCCTTTATCAAAAATCAGGTGATTGTATATCTGGGGAACATTCTCTGAGTATTCAAACCTATTCCACTTATCTGAGGGCCTGTCCTTATTCTAATACCATGCTGTTTTGATAAGTATTGCTTTGTAGTAAAGTTTAAAGTTGGGGAACGTAATTCCTCCCATATTCTTTTTTCCAATGAATGCTTTAGCTTTTCTAGGGTGTTATTGTTCCAAAATTAATGCCCAGTTTTTCAAGAAATATCCATATTGCTTTCCAGAAACACTGAACTAGAAGTTACTCCCACCAGCAATTAATGAGAGTTCCTATCTACCCACATCCACAACAGCAGTGGATAGTCTTGTTTTTAGTGATGTATGCCTGTCTCAGTGGTGTAAGATATTTAATTGTTTTGATGTATCTCCTTATTATTAGTGATATGGAGCATTTTTAGAGGCCTAATTGCCATCTTTATTTCTCTTTTAGGAAGTGTCTTTTCATTTATTCTCTCCATTTTTGAATGGAGTTAGATTTTTTCTTGTTATGTTTGTTTACTAACATTTTTTTTGGTTTTGGGTCACACCCAGCAGCACTCTGGGGTTACTCCTGGCTCTATGCTTAGAAATCGCCTCTGGCAGGCACAGGGGACCATATGGGATGCCGGGATTTGAACCGCCATCCTTCTGCATGAAAGGCAAATGCCATACCTCCATGCTATTTCTCCAGCCCCATGGTTACTAACTTATATAACATATTTTAGTCCCTTATTTGATGGGTATTGGGTGAATAATTTTTCCCATTCCGTAGGTGACATTTTTACTCTAGGTATTGTTTCCTTTAAACTGCAGAAACTTCTCACTTTGATGTAAACCTATTTGTTTATCTCTGCTTTCACTTGTTTAGACAGTGCTTTTTCCTACATTTGAAGATGTCGTCAGTCTCAATGTCATGGAATGTTTCCCCTAAGTTTTCTTCTATAAACTTTAATGTTTGATAACTGATGTCAAAGTTTAATTCTTTTTGATTTGATCTTTGTGCATGGTTTTAGATAGAGGTCTAAATTTATTTTTTTCTTCTTGCATGTTGCTGACCAGTTGTTCCAACATCACTGGTTGAAGAGGCTTTCCTTCTTCCATTTTGCATTTCTTTTCCATTTGTCAAAGATTAATTGATTGTATGCTTCGGAGTCATACTCTGAATACTCAAGTCTATTCCGTTTAGTTGAGGGTCTGTTTTTGTTCCATTACCATGCTGTTTTAATGGTTATTGCATCACAGTAAATTTAAAGTTGAGGAAAATTGCGCCTCTGATCTGTTTTTCCCTTAAGGTTTGCTTTATCCATTATTGGGCATTTATTGTTCCAACTAAATTTCAGGCGTGTTTGTTCCATTTCTTTTAAGAATGCCATCGGTAAAGAGATTGCATTAAATCTATATATTGCTTTGGGGAGTATTGCCATGTTAATGATGTTAATCCTCCCAATCCATGAACAAGTATATGTCTATATTTTCTTTGTTATGTTTTATTTTTTTCAAGCAATGTTTTACAGTTTGCTTTATATAGGTCTGTCACTTCTTTAGTTCAGGTGACTCCAAACTATTTGAGTTTCTGAGGTGCTAGTCTGAATAGCTTTGTTTTTAAAAAGTGTTTCTTCTCTATCATTATTTCTGAATAAGAATTGTTATATTTGTGTTAATTCTGTCACCTGCCACTTTACTATATGAATCTACTGTCTCTAGGAGCTTTTTGATAGAGTCTTTAGGATATTCTAAGTATAGTATTTTGTAATCTGCAGACAGTGAGAGCTTGACTTTTTTCTATCCTATCTAGATGCCCTTTATATCTTTTTCTTGCCTAATTGCTCTGGCAAGTACTTACACTTCTATGTTGAATAGAAATGGCTATAAGGGTAAGCCTTTCCTTGTGCCAGACTTTAAAGGAAAGGCTTTTCTTTTTATTTCATTCAATATTTGACATGGGCTTGCGGTTAGTATCTTTGTCTATATTGAGTAAAGTTCCTTCCATTACCATTTTGATGAGAGTTTTTTTTTTATCAGGATTGGGTGTTGGACCTTATCAAATGCTTTCTTTGAAACTATTAATATGGTCACGTGGTTTTTAATTTTTGTTTAGATGATGTGGTGTATTATGTTAACCTATATATATGTTAAACTACCCTTAATTCTCTGAGGTGAATCCTACTTGGTCATGATGTATGACTTTCTGATGAGGCATTGTACCCTATTTGCTAAGATTCTGTTGAGGATATTTGCATTTGTGTTCATCAGGGATATTGGTCTGTAGTTCTCCATATTGTAGCATCTCTGTCTGCTTTTGGTTTCAGGGTAATAATAGATTCATAAAAACTATTTGGTAGTATTTCTGTTTCTTTCATTGCCTGTAATGGCCTGAGAAGTATATTCACTTGAAAGTTTGAAAGAATTCTTTTAGTATATCAATCTGGGCCTGTGCTTTTGTTTTTGTAAGACTACTGATTACAATTTTGATGTCTTCAATAGTGTTGTGTCTGTTCAGTTATGCTAGATCATTTTGGATCTACCTTGGGAGCTTATACGGGTCCAAGAATTTATCCATTTCTTCCAGGTTCTCATGTTTTGTGACATGGAGTTTCTCAGAGTAGTCTCTGATTAACCTTTGAATTTCTGTGTATCTATAGTAATCTGCCCATTTTCATTTCTGATTCCATTTCTTCCAGGTTCTCATGTTTTGTGGAGTAGTTTCTCAGAGTAGTCTCTGATTAACCTTTGAATTTCTGTGTATCTATAGTAATCTGCCCATTTTCATTTCTGATTCAGTTTATTTATTAAGTTTCTCTCTTCCTTTGGGGAGTTTGCTAGGGGTTTCTTTTATTTTGTTTATTTTTCTTAAAACAAATTTTTGCTTTCATTAATATTTTGAGTTTTGGGGGATATCCTATTCATTAATTTCTACTTTGAGCCCTATTATTTTCTTCCATCTTCTTATTTTTGGTTCATTTAGTTGATCACTTTACAATTTTAAAAGTTGTTCTATTAAGTTCTTTATGTAGGTTCCTTATTTCTCCCTGATGCATGCTTACAAAGTTATAACTTTTCCTCTTAGTATTACTTTAGCTGTGTCCAACAGATACTGTTAATTTTGTCTTATTATTGTTTGCTTCCAGAGATCTTTAGATTTTACTTTTGAATTCATCTCTGATCCACTGGTTAATCAGTAGTGAGATGTTTAATTTCCAGGTGTTAATATTTTCTTTATTTCTGCTTGTTATTCACTTCTAATTTCAGTTCAGTATGTTCTGAGAAATGCAGTTTGTATAATTTCTATTGCCTTTGTTTTATGTAGGTACATTTTTTGGGCTAGCATGTGGTCTATTTTGGAGAAACACATGTACATTGGAGAAGAATGTGTATCAATTTTCTGGTCATTGACACTATATATATATATATAACATATATGCCTAGAATTTTTTTCGTTTCTCTTTCCTAGACTATTATATCCTTGTTAAACTTCAGACTTGTTGACTGGTTAATTGGTGACAAGGCCCCATTGAAGTCTTCTACTATTATTGTGTTGTTATTGATATATTCCTTCAAGTTTGTTAGCAGTTCTTTTAAATATTTTGCTGGTCCCTCATTGCATGCAGATATTTAGGTGTGTGATTTTGTCCTGCTTTACATATCCCTTAATTATTAAGGAGTGTCCATCTCTGTTCCTTATGACTTTTTTAAGTCAAAAGTTTGTGTCATCTGAAATTAGTATGACCAATCCAGCCTTTTTAAGGGGCTCATTTGCTTGAATGATTGTCCTCCAATTTTTGAGTTTGAGTCTGTGTTTGTACTGATTATTCAGATGTATTTCTTGTAGGCAGCAAAACATTGGGTTCACCTTTTTGATCCATTATTGCCAGTCTTTGTCTCTTAACTCGTGCATTAAGTCCATTGACTTTGAGAGAGATGATTTTCACGGAAATTATTGATATCATTTAGTAGATATTTGGTGTGTCTTGTGGTCTGTCTTGTCTTAAAGTAGATCTTTCATATCATTCTAAAGACTGGCTTTGAGTTTGTAGTTTCTAAGCTATTGTTTATCTGTGAAGTTGTGCATCCTTTCTTCAAACCTGAATGTAAGTATGACTTGGTGAAGTATTCCTGGTCACTCATTCATTTTGTTGCAATTCATCAATATATCACACCACTGCCTTCAGGCCTTGTGAGTTTCTTCTAACAACCCTGCAGTAAATCATAGGTATGCTTAATTGAATTTAGTTTCCCATTTTAATACTGTAGCTTTCTATATCTCATCCCTATCTGTGGTGTTCGTCATTGTGACTAGAATATATGTTGGGGTGCTTTTCTTTGGATCTCTTTGGCTGCTTCTATTTGGGCATGTAGGATTTGGTTGTATGTATTCTTTATCTCTGGGAGTTTCTCTGCAATGATATCCTTGACTGTTGATGGAGTCATCTTCCTGTGTCTCTGGGATTTCAATGAGTTATGTTCTTTCTGTTGGGTTTATCAAAGACTACTATTTTAATATGTTTGCATTCTTTGATCACTTTTTCCATTGTCTGATAGTTTGTATTGAGGCTCTTTTTTAACCTCTTCTGTTTTATGGAGATGTTATGCATCTCATCTTTCAACTCACTGATTCTGTCTTCAGCAACTGTTACTCTATTGTAGAGGCTTTCCAATCACAGTTTTATTTTGCCTAACAAGTTCTTCAGCCCTGTTATTTTAGTTGAAATTTTTCTTATTGCTACTCTCAGATTCTCTTGTTTTTTATTTGTAGCACATTCCATTCATTCAATTCTTCCTTTGAGTTTTATAAAACATCCTCCATATTTATTCTCAAAAGTCCTTATCTGAGAGGTTAAATAGGTGGTTTGTACTTTTTGTTCACGGTAACTACCATTGCCATTCTCTAAACATGGTGGGGGGCTGTGTTATTTTGCCATTGTTGTGGTTGTATTTTGATTATATTTTTCTTTTTTTCTCATAATATTTTTATTTAAGCTACAAGATTATAAATATATTAGCAGTTGAGTTTCTACTATAGAAAAGACACCCTCTTCACCAGTGCAATATTCCCATTACAAATACAAATCCCATCACTCACATACCTCACACCCTGCCTGTATTAGAGACAGGCATTCTATTTTTTTTTTTTTTGGGTCACACCAGGTAGTGCTCAGGGGTTATTCCTGGCTCCAGGCTCAGAAATTGCTCCTGGCAGGCACGGGGGACCATATGGGACGCCGGGATTCGAACCGATGACCTCCTGCATGAAAGGCAAACGCTTTACCTCCACGCTATCTCTCCGGCCCCCAGGCATTCTATTTTTACCACTCATTACCATAGACATAATTGTTAGTGTAGCTATTTCTCTGACTGCACTCACCATTTTTTGTGGTAAGCTTCATATCATGGGCCAATCCTTCCAGCTTTAATCTCTTGGTCTCTAGGTATTATTCCAATACTCTCTTATTTTTATTAAAACCATAGATGAGTGAGATTATTCTGTGTGTGACTCTCTCCCTCTCCATTATGTATATGTACCATCTGTTTTTGGACATCTGGCTTGTTTCTGGATTCTGGTTATGGTTTATAGTGCTGCAATGAATATAGGTGTGCAGAGGTATTTTTATATTGAGTTTTTTTGTTCCTAGGATATATCCCTAGGAGTAGTATAACTGGATCATATGGGAGTTTAATTTCCAGTTTTTTTAGGAATATCCATATTGTTTTCCAGAAAGACTTGACTAGGCAGCATTTTCACCAGCAGTGAATGAGAGGTTCCTTTCTCCCCACATCCTCGTCAGCACTGATTGTACTTGTTTTTACATTGTGATGCGTGACAGTCTCTGTGGCATGAAATAGTACATCACTGTTGTTTTCATTTGCATCTCCCTAATGATTATTAATAGGGAGCACATTTTCATGTGATTTTTGGCCATCTGTATTTCTTCTATGAGGAAGTGTCTGTTCATTTTTCTCCCCAATATTTTGATGTGGTTAGTTGTTTTGTTCTTGTAAAGTTCTGCCAGTAACTTATATACATTAGATATTATCCACTTCTCTTTTAAGAATTGGGTGTGGGCCCGGAGAGATAGCACAGCGGTGTTTGCCTTGCAAGCAGCCGATCCAGGACCAAAGGTGGTTGGTTCGAATCCCGGTGTCCCATATGGTCCCCCGTGCCTGCCAGAAGCTATTTCTGAGCAGACAGCCAGGAGTAACACCTGAGCATGCCAGGTGTGGCCCAAACAAACAAACAAAAAAAAAGAATTGGGTGAATTGTTTCTCCCATTCTGTGGGTGATCTTTCTGTTCTAGAAATCATTTCTTTTGAAGTGAAGAAGGGTCTCAGTTAATATAGTCCAAGTTCTTTATATCTGCTTCCATTTGTTTGGACAATGCTTTGTCCTCCTTGAAGATGCATTTAGTCTCAATGTCATAGAGTATTTTCCCTACATGTTCTATATATCTTCTGGTTCCTTGTCTGATATCAAGGTATTTAATTCATTTGAGATTGATCTTTGTGCATAGTGTTATCCCAATACTAATTTTTAAATATATAAATCTTTATTTAAGCACCATGACTACAAGCAGGTTTGTTGTTGCATTTCAGTCATAAACAGAACACCCCTCTTCATCAGTGCAATGTTCCCACCACCAATGTCCTCCCTCCTTCCCCGCCCCTGCCTGTATTCGCGATAGGCATTCTACTTATCTCACTTTTTAACATTGTCGTGCTAGTTGTTAGTGTAGTTATTTTCCTAATAGCATTTACCACTCTTTTTGATGAGCTTCAAATTGTGAGCCAGTCCTTCTGGCTCTTCCAGCTCTTAACTCTTTTGTCTCTGGGCCTTATTATTCCTCTGACTTATTTAACTCAGCATAATAGATTCCATATACATCCATGTATAGGAAAATTGCATGACTTCATCTTTTCCTACAGCTACATAATATTCAATAGTGTATACATACCACAGTTTCCTTAGCCATTCATCTGTTGAAAGGCATCTTGGTTGTTTCCAGAATCCGGCTATTGTACATAGTGCTACAATGAATATAGATAGAAGAAAGGATATTTGAATTGTATTTTTGTGTTCCTAGGTATATCCCTAGGAGTGGTATAGCTGGATTATATGGGGGCTCAATTTCTAGTTTTTTTGAGGAAGTTCCATATTGCTTTCCATAAAGGCTGGAGAAGACGGCATTCCAACTAGCAGTGAATGAGATTTTCTTTCTCTCAACATCCCTGCCAGCACTGATAATTCTTGTTCTTTATGATGTGTGACAGTCTCTGTGGCATGAAATGGTACCTTATAGTTGTTTAGATTTGCATCTCCCTATTGATTAGTGAGGTGACACCTTTTTTCATGTATCTTTTGGCCATTTGTATATCTTCTTTGAGGAAGTGTTTGTTCATTTCTTCTCCACATTTCTGATGGTTTTAGATGTTTTTCTCTTGTTAATTTCTGTCAATATCTTGTATATCTTAGACATTAGCCCCTTATTTGATGAGTATTGGGGGAATAGTTTATCCCATTTTGTGGGTGGCTTTAGTATCCTAAGTAGTATTTCCTTTGAGGTAAAGAATCTTCTCTGCTTAATATAGTCCCATCTGTTTATCTATGCTTCCGTTCTTGAAGATGCCTTTAGTCTCAATATCATGTGTTTTACCTATGTGTTGTTCTCTATACCTTATTTTTATGTAATGATATCAAGGTATTTAATCCATTTGGATTTGATCTTTGTGCAAGGTGCAAAATTTAGGTCTGAGTTTGCTTTTGTGCAAGTGGCTGACCCGTTGTGCCAACACCACTTGTTGAAAAGATTTTCCTTGCTACATTTTGCATTTATTACCCTTTAAAATTTTTTATTTATTGTATGCCTGGGAACATTCTCTGAATACTCAAGTCTATTCCACTGATCTGAAGGTCTGTCTTTACTCCATTACCATGTTTTTTTAATGACTGTAGCTTTGTAATACAATTTAAATATGAAGAAAATGATAAGGAGTAAAGATTTTTAGTTAATTTCTACTGAGAATAATATTTGTCATTGGCTTGTGATAGATGGCCTTAATTATACTAAGAAAAGTTCCTTCAATTCCCATCTTGTTTAGAGTTATCAAAAATAGGTGCTGGACCTTATCAAATGCTTTTTTGCATCTATTGATATGATCATACGGTTCTTATTTTTCTTTTGTGGATATGATGTATTTGGGGGGTCACACCTGGCTGCACTCATGAATTACTCCTGGCTCTCTGCTCAGAAATGACTCCTGAAAGGCATAGGGGATGCCAGGATTCTAACCATCATTCATCCTGGATGGGCTATGTGCATGGCAAATGCCCTACCACTATGCTATCTCTCTGGCCCTGTGATATGGTGTATTATGTTGATTGAGTTGCAGATATTAACTCATCCTTGCATCTCTGAATTAAAACCTACTTGGTTTTGATGAGGTTTTGTATCCTATTTGCTCGTATATTGTTGAGGATCATTGCTTCTGTTTTCATTACTGATGTTGGTTTGTAGTTTTCTTTTGTGCTCCATCTCTGTCTAGTTTTGTTATTAGGGTGAGATTAGATTAATAATTCTATTTGGGAGTGCTTTTTTCTATAATTTTCTAAAAGTGCCTGAAAAGTGTTGGTAGTATATCCTCTTGAACGTTTTGAAAGAATTTGTTAATTTTAAAGAATTTGTCAGTGAATGCATCTGTGCCTGGGCTATTTTTATGGGAAGAATTTTATTATAATTTAAATTTAATCACTAATGATGGATATGTTTATATATGCTATATAATCTCAATTCAAATGTGGAAGTTTATAAGATTCCAAGAATTTATCTCTTGTTTGGTGGCACAGAGTTTCTCAAAGTTGTCTCTGACTACCCTTTGAATCTCTGTTGTATCTTTAGTGAGGTCCCCCCTTTTACTTCTAATTCGGTGTATTATGTTTTTCTCTCTCCCTTTCTTTGTGAGTTTTGCTAGTGGTTGATCGATCTTGTTATTTCAAAGAATCAATTTTTGCTTTCATTGATCTTTTGAATTGTTCTTTAGTTTTCCACTTCATTAGTTTCTGCTCTAAGCTTTATTATTTCCTTCTGCATGACTATAATGGGCTCATTTTATTGATCAATTTCTTACTTAATTTTTAAGTAGAATTAAAATATTATTGAGAAGCTACTTTTTTGAGAAGCTACTTTTTGACAATTATAATTTTTTAATTTTTATTGCGACCAATGTGAATTACAAGTCTTTTACAGTTATATTTAAGGTACATAGTGACAGCGAATTTGGGCCATTCTGATCACCAATGTTGAACTCTCTCCGCCTCTGTTTCCGATATTCATCCCTTACCTCCACACATTGCCTCCTGGACTGCTAGGGTATAAGGTCCCTTTGTGTATAGCTTGTTGGAAGTTGTGTCTCTTTATTCTATTGTCATTAATTTTGGATTGGGTATTTGGGTTCGCTCATTTTTTATTTCTACTCAGTGTTCAGGAGACTGCTTGCCCCTGGTACAGCACACTTTTTTCTCTCAGTTTATGAGGCAGAACCAGATGATTCATGTTCTGCGATTTCTATGGGGGGGGGGAGGAAAAGCTTGTGGGAGCCCCTATCTAGAAACTATAAAGAAAAAATTTCTTTTTTGGTTTTTGTATCACACCCGGCAGTGCTCATGGGTTACTACTAGCTCCAACCTCAGAAATTGCTCCTGGCAGGCTCAAGGGACCATATGGGATGCCAGGATTCAAACCGCTGACCTTCTGCATGAAAGGCAAATGCCTTAACTCTATGCTATCTCTCCGGCCCCAAATTTAAAAGAAAAAATAAAGGCAAACAAAAAACCATACCAAACTAAAACAATAATAAAACACAACAACAACAAACAACAACAACAATAACAATAAAAAGGAAGGGGTACTATAGTGGCAAGGTGTTTTATTTCTTTGCACATGCACAAAGTATGGAGAAAGTAGAAAGAAAATTCTCTTGGCTTAAGAGATGCAGGGATTCTCATCCCTTGAAGCATACTGTCATGGGAACAACTACAGGCTCCAGACATATTCATTGTTGAACCACAAAGTCTTTTAATGGTGCCAGGAAATGTTCTGCTCAGTTGTGGTTGTCAAAAGCAGTCCTCTGTAATTCAAGATCTTGTTTTTTTGTGCATACCCTAGGACAAAGTCTGGGATAGAGTCTTTCTTTATGGTTCCAGAATTTCTGCTTCATCACGGTTGTTGTAGTCAGTCTTCTGTAAGTAATGATCTTGTTTTTTGCATAGATTCTAGGACAAAGTATGCGATAGAGTCCTTCTTTATGGTTCCAGAAGTCCTGTTTAGTTGTGGTTATCAATGTCAGACCTCTGCAATAAGAGATTTCTTTTCATAAATCCTAGAATTAAGCCTATGTTAGAGTCTTTATAGTCTCAGGAAAGTTCTGCTCAGTTGTGATCGTCAAAGTCAGTATTCTGTAATTAGTGATCTTGGGTTTTGCACAGATCAAAGGACGGTGTGTTTTCTGATTTAATCTCACTGATAGGTGATGTGGTAGGGCAACCTGCCCTTAAAACAAGTTGTTGTCGTATCATCATCAGGATGGTGTATCAGCCTAGACTGGTGCAAATTGATGCCAGAGCTATATTAGGAACCTCCCCCAAAATTTTGATTCATGGTGCTTTTGCAAGGAACTGTGTAAGTTCTAAGGTTGGGGTCTGAAGTCTGGTATTGGAGGGTTGATGTCTGATCACATGAGATATAAGTTGAGTCCCCATGACAAATGTTCAGTGTGGGAGTTGCCTAGTATTATAAAATTTATGGTTTCTTATCTATAGTAGATTAGAGCTCGTTTTTATACATAGGAATTCCCAATTAGTGCGCCTATCAAAAAGAAATTATGCCATTTTATATTTTTGGTGCATTTTTGGGTAAGAATGACAAGCTATGTAATCCTGTGTCCTGGTTTTGACCTGAGCTTTTATCCCCAGCAAGACTTTATCTAGTAGACTTTTGTACCAAGGAGGAATAAATAAGCAAAGGAAAAAAAGGATGATGGAGACTATCTTTACATTTGGAAGTAAACACACTGAGAGGTATAAGAAACTCAACAATCAAATATATAGATATCCCCATTAATTCTTCTGAGATAGTCTTTGAGTGGGGTCTGAGGCATAGTTGCATCCCACACTGTGGTCTTATTGAGTCTGAAAAAAGTTTGCAGCAGTAAGGGATCAGGTAGTGTCCTGGAGCTGGTGGTTGTTCTGGAGCTGAATCAGGTAGCATGCAACAGTCCACACTGAGGGCTTGTGTGAGAAGAAGAGCTGGATAGTATGATCCAGCAGGAGCTGTGTTGCAACTTCTTGTCAGGGCGTGAGATGTGGACCTGAGTGGGTGTGCTTATGCTTTGGGAGCTGTGTGGTAGCTTACTGGGGCATCGGGTTGGTCTAGTTTCCTAATTAATAACTGAGGGTAAAGAAGAGATAACAAATCGGGATTGAGGGGATGAGTGGATAGAAGGAGATCTGAATGGGGGGAGGAGGGAAAATATATAAGGGGGCTATATACAATATAGTCATAGATTATTTACAATATAGATTAGGTAAACATAGAGGAGTCCAATGCATACATGCAAACTCATGCCCACTTTTAGACAGGCATTAGAGATCTACTCATAAGTTTTAGTTGAAGGCCTGACCCTTATAGGATGGGTCTGAGTGCTTAAAAATAATTGAATTAAGAAAAGATAAATGCTTACCTAAAATAAATTAATAATAACATAATTTATATAAAGTCTATATATATTATGTGTAATATAATACAGATCTTTGTAGTGTGAGGATGGTTGAACACCTGTTCGCTCTAAACAGCTGTTTTTGTTGTTGCAGATTTCATTGTGTGATAAATGAGAGTAAAGGTTTCATGTTTCTTCTCTTCTGCTGGATTTGATCACTTATCCTCATTACACCCTGGCACCTATGGTGTTTGGAGTATCTAATATTTAGAGCATTGTGTTTCTTCATGGAGTATTATATGTATTTATAGTATATATTTTAAATACCACAAAAAGTGAGATCATTCTGTATTTATCCTTCTTTTTCTGGCTTCATTTAACATATTTTCTAGTTCCATCCATGTTGTGTAAATTGCATGATTGTATCAGTTCTTTCTGCTATGTTATATTCCATTGTGTATATGTGCCTCATCTTCATGATCCACTCAACTGTTGTTGGACATGTAGGTAGATTCTTAGTCTTGGCAATTGTAATGAGTACAATGAATAGTGGTGTGCATACATACTTTTGGATGAATGGGGCTAGATACCCAAGAGTGGAATTGCTGTGTCATATGGCAGCTTAATTTTGAGTTTACTGAGAATCCTCCATACTGTTTTACATAGGGATTGAACCAGAAAGTATTCCCACCAGCAGTAGGTAAAAGTTCCTCTTTTTTTTACTGTATTCTCACCTACAGAGATTTGTCCTATTATTTTTGATATGTGTCATTCTCACTGGTGTAAAGTGGTACCTCATTGTTGTCTTGATTTGGATTTCCCTAAAAATAAGTGATGGTGAACATGTTTTCATGTATCTATTGAAAATCTATTGGTCTTCCTCAAAGAAGTATCTATTCACTTCTCCCCAGTTTTGATTTTTTTTTTATTTTTTAATTATGACAACAAAGATGCAAAGAAAGAGGACAGGGTAAAGTTACAGTGGAAGCCCAGTCACCCATAAGCAGAATTCTCGGTAGTCCCATCGATGATATCCCAGCCTTGATCTTTCAACCAAAGAAAATTAAGAAAAACAAAATTGAACCCATGTACAATACAATTAATTTGTCCCTCAAATCCCCAGTTGTATTACATACTATTTCTTAGCAGCACACAATATAATACAAAGAGATTAGACTTATGTAACTCCTTAAACATTGAGGGCAAAGTACATTTATCTAGTTCCATGCACATGCTTACTAGTTTAAGTTAACCTCAAAAGTTTTAGTGGGTTGTTTTTCTTAAGGATTGGAGTCAAGGGAACATAGTAAAAAATGGTATTAAAGTGGCATTTGTTTGCATAGGCCCACCAAAACATAAGGGACATGGAAAGAAAAATTATGGTCTAAATACAAGGAGACCCTACCCCTGAAGTTTCCTGGCACAGGACTGACTCTAGGCTCCAGGCAAACTAGTTTGTCCAATTCAAGTCATCGTCTGTAGTGGCAATACACCTTGATTCCTCACATAGTCTCTGTTGTTGGTATCATGCTTCTGTATTAATGGTCCTGGAGTCTGCATATCCCATATTGCAGTCAGGAAGGTGCATAGCATCCTCTCGTTTCACCTCACACTTAAGGGGCACTAGAAAGAACCATGTCCTGTAGAGCAGGTCATTGTTGTTGTCACGTCTTCTCAGTGTAAACGGAAGTCTCTTTTTAGGAGGTCGATGTCAGACCCTTGGTAGTGTCTTTCCTGGTAGAGGACTGCTTCCAGCTGTTGCTATAAAAGACCTTGGATGTTTCGTAGATAGCTTGCCTGGTTCTGGCGTGAATGGAGGATGCCCATTCTTCTGAGGCCTGTGCCAGGTCATTATATCAATGTTTAGGGTGTAAGGTACATTGTACTGAGATTTATTAGATAAGAACTTATCTGTATGTATAGTGTTTTCCCATTTTAATGTGTCTATGCAAACAAGGATCAATGCCATGAAGCGTTATCGGCCCATCTAGAGGCAATAGGAACAAGACCAGCAATTTCCATGACATAGTTCAATCATAGGCATTAAACTGAGGGACAGTTCCACCAACAATCCTTATTGAACAGCTTACAAAGAAAAGACAAGATAAAAAGTGGATAGAAACATCATGGTAGAAGAATATAGAGAGAGTTACAGCCGTTAAAGAAAATATACATAAAATATTCAAAAGATATATGTGTTCAATTTATATCCTTCTAAATAGTTCTGGGATTCTTAGATCCACTGTATGTCTTTGGTCTGAGATTAGAACTGTGTATTATTGAAGTTAAGAAGGGTAAATCTGGGGTACTGATAGTTGGGAGGAGTAAATGTTCGCGCGGGGGCAGTTGCCCCCGCGCGGTTTGCATCATGTAGACTAGTATGAAATTGCCAGTGACAGCCTGAGTATAACTGACCAGCTATCTGCCACCCCACATTTCAAACACCACCCCCCAAGCCAATCTCAGGAGCTCAAGCCCCACCCTAGGCCAATCTCTGCAGCTGGCCTGGGAGTGGGGAAAACCCAGGGTGCCCCATCAGGTCCTCCCAGAAACCCACCTGGAGATCCGGAGGAAAGGGGGAGAGGGGGGTCGGGTGACCCAGGTCCGGGCCCCCCTACCCTAGGCCGGGCCAAGTGGCCCCTGGCACATACGGAGGTCTGCCAGGAGCCAGCCCGTGCCGGCTGAAAATCCTGCCCCAGGAAGGGAGGAAGGCCCTCCCAGGCCCCAAGGACCAGAGCTCAAGCCCCACCCTAGGCCAATCTCTGCAGCTGGCCTGGGAGTGGGGAAAACCCAGGGTGCCCCATCAGGTCCTCCCAGAAACCCACCTGGAGATCCGGAGGAAAGGGGGAGAGGGGGGTCGGGTGACCCAGGTCCGGGCCCCCCTACCCTAGGCCGGGCCAAGTGGCCCCTGGCACATGCGGAGGTCTGCCAGGAGCCAGCCCGTGCCGGCTGAAAATCCTGCCCCAGGAAGGGAGGAAGGCCCTCCCAGGCCCCAAGGACCAGAGCTCAAGCCCCACCCTAGGCCAATCTCTGCAGCTGGCCTGGGAGTGGGGAAAACCCAGGGTGCCCCATCAGGTCCTCCCAGAAACCCACCTGGAGATCCGGAGGAAAGGGGGAGAGGGGGGTCGGGTGACCCAGGTCCGGGCCCCCCTACCCTAGGCCAGGCCCTGTGGCCCCTGGCACATACGGAGGTCTGCCAGGAGCCAGCCCGTGCCGGCTGAAAATCCTGCCCCAGGAAGGGAGGAAGGCCCTCCCAGGCCCCAAGGACCAGAGCTCAAGCCCCACCCTAGGCCAATCTCTGCAGCTGGCCTGGGAGTGGGGAAAACCCAGGGTGCCCCATCAGGTCCTCCCAGAAACCCACCTGGAGATCCGGAGGAAAGGGGGAGAGGGGGGTCGGGTGACCCAGGTCCGGGCCCCCCTACCCTAGGCCGGGCCAAGTGGTCCCTGGCACATACGGAGGTCTGCCAGGAGCCAGCCCGTGCCGGCTCTGATTTTTTTTTTAGGTTTTCTGTCGCTAACCTTTTTGGGTGCTTTGTATATCTTAGATATGAAACCTTTATCTGACCTGTTGAGTGCAATTTTTTCCTGTTCCATTAGCTAGATTCTAGATTTAGCCCATATTTCTTTTTCCCATACAGAAACTTTTTAGTTTGATGTAGTCCCATTTATTTAGTTTTAATGCTATAGCTCTTTCCATTGTCATTCTATCATCAAAGATATTTTGATGTATAAGTCTTGTACTGTTCTGCCTGTGCAGAACATTACAGCTTCGGGCTTGATTTTAAGGTCTTTAACCCATTTTAATTTGACTATTGTGTAAGGTTTGAGGTATGAATAAATCTTTAACTTCTTATAGGTGGTTATCCAATTGTTCCAACAGCAATTGTTGAAGAAACTGGCTTTGTTCCATTCCAAATCCTTGGCTACTTTGTAAATATTAGATCACAATATATTTGAGGGTATGCCACTGTATAATCTAGTCTGACCTATTGGTCTGAGCCTCTGTCTTTGTTCCAAGTACCATGCTGTTTTGATCACTATGGATTTATAATAAATATTCAGGTTAGGTAAATAAATGCCACCCATTATTTTGGTTTTTAATATGGATTTGGCTAACCTAGGTCTTTTGTGGTTCTACAACTTTATAATTGTTTGTTCTAAGTCTTTAAAATGACGACTTAATTGATAGGGATTGCATTGACTCTATATAGTAATTTAGGTAATATGATCCTTTTGATGATGTTGTTTCTTCCTACCCATGATCATGGGATGTTCCTCCAATTCCTTAGGTCCTCTTCAATATCTTTTTGAAGCGTACTGTAGTTTTCATGGAATAGGTCTTTCATCTCGCTTGATAGGTTGTTTCCTAAGTACTTGATTTTCTGAGATACTAATTTAAATGGGTTGGACACCTTTATCACTTTCTTCTCTGCTTCACTATTTGTATAGAAGAATGATACTGCCTTTGTATATTGACTTTGTAGCCAGCACTTTTCTGTATTGTTTTATTGTTTCTAGGAGCTTTTCTGTGGACTCTTTACGGTTTTTGATGTATATCATTATCACCTGCAAATAGAGACAATTTGACTTCCTCTTTTCCTATTTGGATTCTTTTGATTTTCTTCTCTTGTCTGATTGCTATTTCTAGCACTTCTAAAACTATGTTAAATAAGAGTGGAGACTGTGGACACCCTTGCCAAGTACCTGACCTTAGTGAAAATGCTGTCAGTTTTTTACCTTCAAGGTTAATGTTAGTTGTGGACATTTTATAGATAGCTGTAACTAGCTTGAGGAAGGTTCCTTCCAACTCTATTTTACTGAGTGTTTTAATCATTAATGAGTATTGGGTTTTATCAAATGCCTTCTCTGCATTGATTGATATGATCATGTGGTTTTTTACTTTCTTTTTGCTGATGTGATGTATGGTGTTGATTTATTTCTATATGATGAACCAGTCTTGCATCCCTGGAATGAAAACCACTTGGGTTTCATAATCTTTTTGATTTGTTGTTAGATTCGTTTAGCAAGATTTTGTTGAGGATATTTTTATCCATGTACATAAATTAGATTGGTCTCTAGTATTTGTTCTTGGTTTTATCTTTTCCAGCTTTGGGAATGAACATGATATTAACCTCATAAAGAAATTATGCAAGAATCCTGTCTTTTCAATATTTTAAAAGAGCCCCAAAATTAATGGTAGTATTTCTTCTCTGAGTATCTGATAGAATTTACCTGTAAAAACATCTGCTCATGGACTTTTATTCTTGGGGAGTGTCTTAATTACTGTTTCAATTTCCTTTGATATGATTGGCCTGTTTAGGCTTTATACTTTCTCTTTATTATGTCTCAGGAAATGATATTTTTTCCAGAAATCTGTCGATTTCTTATGAGTTCTCCAACTTAACTGATTACAGTTGTTCATAGTGAACCCACATGATGTCTCGGATTTCTTGAGCTTTTGTTTTAATCTCTCCCCTTTTCTTTGTGATTCTATTTATTTGGGTGTTTTTCCTTTTTTCTTTGAAAGTCTTGTCAGCAGTTTGTCAATCTTGTTTATTCTTTTAAAAAACCAGCTCCTTGTTCCTTTGATTCTTTGTATTGTTTTATTTGTTTTTATGTTCTTTATATCTGATCTGATTTTTATCATTACTTGTCTTCTACCTGTGTTTGGCTTTCTTTGCGTCTGGTTTTCTAGATCCTAAGGTGTCCCTTTAAGGTATTGATGTTGTCATGTTTTCTATTTTCTAATGTAGGCCTGTATTGCTATTAATTTTCTCCTAAGTATTGCTTTTGCTGTGTCCCATAGCTTTTGGCAATTTGTTACTCCATTGAAATTCTTCTCAAAAATATTTTTAGTTCTTCCATCATTTTTTCTGATCCAGCTGTTGGTGAGCAGCACGTTTTTTGTCTCCAGTCTTCCTTTTTACAGTCAGTCAAGATCTCTGTTGCAATGTGGTATGATACTGTGCTTGGTATCATTCTTATATTTTTGATTTTATGTAGTTCAATCTGAGTTCTAAGGTGTGGTCTGTCTTAGAATAGTTGCCATGAGCACTTAAGAGATTGTATATTTCATTTTCTGAAATTGGAGGGTCGTGTATAAGTCCATTAGTCCTAGTCCTTCTAGTTTCTGATTTAGGGCTCATGTCTTAGCTGGTGTTCTGCCTAGTTGATATTTATAATGGTATTAATGGTGTGTTAAAATCTCCCACTACTATCACATTTCCATCCATATGTTTCTCCAGCTTAATGAGCAAAATCCTTATGTATTTTGCTGGCTCTACATTTGGTGCATAAATGTAAATTAGAATTAGTATTTCTTGGTGTAAGTTTCCCCTGACCAATAACTATTACCCATCTTTGTCTCTGAGCACTTTCTTGAGTGGTTGAATGTAATTTGGTCTAATATAAGTATAGCTGTCCCAGCTTTTTATCCCAGTGACTTGAATAATTGATTTCCACCCTTTTATTCTAAGCATGTGTCTGTACTGATCTTTTAGGTGTGTTTCCTGCAGGCAGCAGTTATCTGGTATTTGTTTCCTGATCCAACCCCTTAATTTGTGTCTTTAATGGATGAGTTAAGTCCATTGACATTTAAGATTATTGACAGTTACGGTTGTTGTTCTGTTATATGGTTTAAGGTTATTTTTGTTGCAATTGAGTATTTGTGTTGAGCAATTGATCTCTGAGAATTTCATTAAGAGTTGGTCTGGTTAGCACAAATATTGTGATTTATTTTTTCTCTGAGAATATTTTAGTCCTCCCTCCCATGTAAATGACAGTTCCAAACTAGTGTACTCTAGGTTGGAAGTTTCTTTCATTCTGTAGTCTAAATATGTCGTTCCACTGCCTTCTTACTTGAATTGTTCAAATAGAAGGTCTGATTTGATTGTTTTTGTTTTTACTTTGTACTTGAGGTTATTTTTCTCCCTTCTTTAAATAATTCATCTATCTCTTTGTGTTTTTTTTTTTTTTTGCCATTTGGGTTACTTTATGACTTGATGTTGGTCTACCATGGTTTATTTTATTTAGAACTCCTTTGGTCTCTTGGATTTTTACAGGTGACTCTTTCTAGAGGGTTGGAAAATTCACTGATATTATATCCCTCACTACCTTTACTTCCCACTTCTCTTTTTCCTCTCCTGGCATTCCTATAAGTTGTAGATGATTTCTTTTTGTCTTTTTCATTAAGCACATTACATTTTCTTCTAATTTTTATTCATTGTTCATTAAACACCTTACATTGTCTTCTAATAATTTGTCTCTCATTTCTTTTTTTTCTTTTTTTTTTTTTTTTTGGTTTTTGGGCCACACCTGGTGGTGCTCAGGGGCTACACCTGGCTGTATGCTCAGAAATAGCTCCTGCTAGGCACGGAGGACCATATGGGACACTGGGATTCGAATCAACCACCTTTGGTCCTGGATCGGCTGCTTGCAAGGCAAACGCCACTGTGCTATCTCTCTGGGCCCACATTTCTTTTTTTTTTAATGTAAATGCAAGGGAGTTTACTCAAATATGTTTGGACCAACATCTCCAAAAAATGTTTACATGACAATTTTAAAGGATTCCAAGACTTGTTAATGGGGATCCCCAACTCTGAGAATTGATCTTTTTAAAATTATTGGAACTTAATTTTTTCATATTTTAATAGTATATTTATTTAAGCACCATAATTACAAATATGTTTGTAGTTGGGTTCCAGTAATAAAAAGAACACTCCCCACCCCTACACCAGTGCAACATCCCCAACACCAGGGCCCCTCATCTACATACCCCACCCTGCCTCTATTAGAGACAGGCATTCTACTTCTCTTATTTATTTATTTATTTATTTATTTATTTATTTATTTTGGTTTTGGGGCTACACCAGGTGATGCTCAGGGGTTACTCTTGGCTATGCATTCAAAAATCACCCCTGGCTTGAGGGAGCATATGGGACACCGGGGGATCAAAGTGCAGTTCATCTTAGATTAGTGCAAGCAAGGCAAGTTCCCTACTGCCTGCACCACTGCTCTGGCTCCACTTATAACAATTTTTATGATAGTTGTTAGTGTATTTATTTCTCTAACTGCACTCACCAATCTTTGTGGTGAGTGTCAGATAGTGGTCCAGTTCTCCGGCCTTTATCTCTATTGTCTCTGGCCATTATTATGATAATGTCTTATTTTTCTTAAAACCAATAGATGAGAGAGACAATTCTATGTTTATCTTTCTCCCTCTAACTTATATAACTCAGCATAATAGTTTCCATTTTCATCCATGTAGAAGAAAATTTTATGACTTCTTCTCTCCAGATGACTGCATAATATTCCATTGTGTATATGTTTCAGTTTCTATAACAATGCATATGTTGAGTCATCTTGATATTTTCCAGGTTCTGGTTACTTTAAATAGTGCTGTAATGAAAATTTTTGTAAGGTGGTCATCTTTGTATTTTGTTTTTGTGTTCTTAGGGTATATCCTGAGGTCTGGTATAGCTGGATAACATAGGTGCTCAAATTCCATTTTTTGATGAATTTCTATATTATTTTCCATAAAGGTAGGACTAGATAGCATTCCCATAGCAGTGAATAAGAATTCCTTTCTCCCATGTCCTTGCAAGTACTGATTGGACTTGTTCTTTGTGATGTTTGCCAGTCTCTGTGGCCTGAGATACTTCATTTTTGTTTTGATTTTCATTTCTAATGATCAGTGATGTTGAGCATTTTCTCATGTGCCTTTTGGCCATTTATATTTTTTGAGAACGTGTCTGTTCATTTTTTTCTCCCCATTTTTGACAGGGTTAGATTTTTTTTGTTAAATTTTGTCAGTATCAACATGCACCAGTTCTAAATTGATAACCTGACAACAAAGAAATGGGAACAACTTGATCCAAGAGCAAGTTGTTCTTCCTCACCAGCCAAGGATAAGACAAAATCAGAAGACTTGTCACCCTTTGATCTGTACAAAAGCCAAGATCACTTTAAACAGATGACTGGTTGTTACAATCAGGACTGGACAGTACGCATTCTGGGTCCAACAACAACAATAACAACAACAAAAAGCACTAGCCTACCATTTGGTCTACGATCTGTGCAACAGACAGGAACTTCAATTCCAGAGGTCTGACTGAGACAATCGCAACTGAATGGGTCTTCTGGAAGCATAACGATAGACTCTATCCAAGGCTCCATCCTAGGAGCAACATAATGACCAAGACCACCAACTACAGAAGATGAATTAGAATGACACCGAAGAAGCAAAACTGCTAGAACCACGAAGAAACACTTCATCATAAGCTCCATTCCTTGAGCTGTACAGACACCAATATCTCTAGATACAGAGGTTCTATTTTACCATCCATACTATCTCTCCGGCTCCATTGCCTAATTTCTATATCAAGAAATTCCAGCATTATGTTGAAAAGGAGTGGTGAGAGAGGGCAGGCCTGTCTTGTACCAGATTTTACAGTATAGGCTTTTCGTTTATCTACATAAAGACTAATATTTGTCATTTCTTCTTGTAGATTCTCTTGACTATATTGAGAAATGTTCCTTCCATTACCATCTTGATGAGATTTTTTTTTATCAAAAATTGGTGTTGGACCTTAACAATTGCTTTCTCTGCATCTATTCATATGATCATATTTTTAATTATCTTTATGTAAGCACCTTGATTACAGACATGATTGTTGTTGGGTTTCAGTCATATAAAGAAACCCCCTTTCGCCAATGCAACATTCCCATCATCAATGCCCCCCTTGTTTGAGACTGGCCTTCTACATCCCTCCTCCCTACCCCCCGCTTGTTTGAGACTGGCCTTCTACATCCCTCATTTATTCACATTGTCATGATAGTTGTCAGTAGTTGTTTCTCTAATTGCACTCACAAATTATTGTGGTGAGCTTCATATCATGAGCTGGATGTCCAGCCCTCATCTCTATTGTTTCTGGCCATTAATACAATATATCTTTTATTTTTCTTAAAACCCATAGAAGAGTGAGACTATTCTGTATATCTCTGTCCCTCTGAGTTATTCCATGTACATCTATGTATAGGAAAATTTTATGACTTTGTCTCTTCTGATGGCTGCATAATATTCCACTGTGTATATGTACCACAGTTTCTTTAGCCATTCATCTGTTGAAGGGCATCTTGGTTGTTTCCAGAGTCAGGCTATTGTAAATAGGCTAAATAATTCTGATATAACCATGGAAGATTGTAAGAATTCAAGAATTTATCCCTATCTTCTAATTTTATTTGTTTTTGTAGAACTTATTCATTTCTTCCAGGTCTCATATTTTGTGACATAGAGTTTCTCAAAGTAGTTTATGATTACCCTTTAAATATCTGCAGTATCTAGAGTGATCTTCCCCTTTTAATTTCTTGTCCAGATAATTAAGGTTCTCCTTTTCTTTGTGAATTTTGCTAATAGTTTATTAATCTTGTTTATTTTTGCAAAGAACAAACTTTTGCTTTCTTTGATCTTTTGGATTATTTTTAGATGTCCACTTCTGTAAGTTTTGATATTTCCTTCTGCCTAGCTACTTTTGTTTCCTTTGTTTGGTCCTTTTCTCATTTTTTAAGTTGTGTCATTAAGCTATTTATGTAGGGCCCTTCTTCCTTCATGATGCTTGCTTTTAAAGCTATAATTTTTCTTCTTAATACCGCTTTTGCTGTTCCCATAAATTCTGGTACTTTTTTCTTAATTAACATTTGTTTCCATGAATATTTTTATTTCCTTTTGATTTCATTTCTGTTTCTTAATTGACATTTGTTTTCATGAATGTTTTGATTTCCTTTTGAATTTATTTCTGACTCACTGATTGTTCAGTAGTGAGCTGTTTAATTTCCATGTGTTAAAGTTTTTCTTCTGTGTACCTTTGTAGTTCACTTCTAATTTCAAATGCCTTTTGATCTGAAAAGTTATTCCTACAATTTCTACTTTCTTGATTTTATGGAGATATGTTTTATAAAACAAAAATATATTTAAAAAGCCAGCATGTGGTATATCCTGGAGTATGATTCATGTGCAATGGAGAATGTGTATCCACATTTCTGGGGATAAATTGATATATATATATACACATATACATATATGTATACACATTAGTACACTTTCTTCCATTTCTCCTTTCATAGCTAGTCTATTCTTCTTGAGTTTCAGCCTGGTTGATCTAACAAGGGGTGACAGGGCAATGTTGAGGTCTCCCATTATTATTGTTCTGCTATTGATATCTTCTTTTAGATTGCCAAAATTATATTAAATATATGCTTGTCCTTCTCTGGGTGTTATTATATTTAGCAGTGTGATTTCTTCTTGTTTTACCCATTACTTGATTGTTATAAAATGTCTAATGTTGCCCCTTTTAACTTTTCGAAGTCTAAAGTTGTATCTTCTGATATTAATATGGCCACTCCAGATTTTAAGGGAGTTGTTTGCTTGGATTATTTTCCTCCAACCTTTGATTTTGAGTCTATGTTCGTTCTATTCAGATGTGTTTCTTGTATGCAGTAGAATGTTGGATTCATCATTTTGATCCAATTCTGCAACTATGTGTCTCTTAACTGATGAATTGCCTGCCATTGAGAGAGAGAGAGAATTGTCATGGGATATAGTGCCATCTTTGTGTAGAAGTTTGGTGTATCTGTTGTCAGTCTTGTCTTAAAGTAGACCTTTAAGTATTTATTTTAAGGCTGGTTTTGAGTCCATAAAGTTTCTGAGCTTCTGTTTATCCATGAAGCCATGCATACTTCCGTCAAAACTAAAAGTGATCCTGGCTTGTTGCAGTATTCTAGGTGAAGCATTCATTTTACTGAGTTTTGTCACTTCACCCACCAGTCCCTTCTGGCCTTGAGGGTTTCTTGTGACAGGTCTGTTGTAAATCTTAAGTATGCTCATTTGAATGTAATTTCCTTTTTAATCTTTCTGCTTATATAATTCTATCCTTACTTGTGGGATTCATCATTGTTATTAGGAAGTGTCTTGTGGTAATTTTCTTCAGGGCTCTTTTAGCTAGTACTCTTTGGGTATGCAGGATTTGGTTGCATGGAACCAAACTTCGGGAGTTTCTTTGCAATGCTGTTGAAGCTTATTGGTTCTTCCTGGGGATTTTTTTCTGGGTCTCTTTGATTCCAACGATTCTTTTCTTGTTTTTGTTGAGTTTATCAAAGTCTTCTATTTTCATCTGTTCATATTTTTTAGTAATTCTCCATTGTCTGATCATTTTCATTATGTCTCTTTTACAATCTCTTCTGTTGTCTGGACTTTTTATGCATCTTTTCTGCCAGCTCACTGATTCTATCCTCAGCTGCTTTTACTTTGTTGGAGAGGCTTTCCATTGAGATTTGGAGTTTTCTGATTTCTATCTTAATATCATCTTGAATTTTATTTTTGGTCCATTCGATTTAATCTATGCTTTCTTTGAGTTCTATGAATATCCTTTATATTCTTTCTTAAACTTTTTTTTTTTTTTTGGTTTTTGGGCCACACCCGGCATTGCTCAGGAGTTACTTCTGGCTGTCTGCTCAGAAATAGCTCCTGGCAGGCACGGGGGACCATATGGGACACCGGTATTCGAACCAACCACCTTTGGTCCTGGATCGGCTGCTTGCAAGGCAAACGCCACTGTGCTATCTCTCCAGGCCCTCTTAAACTTCTTATCTGAGAGTCTATCTAGATGGATGGCACGTTTCAAGTCTTTAGAGCTGTGATCTTTATTCTGTATGCTTGGTGTTGGCCTGCTTTGTTTCCCCACTTATCACCCTCGCAATTTAGTTTCTTCTACGTATTATAGTGGGGTTCATTGGCTAGAAGATGCATGCATCTGTGAAGCAAAGTAATGTGGCAGAGCTCTTTTGGCTCTGCACTTCATTGGCTGGAATACCTCACCTCTGAAGAAGATATCATTCTCTGAAGGGAGAATCAAAGTCAAGGACACTGAACAGCAGAGAAGATGAGTTCACAATGTTTGCCATTTGTCAAAACTCACAGAAGCAATCAGCTCTGCCCTGTATGAGGACAGCTCACCCCTGAAGAAGTGACCTTAGAGAATGATCTGGACAGAGAGGATCAAAGTCCAGGACACAAAACAGCCGAGAAGCAAGTTCAGAGTTTCTTCCATGTGTCAGAGCAAACAGCAGCAGTCAGCTCTGCCTTTTGTGTGTGGGAATAGCTTACCTCTGAAGAAGTGCCCTCAGGGACTGATCTGGGAAGGAGGATCAATGTTCAGGACACAACACAGCAGAGAATGCAGATTTCAGCGTCTGTTGTGTGTCAGAGCACACAGGAGAGATCAGCTCCACCCTTTGTGGGCTGGGTCAGTTCTCTTTTGAAAAATTGCCCTTTGGGAATGTTCTGGGCATGGAAGATAAAAGTCATGGACACAGCACTGCAGAGAAGGCGGAGTTCATCCATGGCTAATTTTAAAGGCTGTTTTTTTTTTCTCAGCAGCTTTTCAGTCTACTGCTTTTCATTAAACACCGGGACCATTTACCCAATTTTAATTTTCTTATTTGTGTCATTAAGTTATTTAAGTAGGCCCCTTCTTCCCTCTCGATGTGTGCTTGCAAAGCTATAACTTTTCCTTTTATTACTGATTTTGTTGTGTCCCACAAATTCTGGTAATTTTTGTCTTCATTCATATTTGTGTCCAGGAATCTTTTGATTTCCTCTTTGATTTCATCTCTCACCCACTGATTGTTCAGTAATGAACTGTTCAATTTCCAGATGTTCCAGTTTTCCCTCTGTATTTGTTTGTAGTTCACTTCTAATTTCAGTGTATTGTGATCTGAGAAGGTATTTTGTATATTTCTATCCTCTTGATTTTATGGAGGTATGTTTATGGGCCAGTATGTGGTCTATTCTGAAGATTGGCCCATGTACACTGAAGAAGAATGTATATGTAGTTTTCTGGAGGTGGATAGAACTCTCTCTCTATCTCTCTATCTCTCTATCTATCTATCTATCTATCTATCTATCTATCTATCTATCTATCTATCTATCTATCAAATAGTCTAATTACTTCCATTATTCCTATTAAAGTTAGTATATTATTATTAGGTTTAATATTGGTTGATTTATCAAGGGGTGACATGGTGGTGTTGAAATATCCCATTATTATTGTGTTGCTATCAATGTCTCCTTACAGAATTTTAATATTTGTTTTATATATTTTGCTGGTCCCTTATTAGGTGCATATATGTTTAAGAGTGTGATATCTTCCTGTTTTACATATCCCTTAATTATTAAGAAATGTCCATATTTGTTTTGGGGCCACACACTTACAAAATTTTAAGTTTAAAATTTATATCATCTGATATTAATATGGCCACTCCAACTTTTTTGTTTTGTTTTGGTTTTAGGGGCCACACCTGGTGACCCTCAAGGGTTACGTCTGGCTGGGGCCTCAGAAATTGCTCCTGCCTCAGAGGACCAAATGGGACGCCAGGATGAATCTCAGGTCTGTCCTGGATTAGTTTTGTGCAAGGCAAATGTCCTACCACTGTGCTATCATTCTAGCTGCCCACTCCAGCTTTTTTTAAAGAAGTGTTTGCTTGAATTATTATCTTACAACATGTGATTTTGAGTATGTGTTTGTTCTGACTATTCAGATGTGTTTCTTATTGGTAGCAGAATGTTAGATTCAGCTTTTTTATTCATTTTTGCCACTTTGTGTATCTCTTTTTTGTTGCTGTGTTTGGGCCACACCGGGTGACGCTCAGGGGTTTCTCCTGGCTATGCACTCAGAAATCACTCCTGGGTTGGGGGACCAAATGGGACACTGGGGGTTAAACTGAGATCTGTCCTGGGTCAGCCACATGCAAGGCAAATGCCCTACCGCTGCACTATCGCTCCAGACCCCACTTTGTGTCTCTGAATTGATGCATTTAGTCTATTGACAATGAGAGAAATAATTGAAATAGGATTTAGTGTCATCATTGTGTACATATTTGGTGTGTCTCTTGATCAGTCTTGTCTTAAAGAAGACCTTTCAGTTTTTCTTTTAAGGCTGGTTTTTATTTTGTAAAGTTTCTGAGATTTTGTTTATCTGTGAAGCTAAGTATAGTTACATCAAATCTGAAAGTAAGTCTGTCTGGGTGGAGTATTTTAGAAGAAGCATTCATTTTATTGAGTTTTGTCAATATATCCCACCACTGCCTTCTGGCATTGAGGGTTTCTTTTGACAGGTGTGCTGTAAATTCTAAGGATGTTCATTTGAATGTAATTTCTCTTTTTGAATTTGCTGCTTTCAGTTTTTTATCCCTATCTTTGGGATTCGTCATTGTGACTAGGATGTGTCTTAAGGTAATTTTGGGGGAGATCTTTTTTAATTTGTACTCTTCGGGCATGCAGGTTTTTGTTGCATTCACCCTTTAGCTCCTGGAGTTTCTTCAATGATTTTCTTGACTGTGGATACTTCCTGGGAGATTTTCTTTCTGAGTCTCTGGGATTCCAATAACTTTTATGTCATTTATGTTGAATTTATAAAAAATCTATTTTCATCTGTTCATATTTTTAAGAATTTATTGTCTGATTGTTGTCTTACTATAAATTAATGAGTCCTAGGGCTGATTTGTGGATGGTGAGGCCTTTCTGAGCTCGACCCAGCTCCCACAGCCCCTATGCTCTTGCAGGTCTGAAGGTTTCAGGGTGAGGGTGGAGAGATTCACAAAGCAGTCAGATGAAGTTCCAGGAGTCAGAAAGCTTTATTTCACAGTCACTACCGCCATGTACACCTCCTCACACGGCCTCTATACTAAGCATTTTCCTAGCAGCTACTTTTCTACTCCTTCTGGCTCTCTCAGCATCTTTCTCCTTTTAAACTGCTTTTTCCAGGCTTTCCAACTGGCTTCCAGGCTGACTAACTCCATTTGGTGCTGCTGCTGCTGCTTCTTTGATGATGCTCAATTGCCAATGCTGAATCTGATGCTGAATTGGTGATACTGAATATGTTGCTTAATCTCTGATGATGATGCCTCTCATAAACTTCTCTAACTTTCCTTCTTATCCCCTTTTCTCTCCCCCATGCAGACTCCTATACCCACCCATTCCAGGTGTGGGCCGTTCTGATCATTCAGGTGGGATAAATAAGAAGTTGGGGGAGGGATATCCACATCTGATCATTTTTTGATCATTTGTTTTAAGGATTTTTTCTAATCTCTTTTGTTGTATGGGGTTGTTATGCATCTCATCTTCCTGCTCAATGATTGAATCCTCAGCTGCTGTTACTGTGTTGGAGAGGCTTTCCAGTGAGATTTTCGTTTTGCCTGACATTTTTCAGTCCTGATTTAGTTTGGAGTTTTCTGATTTCTATTTTCATATTTTGTTGATCCTTATTTGTGTTTTATTCAGCTCAATCTATGCTTTCTTTGTGTTCTCTGAACATCCTCCATATTTCTTCTTTCTCTGAGAGGCTATATAGGTGTTGGGCACTTTTCAGATCAACAGAGCTGCCATCTTCATTTTCTATTCCTGTTGTTGGACTATGTTGTTTCCCCATTCTTGCTCCTGTAGTGTGGTGTTTTCTGCGTGCTGTGCTAGGGTTCATTGATTAGAAGATGTGTGTGGCCGTAGAGAGGCCAGGCTCCTCTGGCTTCACACTTCTTGTGAGTGCCAGCTCACTTCTTATTGCATACCTTCCTCAGATGCTTCTAGGTAATGTTGGTCCCAAAACCCATTTCAGCATGTCAGGACAACAGCAGCTACTTGTAAGGTTTTCGGTGGTGATCAGGCTCAACCCTCAATTTGATGTTTTCTATGTCTTTTGCTCGCATTTCTTGGTTAGAAGGAATTCAAATGAATTGAATTTTTAATATTGTATGCTGAAGTGAAATCTATTTTTGGAGTTATTATTACTTCTATAAACATTGTAGATAGATTGAAATAAAACTAGACTTCTCATTTATAATATCCATACTAATTCTGAGTATCTATGTATTTTTTGTTGGGACTATTAACTCACTCTTTAAACATTTACCTAAATACAATAGGCTAAACTGGGCATGTATTTTTTAGCCATACTCAGTAGTACTTAGGAGTTATTCCTGAATATACATTCAGGAATCATTCCTGACAGGTTAGAGGGTACAAAATGGGATACTAAAGATAGAACCTGGGAGGAATGCTTGAAAGGCCACGACCTTATCTGCTGTACTATCACTCTGGCCCCAACCTGGGCATTTATTATTTTAACAATAATATTAAAATATTAAGCTCAATTATAAAAGTTCATTGTTTTTGCATGCTTAACTTCTATTATTATTATATTGGTCCAATCAAGCTATACTCTCTAATTTCTAATCCCAGTGTGGGGAAATAATCCTCTAAATTCTAGAGGAAGAATCTATAATTTCACATGATAAATAGCCTAGAATTGAGGAAAAATAATTGGAGTACTCTTTATATTTAAATGTGATATATAATCTCCTTTTTTAAAGTATGTATTTGTAGGGGCCAGAACAATAGAACAATGGATAGGGTATTTTCTAAGTACATGGCCTACCCAGGTTTGATCCCATAATCCCAAATGGTCCCCTGAGCCTTCCAGGAGTGATTTCTGAGCACAGAGCCAGGAGTAACCCCTGACTGCTTCAGGTGTGATTGTTAAAAGAAAAAAATGCGTTTTCATATTTATATATACATATTGTAAACATGTATCAACCATCTTTAATTAATCTTTAGTGATTCTTTATGTAAAAATGTCATTTTTTCTTTTTTCTTTTTCTTTTTCTTTTTTCTTTTTTTTGGTTTTTGGGCCACACCCATTTGACGCTCAGGAGTTACTCCTGGCTATGTGCTCAGAAATCGCCCCTGGCTTGGGGGGACCATATGGGACACCGGAGTATTGAACCGCAGTCCGTCCTATGCTAGCACTTGCAAGGCAGACACCTTACCTCTAGCGCCACCTTCCCGGCCCTTTTTTCTTAACAAAGCATACAACTTCAAGAGGAATCCATTTGATAGTGGTGGAAGGCAATGCCAGACAAACTACTCAGAAAACTCAGTCAACTTCTGTGAACAAGAGCTACTTCTGTCTCGGAATTGAATGTGAAACCTTACAAACATATGTTTTGAGGTAGAATATTGATTATACTTAGGGAATAGTGTACAACGTGGATTAGACTAGCAGAGTAGGGAGAAAGATGAAGTTATTTTCAGGAAAAAAGTCTTCACTGCTCCAAGAAATGTTAGTAATGAACCAAGTAAGTAAAGGGGGGGCTAGCATGCAGACAGAATTTACTGAGAGCCAAGACAGACAACAAAGAAGGAGAAATTATATGAGTAAGCTATGCCTTCTGTGATTGAACTGAGGAGGGAAGAGCTCACAATGTGCCAAGAATTCAATATAATGCTCATATCTGTGTGAGTAGGTTATATTTTTATAGAAGACATGAAAGTTCTGATAAGATTTGTGCAGACATTGTATAAACACATGTTTTCTGTACCCTAAATTATACAATTCATCCTTTTATGCATTTATTAATATTTAAGTTGACACCACAAAATTTGTATCACATAATCTACTATTCACTAGAAGTGAGTCTCCAAACTGTTGATAAGTAAACAAATTTTGTGTATTCCATGCTGTGACAGTTCTGAAGTTAGAATTAAAATTAATAAGTGAGACTTGAACTTAGCAGAAATTCATGTATATCTATAAACTGTGATAATAATGATCTGGATAGGAGAAATGTGGATATTTAACAGCAGAATCTAGTTTTGATTCAAAAGAATGCTTAAAATTACATTAGAGTCTCAAAATATTAACAGAATAGCTAAGGAAGAAATGCTGGGGAGAAAGTTTTATAGAAAAAGGGAATCATGATTCTCAGTAAATTAATTAATAAATACTTAGTAAAGCTTATTCTGGAGCAGAATAAAACCAACTGTACAGAGCAGTAGTTCTTAAATTTTTATTTTGTTTTATTAAAGTATTGTGGTTTACAAACTTACTCATATTTGAGTGATAAATGCACAGTTTTTTTTGCTCCAATTTTAACATCAGTGTCAACTTCCCTCTATCACTATTTCCCTTCCTTACACCCAAATTCCCCCATAGCCTGCTATCTTGACCTTTTAAGTTTCTTTTTTAAAGTTTGGGTCATATGTTTACAGTGTTGTTGACTCTGTGGTTTTATATCATTCATTATTTATTAACAACACTGATGTACCTACATCCCTTTGATCCCTGCTTTCTGTTGATTCTCATTATTTATTTCTTCTACACATCCTACCACTCAATTTCTTTCTTCTTCTCATTATCCTCTGGGGCCAGGGTTTATCTAATTATCCCCTGCCTTAAACAATTGCCTGTTCTCATTTATATATTTTACATATAAGTCATATAATCTTGTATTTAGTTTATCCTTCTTCTGGTTTATTTATTTAACATGATTACCTTCCAATTCTATCAATTTTCAGTGGGTCACATGTTTTCATCATTCATTAGAGCAGTAGTTTTAAACCACAGTGTGAGAAAACTTGAACAAACTGGTTGTGGATAGTACAAGGTGCCTTTCCATTAATTTTTAAAAATGTGGAAAACCACTGTTGTGAACAGTGAGCTACAGGAGTAATGTGTGATAAATCTTGAGTGAAGAGTAGGGACTAATTTTTCTTATAGTCCTAATATGAGGATATATAATATAATATAATAAATATAATAAATATAATATAATATAATAAATATAATATAATATAATATAATATAATATAATATAATATAATATAATATAATATAATATAATATAATATAATATAATATAATATAATATAATATAATATAATAAATATAATATAATATAATATAATATAATATAATATAATATAATATAATATAATATAATATAATATAATATAATATAATATAATATAATATAATACAATACAATACAATACAATATAATACAATATAATACAATATAATATAATATAATATAATATAATATAATATAATATAATATAATATAATATAATATATAATATAATATAATATAATATAATATAATATAATATAATATAATATAATATAATATAATATAATATAATATAATATAATATAATATAATATAATATAATATAATATAATATAATATAATATAATATAATATAATTAATATAATATAATATAATATAATTAATATAATATAATAAAATAAAATAAAATAATATAAAAGTCCTAATATAAGAACTAATATAATAAGAGAATCTTGTTCCTGAAAGCACATTAAAATCTTGTTCACAGTTCCCTTTCTAGAGAATGTGATTTGGAATGATGATTGAGCAATGGGTTTTCAAAATGTTCCAATGGGCGAATATATTCCAAGTGTAACATTTAACCTTTCTCCTCAACAGAAAATGACTTCACTTTCATTTTTATGTCTTGGAACATTACAGATTTTTCTCACATTTAAATGCTATATTTTCTCCTTCCTTAGTTGAAGATAGAGTGTCCTTTCTCTTTGCTCTTTGATGCCTTGACTATTTACAGCATTAAAGAACACATGGAACAAACAGTCGCAAATTTGCAGACAACTTTGAACTTATTCTTCACCCTACAGTTGTCTTGAGTTTTTGTTCCTTTCATCTTTCCCATGCACTTCAAAAATTTTGTAGGAAGATTTGACCGCTGTAGATATTTGATTTGTTTTAAATTGTATAGACTATCACTTAAGAGGAGACAAATATACAAGACTGTACTATATCTCTAACTATTAGATTTACATTCATAAGGGTGAATAAGCTTACACCCATTCCCATTATTTGGCTGTCTTTGAGATAAGCACAGGCAAAAGTAATTGTCATTTTTGATTTAGTGTTCTAAACAAATTGGAAAAAATATGGTGCTTTGTAAGCTCTAAATTTGATCTCACTTTAATGGTTTTTATTTTCATTATAATTTTTAAAAGTTTGAAGTAAACATGTCCAACTCTTGTTTATTCATATATTTTTGTGAAATGTGCATCTAAATATTAATTTGCTTTGAATGTTCCTAGCTTTGTTTATGTTTGGCTTTAATATGTTAAAGGCAGACTCCATTTAAAAATTTTAATAAAAAATTCTGTCTTTGATACTGAGTTATTAAGAAAGGAATAAATTAAACCTAAGGCATTTAGAGGGAAATTCCCTGGCATGTTTTATGAAAATAGCCAGAATCCAGCAGTATTATTACTCGTGTCTTTATGAACCTCAAGTTTTTAATTCTAGCTTTTATTATTCATGGAAAACAAAATCACTTAAATAAAATCTCAGATATTTTGTAGCAAGCACTATTAAGTGACAGCTAATTTTATTTTACTAACAGTACTCTTCAAGAAAATATGAGGAGCAAAAGGGATAATAATATTTTTACTTTGAAACTGCTGTATCAAGTTGATTCCCTTTGAAGGCAAGGAGAGCAAAAGTAAAACCAATTAAATTTAAACAGTAAGAAATTATTTTATTTTATTGACCAAAAATTTCCATAACTATTGAATACAGAGAATCAGTCACACTTTTAAGGATGTGTTGATCCAGGATCCATTTCACCATTCTCCCTATGTCAAGAAGTTCTTCAGGATTATTTTCCTCTTAATACCAAGATAGTCTGACAAAATCATTAAGCATAACATCCAAACACAAATGACATATTCCTTGGCATTTTGGGCTTCTTTTTCATTTAAATATTTTTGATTTTGAGGCCATATTTGGCAGTTATTCAGGACTTACTCCTGGCTCTATGGCTACTCCTAGTTCTATGCTCAAGGATTACTCCAGCAGGCATAGGGAACCATATGTGGGAGGCTTAGTGGACTATATATAGTGTCAAGAGATTATATATGGCCCAGGGGCATGCAAAGTACTCACTATACTATCCCTCTGGCTCTGATCTCTTTGTATATTTTGTGGTATTAGAGCCATACTTTGCTATTTTTCAAGCATACTCCAGGCTCTGTGCTCAGAGGTCGCTCCTGGAGGGACCAAAGGGACCAAACCCCAGTTGGCAATGTGTAAGACAACGAGCCTACTCACTGTACTATCTCTCTGATATCCCCACTCCAATGTTTCCTTTTTATAAAGCAAGGAAATATTTCATATTTTCACCTCTTCTAAAATTTTATTAACTAGATTTGTGCAACAATTACACTTAGACAATCTATGTCCAAACGAAAGAAAATGGTTTCACTAGTATGCTTTAAATTTAATCAAGAACCATATATTGAAGCTGGTGCCTAAAAACATGGTCCTGCAAAGTAGAGTAGATACTTTCTACCAATTGAGGAACAAAACCAAGAAAAGAAAATGAACCTATATGGAAGGGAGCTATAAAATAGTGTTGCTAAAATAGTTTTGAGTGAAGGAGTTAATAACTGGAAGCATCTTATTTTCTTATTTAGATGAGCATTTTAAGAAATTTATTGAGACACTGTAATTTACAAATTTGTTCATAATAGAGTTGTTTCTGGTATACAATACCAGTCCTGCCACCAATGTCCCCCTTCCTTTCACCAATATCTCCAGGTTCTCTTCTGTTCCTGCATGCCCCTGTGGCAGGCAATTACCAAATTTATTTCATAATACTTGGTCCAATAAAACTTAAATAATAACAAATAGAGTTATCAGAAAATAAATAAATAAAAGTTCATTTTTGATGATTAATTGCTGTATGTTTGTAGCCTTTCTTAATTTACTAGAGAGCAATCTGTTAATGAGGGCCATTCTCAATGCCACTTGTTGGAAAATTTGTTCTATTTATTAGAGATTTTTTTTTTAATGATTTTTGTAAAACTGGTTTCAGGGTTATAGATTTCCTATGATGTTGCCTTTCAATGAAGCTCTGTACAGTCCTTATATTCTGAATGTTATTCTGTCAGGATAGAGTATTCTTGATGAGATGTTCCTCTTGTTGAGTTTTGTACTAAACTCATCTATATTCTTCTGGTTCCTAGAGTCTTATTTGATAGATTTACCGGTATTTATTTAGCCTTTAAATTAAGGGTATTTTTTATGTTAAATTTCAAGACATTTATAAGTCTACTTTAAATTTATATTATGTTTAAACTTTCACAAGCATGAAGAAAGCCCCTTTCTGAAAAAGTACTAATCTTATAATTGATGTATTCAAATTTTATAACAAAAGTGGAAACAAGTGTAGATAGATAGAACCATTGATGAGGCACTAGCCTTGCATGCAATACTTCAGTGTTTGATACCTTGCACTACATACATTCTGAAAGCTCCATCAGGACTCATCTCTGAGCACAGAATCAGAAGTAGGCCCTGAACACCTGGGTGTGGCCCAAAACAATAAAAAATAAGTAAACCATGTATAGTAATGTATAGTAATTTTTTTAAATAAAGCTTTTCGGAACTGCAGAGATAGTACACCAGAAAGGTGCTAGGTTTGCTTACAACTGACTCTGGTTTTATCTTGTTCTCTGATACGTATCTTGACCCCCCAGCACTGCCGGTAATTAGCCCTGATCACCATCATGTGTAGCCCCCCCCAAAGAAATAATAATAATAATAATAAAAAACTTTCAAAAATCTATTAGTATTGTTGGGTTTCTTTCTTTTTGGTTTTATATAAGTAATTTTAGGACTGTTTCCATCTTACACAGTGTGTTTCTGCAGTATGAAAGTGGTATATATTGTCCAGAAAATTAGATTGTAAAAAGGACAGAAAAATAAATCAAGGAGGTGTAGTAATAAGAGGTAAATCAAGGTAATAGGGGCAGAAGGCAAGAGCCTCGGGCTCATTACTGATACAGAGTGGTAATATATCCATATATTTAAACCACAGCACCAACAATACTGATGGTATATAATCTGAACTAGAACAATGAGACTTAAATATGTGCCTATTAAGGAGATAGGCGAGGTTGGAGAGAATCTATAGACATTGGTTGGTTGGACATTGGATGTGGACACTGTTGGTAGGACTAGTGTTAGAATATCAGATGATATACATATAAAAAGAAAATAAAATTAATTACTATTAATTTACCCCTACAATTTAGTTTGGTGCCACAATTTTTATTAGCCAACCTTTATTTTTGTAACCTAAATAGTGAAATGCAATTCATATTCAATAGGTATTTACTATACTGAAAGACAGGAACATTTAAATATTTTTTGCATTTGGAGTCACAATCAGCAGTGCTCTGGACTTATTCCTGGCTCTGTGCTCTGGAATCACTACTAGTAGATCAGAGAACATATGTGTTATTAGGATGGAACCCAGGCTGTCTGAATGCAGGCAAATGCCCTGCCCTGATGTACTATCTCTCTAGCCCCAGGACAAAAACATTTAAACTGTAATGTGGTAGAAGGAAAATTTAGGGTAATTTGAAATCTTGTATTTTTTATTTCTTGGTCTATTTCCAATGATGAAACAGTGCCTGGTACATAATAGTAGGTCAGTAACTGTTTCAATGAAGAAACACCTACAAGTCAAATTGAATTCTCATTACAACATTGTAATTATAGTTGCAAACATTCACTTTGTGTTACCTTAAATAAGAAACAATTCTCTATTTACATGTATAAATTTATATTCTTATGAAATTTGAAATGATATAAAATACTCAGTTATGTCTATGCTATTACCACACTCTTGGTTACAAACTATGTTTCAAATTAATATTGAAAGGTTTTATGACTTTAGTTTTTGTGTTCTTTTTGGTTATTAATTTTAGAAGAACTTTTTCATTTTGCAAAAAATAACCTTTACATTTCACCTACATCTGTCAATTACTTTAAGTAATGAGAAGGAAGATTCAGTTAATGAGAAGAAAAATTCAGTTATCCTCCTCTGTTTAAGGGAAAAGCCCATTCCCTACTTTATGATTCATTCATGTATTTCTCTTTTACTTTAACAAAGAGAATGTTTCACTGCTAATTACCAATTGAATGTAGTTTCTCACCCCCTCACATCAAGCAAGCTTTCACTTTTTAAAACAATTTAACATACTACATTTTAACTGAATGTTGGCAAAAATTAAGCACTTGTACCCATGAGATTCTCACATGTGTGTCTGATGTGTGCACATATGCACATACACTCTTCAGATGATTGTTATAAAACCCAATTCTCAACTATAATTCTGACTTATTATCTATAGCTGCAAAGTCCTTCTTCCTGGGTTTGATTAATTTACTAGAATGTCTGATAGTACTGAGGAAAATCTGTAGTTATTTCACTAAATGCACTCACCACTCTTTATGGTGGGTTTCATAACTTGATCCAGTCCATCTGGCCCTCATCTCCGTAAATTATTTCATTATCTTTTATTTTTCTTAAAACCTATATAAGAGTGAGACAATTCTGTGTCTCTGTCTCCCTCTGACATATTATACAAATACTCCTCGCTTAATGACCTACTTGTTTAGCGACCGCTTACACTTATGACCATCTCTTCACCGTTATTTTTATTTTATTTTAAATATAATTGTCCATTTTGTAAACTCTACAGTACAGTACTGTGGGTTTTGGTACTTTAATGTACCTACTTTACTAACTTTATATTCTGCAATACATTGCAATACTGTGTAAATTACACAACCTCTGCAAATTAAAACAAGTGGAAGTTTTCAGTTTGATCTTTCTCATTATTTTACTTATTCAGAATACTGTATTGTCAAGTACTATGCATATACTCTACTACTGTATACAGTACATGCAGTTCCTCACTTAACGACCAATTCATTTAACGGCCAAGTCTTTGAAACAAAACTCGGTTGTTAAGCGAGAAGTATCTGTACTCAGTAAAATAGATTCCATGTACATCCATGTATAGAAAATTTTCATGACTTCATCTCTCCTGGCTGCTTCATAATATTCCATTGTGTATATGTACCACACTTTCTTCAGCCATTTATCTGATGAAAGACATCTTGGTTTTTTTCAGAGTCTGGCTATTGTAAATAGCATTGCAATGGATACAGGTGTGAGGAAGGGATTTTTGAATTGTATTTTTGAGTTCCTAGGTTATATCACTAGGAGTGGTATATTTGGATCAAATGAGAGTGCGATTTCCAGTGTTTTGAAGAATCTCCATAGTGTTTTCCATAAGGGTTGGGCTAGACAACATACCCACAAGCAGTGAATAGAGTTAAATTCTCCCCACATCCCTGCCAGCACTGATTGATCTTGTTCTTTGTGATGTGTGCCAGTCTCTGTGGTGTGAGATGATACCTCATTGTTCTTTTCATTTGCATCGCCCTGATGATTAGTGATGTGGAGTATTTTTTGTGCCTTTTGGCCATTTGTATTTATTCTTTGAGAAAGATTCAGTTCATTTATTCTCCCCATTTTTGATGGGGTAGATAATTTTTTCATGTTAAGTTCTGTGAGTACCTTAAATATCTTAGATATTAGCCCCTTATCTTATGAGTATTGGGTGAATATCTTCTCCAATTCTGTGGGTGGCTTTTGTACTCTAGGCATTATTTCCTTTGAAGTGCAGAAGCTTCTCACCTTAATATAGTCCCATTTGTTTGTCTCTGCTTCAATTGTTTGGAGACTTCTGGTTCGTCCTTGAAGAAGTCATTAGTTTTAGCATCATAGTTTTTTTACCTACATGTTATTCTATATACCTTATAGTTTCAAACCTGATATCAAAGCCTTTAATCCATTAGCATTTGACCTTTGTGCAGATATTAGATGGAGATCAGAGTTCATATATTTGCAATTGGTTGACAAGTTGACCCAACACCACTTGTTGAAGAGGTTTTTCTTGCTCCATTTTGCATTTATTTATCAAATGTTAATTGCTTGTATATTTGGGGTGCATTCTCTGAAGAGTCTATTTCAGAGATCTGAGAGTCTGTCTTTTTTCCAATACCATGCTGTTTTAATGACTATAGCTTTGTAATACAGTTTAAAATTGGGAACGTGATGCCTCCCATATTTCTTTTTCTATGGTTTGCTCTAGTAGTGGGTATTTATTGTTCCAGATGAATTTCAGCAGTGTTTTATCCACGTTTTTGAAGAATGTTATAGATATCCTTAGAGAGATTGCATTAAAACTGTACTAATCCTTGGGGAGTATTGCCATTTTAATGATGTTACTTATGCCAATCATGTATAGGGTATGTTTCTCCATTTCCCCATGTTCTCTTTTATTTCTTAAAACAAGGTGTTGTAACTTTCTTTGTATAAGTCCTTCACATCTTTAGATAAATTGACTCCAAGATATTTGAGTTTGTGAGTCATTAATGTGAATGGGATTGGTTTTTTGATGTTCATTTCTTCTTTATCATTATTGTTGTATAAGAAAGCTATTGATTTTTGCGTGTTAATTTTGTAGTCTGCCAATTTACTATATGTACCTATTGTTTCTAGAAGCTTTTTGGTAAAGTCTTTAGGGTTTTCTAAATATACGATGCCATCTTCAAACAGTGAGAGCTTGACTTCTTATTTCCTATCTGTATGCCCTTGATATATTTTTCTTGCCTAATTGCTATGGCAAGAAATTTCAGCAATATGTTGTTGAATAGGAGAGGTTAGAGGGCAGCCTTGTCTTGTACTGGATTTTAAAGGAAAGGCTTTCAGTTTATCTTCATTGAGAATAATATTTGACATTGGATTGTGATAGGTAATCTTAACTATATTGAAAAAAAGTTCTTTCCATTCCATTCTTGACTAGAGGATTTACTAATGGGTGTTGAACTTTATTAAATGCTATCTATGCTTCTATTGATATAATCATATGATTTTTATTTTATTTTATATTGTGTATTATGTTGATTGATTTGGGTATTTTAAACCATCCTTGCATTCCTGAAATGAATCCTACTTTGTAGTGGTGTATGTTCTTTTTGATGAGGCATTGGATAGTATTTGGCAGAATTTTGTTGATGATCTTCGCATTTGTGTTCATCAGGGATATTTGCCTATTTTTTTTGCAGCATCTCAGTCTGGTTATGGTATCAAGATAATGTTAGCTTCATAAAAATATTTGAAAGTGTTCCTGATTCTTCAATTTCATAAAAGAAACTCAAGAGGATTGGAAAAAGTTCCCCCTCAAAATATTTTAAAGAATTTATTAGTGAATTCATCTGGGCCTGGGCGTTTGATTTTAGGAAAACTCATGATGACCATTTTAATTCCCATAGTAGTGAAGGGTCTGTTTAGATATGCTAGAAATTCTGGTTTAACCAGGGAAGATTATAAGAGTCTGAAAAAGTATCCATTTATTTCAGGTTTTCATGTTTCATGTATAGTTTCTAAAAGTAGTCTCTGATTACCCTTTGAATCTCTATTACAGTATCTGTGGTGATCTCCCACTTTTCATTTCTAATCAGTTTATTAGTTTTCTATGTGTCTGTTTCTTTGTGAGTTTTGCTATTGGTTTACCAATCTTGTTTTTTTCTCAAAGAACCGATTTTTGCTTTCATTGATCTTTCAGATTTTTTTTGGATTTCCATTTAATTGATTCTGACTAACCTTTATTATTTCCTTCTGCCTACATATTTTTGTTTTGTTGTTATTGTTGACATTTTCTAGTCGTAAAAGCTGTGTCATTACTGAGGTGGGGACAGGCATGTGTGGAGTGTAAGCATGCTGTCTGAAAGATAGAGGGGTGAAATTGACAAGGCCCAACCGACAAGGCTCTGGCAGCTGCTCCACCATTACTTTGGTTGGGACAGGCACACTCGGAGGGTAACCACACTGTCTGACAGCTAGAGGGAGAGGGTAAAATTGAGCAGGCCCAAATGACAGTGCCCTGGCAGCTGCTCCACCATTACTGGGGTGGGGACAGGCATGCTCAGAGGAGAACAGTCTGACAGACAGAGAGGAAGAATTTGACACACATGCAGAACTCTGCCACACCTTCTTACTGGTGAAGAGAGAGGGGAAACCTTGATGTGGTAGGGCAAGGCAGAGGAGACCTACAACTTCTAGCAGGTAAAGTGAGGTAGGAGTCTTGATGGTGGGACCAAATCTGAGGGACTGCTGCCATCATTCCCACCAAGAGCCACACTCCGGAGAAGGAAACAGCCCCACGCCACAGATGAAAAAGAAGGGCTAAAATCAGAAGGCAGTACGCTCCAAGCCAAACCACCACATTCAATATATATAAGGAATATAAGGAAGACACTAACAACCAGGGATATGGAGAGAAATCCCAGCAAGTTTCCAAGTCCACCAAAATGCACAGGCACAATAGATGAGGACCTAAAAGCAGCAATGAAAGCCATGGAAAAAGAAATCAAGGAATTACTAGACAGCAGGTTCAATAAATCCATAGATGAAAAAATCAATCAACTGAAAGAACTTATACAGAAGATGAGAGAAACAATAAAAATGGAAGTAAAGAAAATAAAAACTTCTTAGCAAGCCATAATAGCAGAATTACACAGATGGAGAATAGCATAGAAGAACTTGAAGGAAAACTACAAACCAAAAATGATAAAGAAGCCATTAATGAAATGAAAAGGTAAAGCATTGAAAGAAAAAGTTAGGTATTTAATGAACAACTACAAAAGAAATTATCTACAGAATGAATGAATAACAAAAGCAATGATATAGGAAAAGGGGTAAGAGCAAGTGGTCAAGTAAACAATAGCAGAAAACTTTCCCACACTCTGGAAAAAAGCTCCGGTGGAAATCCAGGAGGTGAAAAGAAACCCTAATAAAATAGTCACTAATAAACCAACACCTAATAAGCCAACAAGGCATGTAGTAATGCAAATGGCAAAACAAAACAAAACTAAAAAACAAGGAGAAAATTAACTCCTTATAGCTAAAAGAAAAAAACCACAAGTACAAGGGAAGGAATATAAGAATCAAACCAGATCTACCATTTGAAACAATTCAAACAAGAATACAGTGGAATGACATATTTAAACAGATGAATGAAAGAAACTTCCAACCTAGAGTCCACTACCCAGCAACACTCTTAGTCATAAGGAAGGGAGGAAACATTCTCAGACAATAAAAAACTTGCATTATTTGAGCAAACAAAACTGATTATAAATGATCTACACAGAGATAAATTATACAATCCAAACCCGGATTTTAACAACAACCACCCTACACAATATAACTGCATAACAGCCCTCTCTGTCAATAATCTCCTTAAATGTCAATGAACTAAACTCTACCATTAAAAGATACATAATAGAGAGTTGGCTTAGAAAATAAAAACCAGATTTCTGCTGCCTGAAAGACATAGACCTACAAGTACAGGATAGGCACAGGTTTAGAGTAAAAGGATGGAAATCAAGCAATGGAAAACGAAAACCACAGGGATGGTTATTCTTATATCAGACCAAATTGCATTGAACCTCAAGAAAGTGATCAGAGACAAAGAGTGTCACTTTTTAATGATCAGGGGAACACTAGACCAAGAAGTACTAATTCTGGTCAATATTTATGCACAAAAAATACAGCCAGCAAAATATTAAGGTATTTGTTCACAAACCTGGAGAAATACACGGAAGACTATGTGGTCATAGTAGGAGATCTCAATACTTCACTATCATCACTGGACTGATCCACCAGACAGAAAACTAGCAAAGACATAAGAACCCTAAACGAGAGATTAGAACTAGGGCTAATGGACTTATATAGGGTCCTCTAACTCCAGAAAGAAGAATAAACATTCTTCTCACATGCACATGGAACCTGCTTCAGAATTGACCCTGCCTTAGGATGTAAATCTAACTTGCATAAAGTCACAAATATAAGGAGTATTGCAAGCACCCTATCAGGTTACTATGCAACAGAGATCAAGATCGACTGTAAAAAGAAGCTATGAAGAAAATTCAGCACCCGGAGATTAAACAGCATGTTGTTCAACAACAGCTAGATCAAAGAGGAACTCAAAAAGAAATAAAAAGATTCCTTGAGACAAACAATAATGAAGAGACAAATTGTTAAAATCTGTGGGACACAACAAAAGCAGTAATTAGGAGAAAACTCATAGCGATACAAGCCTATGTCAGGAAAGAGGAAAATGTCAAAATCAACAGTTTAAAAGGACACCTCAAGGAGTTGGTAAAAACAGCAGCAAAGAAACCCAAACACAACCAGAACACAAGAAATAGTAAAAACCAGAGCAGAAATAAACAACATAGAAACTAATAAAACAATATAGAAAATCGATAAGACCAGGAGTTAGTTCTGTGAATGAATAAACAGGATAGACAAAATTCACCAAAACAAAGAGGGAAAAATAAATAGAATAAAAAATAAAGTGGAGAGATTACAACAGAATAGCAAGAAATCCAATACATCATGAGGACTTATGAATGACTATACTCAGTCAGGATAGGGAACCCAGAAGAAACTGAAAGTTTTTTGGAAAAGTATCATCTTCCAAACTGGTTAAGGAGGACGTAGAATGCCTAAACTGACCAAGCACATCTGAGGAAATTGAATCGGTAATTAAGAAACTCCCCAAGAACAAAGGTCCACGTCCAGATGGTTTTACAGGTGAATTCTATCAAAAATTCTGAGAAGAATTACAAACACTGATCAACAGGATCTTCCAAAACATTGAAAAAACAGGAATCCTTCCTAATTTCTTTTATGAGGCTAATATAACCCTCATTCCCAAAGATGGCAAAGACATCGCCAAAAAAGAAAACTACAGATTAATCTCACTAATGAATAGAAATGCAAAAATGCTCAACAATATCTAAGCAAACCAAATCCAGCACTACATCAAAAAGATTATACACTATGACCAAGTGGATTTCATACCAGGGATGCAAGAATGGTTCAACATACGCAAATCAATCAACATCATACACCACATCAACAACAGGGAAGACAAAAAAAATCACATGATTATAGTAATCGATGCAGAGAAAACTTTTGACAAAATCCAACACTCATTCATGATTAAAACACTCAGCAAAATAGGACTGGAAGGAACCTTCATCAAGACAATTACAAATGTCTATAAAAAGGCCAGAGACAACATTATCCTTAATGGCAAAAACTGAAATCATTTCAAAATGTCAGTAACTAGGCAAGGTGGTCCACTCTCTACTCTTGTTCACTATAGTTTAAAAGTCCTAGCAATAGCAATCAGACATGAGAAGGGAATCAAGGAATCCAAATAGAAAAGGAAGAACTCAATCTCTTTTTTTTTTGCAGATGAGATGATGATGTACATTGAAAATCCTAAAGAGTCCACAGTAAAACTCCTAGAAACAATTAACAAATACAGCAAAGTGGCCGGCTACAGAGTCACTACACAAAAGAAAATAACATCCTTCTATAGAAATAACAAAGTAGAGGAGAAAAAGATTAAGAAGACAAACACATTTAAAATATTATCCAAAAATATCAAGTACCTAGAAATCAACCATACAAGAAAAGTAAGGACCTATGCCATGAAAACTTCAAAACACTTCAGAAAGAAATTGAGGATGACCTAAGAAAATGGAAGAACATCCCATGCTCATGGTAGGTAGAATCAACATTGTCAAAATGACGATCTTACCTAAACTTCTATATAGATTCAATGCAATCCCTATCCAAATTGGGACATCAGTTTAAGGACATAAAACAATCAATTATAAAATTTATCTAAAAAAAAAACAAAAGATGCAGGGTACCCAAATACATACTGAAAAACCAGAAGCTATCTGGCATCTCTTTACCTAACCTGAAGCTTTACTATAAAGCCATATTGGTCAAAACAGCATGGTACTGGAACAAGACAGGGTCTCATACCAATGGATTAGAACAGAGTATCCAGACATAAATCCCCAAATCTGCAGACAACTAATATTTGACAAAAGAGCCAAGATTGTGTAATGGAACACGGTCTCTTCAACTAATGGTGCTGGGTCAACTGGATAATCACATGTAATAAATTAAAAATAAATCCATACTTTACATTTTACACAAATTTCAACTCCAAATGAATTAAAGACCTTGAAATCAAACCACAATCCATAACAATTTTTGAAGAAAAAACAGTCCAATACCTATATATCAAAAAGTCTTTCAGGATAGAATGCCAATGGTAAGAACATTAGCATTAAACCTATATAAATGGAAGTACATCAAACTAAAAATTATCTGCATGTCAAAAGAAATACTAGTTAATACTAGAAGATGGTTAACAGAATGGGAAAAAATTTGCACATAACATGTCAGATAAAAGGCACATATCTAGGACATACAAAGCAGTCAGCAAGGTGAGCTCCAAAAAATCTAATAAAACCAAAGAAATATGGGAAGAAAAATTGAATAGACACTTCTCCGAAGAAGAACAACAGATGGGCAACAGACATGAAAACATGCTCACCTTCACTCAACTTTATGGAAATCCAAATTAAGACAATGAGGTACCATCTTACACCAGTGAGGATAGCTCGCATCAAAAATAATGAGACCAATCTCATTAGTGGGGATGTAGTAAGAAAGGAACTGCTGGTGGGAATGCTGCCTGGTCCAACCTGTATGGAAAACAGTGTGCATAGTGCTCAGTAAACTCAGAATTGAGCTGCTATCTGACCTATCAATTGCTCTCCTGGGTATTATGAAGGACATTCATCCCAAAGTATGTGTGAATTCCACTATTTATTGCAGCACTCAGTACAATAGCCAGATTTGGAACCAACCTCAATGTCCAACAACAGATGAGTGGATCATGAAGATGTGGTATTTATACATTATGGAATAATACATAGCAGTTATCGATGAAACGGTTATGGATTTTGCAGCAACATGGATGGATATCCAAAATATTATGTTAAATGCATAAGCCAGATGATGAAGGATAAATACAGAATGATCACACTTTTCTAAGTTACTTAGAACATACACCATACATACATATAATATTCCAAGAACAAATGCAATGGTCTAATAGGTTAGAAACTCCAAGCACTGTAGTTTTCAACAATTACTGGGGAGAAGTGTTCAAAACAAGTAGAAGACTCGACCATCCATTATACCATAAGGAAACTAGCAACCATGGAAACAATGATTTAGTGAACAGGTATGCAATCAGCCTTTTACAACAAATAATAATAATGTCTTAAGGAGCTTATACACAGATACAGGTGACGAATATGATTGGAAACCAGAGACTCCAGCGGCAGCATTTCCTAACAATATGTTCTAGTGCCTTAATCATATTAGTTATAAAATAATCTCTCAGCTTCTCTGTCCACAGGGATTCTTGAATACAAAGAGTAGACACCTTAATTTGACACATCAGTGCTCAGTCATACTAGATAACATATTAAGTTTGCATTATGAAAATGTCTCAATAAAACACTCCAATATACCCCTTTTCTCTGATTTATGTCCTTTATTAGGACCTGAAGCATATGATTATTCAGACCACCGAAACAGTCAACTGAGAACGACAGACTGATATTACAGGACCTACTCATTGAACACGTTTGGGCAAATTAATATTTCCTTTCTCTCTCTCTTCTCCCTACTTTGTTCCTTCTCTACTTTCTTCTTCCTCCTCTTCTTCATAATCATCAATTCAATCTATATATATATATATATATATATATGAAACCCATACTGATATTTTCTCTTTAGGAAAGGATCTTTGATATATAAGATGCAGCAGATAATACCATATAGGGTAGTCACCTACATAGGTAGGTCCATTAACACATTGTGTTGTATTACATATTTAACGATGGGGCTGGATGGCGATGGATGGTGAGGGATTTCTTTGTGCCACTCCAGGCCACGTGGCTCAGCAACCCCCATGCAGCCGGCGGGTCCCAGGTTAGGTGAACGGCGGAATCAGACTCACAAGCAGGCAGGCCTCAGGAAGCATTATCTTTATTCATGCCCTAGCCACCACGTGTGTGTGGCCTACTCATAACCTTTCAAGCATTCAGCCATTCTTGGCTAGCCCTGCGTCTAAACCCTTTCAGCCATCTTCCTCAGAGCGCCCAGCAGGGCCAAAAGGCAAAAGCCCTTAATCCCATGGCTTCTGGGTTTATCTACCTATTCCAAGACCCCTCCCAGGAATGGGCCGGGTCTTGCAGGTAAGGTCACACCTATTATCTGGTTCCCAAGACCCCTCCCAGAAATGGGTGGGTCTCAGATAGGTACCCTACAAGATGCAGCAGATAATACCATATAGGGTAGTCACCTACATAGGTAGGTCCATTAACACATTGTTTAGTACTCAAGACTTGAAACCTATATGTATCTTAAACAGCTCCAGCAAAGCCCAACCCCATCACTGACGAAATATGAAGAAACTGGGAAAACCTACCAACTCCAAAATACCGACCCAATCTCTTTTATTTGATTTATTAATTTTTTAATTTATTTTTAATTTATTTTTACTATATTTACATATTTTTCTGTTCTCCTCTCTTCTCTTTTGCTCTCCTTTCCTCTCTTTCTTAAGTGATAAATGAGCTATTTATCTTAATTCAACCAGGCCTTAAGAGCTCAGACCCATCCTATTAGGGTCAGACCTCTAACAACACCTTAAGAATAGATCATTAATGTATGTCATTATGTGGGCATGAGTACATAGAGAGAGGAATCCTCTATGAGAGCCAAACCTAAATTGTAAACAATCCATGCCTATAGTGTCTATAGCCCCTCCTATAATCTATCCCTCCTACCCCTTTTCAGAATCCTACAATTTCAATCTGATATGTGACTTACAGTTCTTAACCCAATAGGTATCAAGACCGACCTCCTGCCCCAATAATTTATCACCCAGCTCCCAAGTGAAGGGACACCCACTTAGCTCCACATCTCATCCCCCGGCAAAAAACTACAACCAACACTCCTGCTGATTCATGCTCTGTGGCCCTACTTCTCACCCCCATCAAATATGGACTGTTGCTTGATACCTGATTCAACTGCAGAAGGACCGCCCAGTGCAAGAACTCTACCCAAGCCATTTCTACGACAAATCACTTCTCAAACTCAACAAGACCAGTGTGTGCGATGAAAATGTGACCAGTTTGTGCGATGAAAATGTGCTCCGGATTCCACCCCTTAAGTGAATAACTCAAAAGACAATTGGAAGCCTATATTTTCTTTATAAGTTTAAGACCTCTATAATACTACCTCTAAACCTGTTTATCCCCTCTGTAAGGTAGTCTCCTGTATCACTTTGTTCCCTTAATTACTTTTTGTAAACTCATTTTCATTTATTTTTCCTTTATATATATATGTGTGAGTGCATATATTTTTGTCTTTTTTTGTATTCTTCTATTCCTTAACTTTACCATTTTTAGTTCCGCTGGGTACAATAACCTACAAGAAAAATTCTTGCCTGGGATAAAAGCTCAGGTCAAAACCAGGGTACAGAGATGATGGAGCCTGTCAATCTCATCCCCAAATGAACCAGCAATATAGCATAGCACCATTTCTTTTTGCAAAGGCATACAAAGAAAGGGGAAATTTTACATATAAAAACAAGCTTTTAACTACTAGGGAGAGAAACTCATACATTTTAAGATAAAGGGGCACCTGCCACTTTGAACATATGTCATATGGTTCTAACTTAGACTTCATGTGATTAGACGTGACCGTCCAACCCCAAACTCTAGATCTCAGACATAGAACCGATGCAGTTCTCCGCAACAGCTCCAGGAACCAAATTTCCTCTGGATTATTCTTAATACTGCTCTGAAACCAACATGCACCAGTTTTGATATGACATCCTGACAATGAGAAAATGGCAACAACTTTGTCTAAGAGCAGGTTGTCTTACCTCACCATCTAACTAGAAGATGAAATCAGAAGACAAATATCATTCTTTGGTCTGTGCAAAAGTCAAGGTCATGATCTACAGAAGACTGACTCTGATAACCCAGACTGGGTAAATTTTATTCTGGGACCAGTAAAACATAGGCTTTTGGCCTATGATCTGTCCAACAACCAAGATCTCTAATTCCAGAGGTCTGACTGAGACAACTGCAACCAAGCAGACCTTCTGGAAACATAATGAAAGACTCTATCGTAGGTTTCATTCTACAATCGGTAAAAAAAACCAAGACCACCATCTACAGAAGACTGATTAAAACAACAGGGATGGAACAGAACTTGTAAGACTGTAAAGAAAGACTCCATCCTAGGCGCCATCCTATCACCTGTACAAATACCAAGGTCTCTAGTTACAGAGGCCTGATTTTAAAATCCAAAACTGAGCAGAAAGTTTCTAGACATCACAAAGGGACCTAGGGAATAGAATAAGAGCATGTATGGAGCCTGTAGTTATTCCCATGACAGTATACTTCAAGGACGAAAAAACCCTGTATTTCTTAGGCCAAGGGAATTTTCTTTCTTTTTTTTTTTTTTTTTTTTTTTTTTTTTGGTTTTTGGGCCACACCCGTTTGACGCTCAGGGGTTACTCCTGGCTAAGCGCTCAGAAATTGCCCCTGGCTTGGGGGGGTCATATGGGACGCCGGGGGATCGAACCGCGGTCCGTTCCTTGGCTAGTGCTTACAAGGCAGACACCTTATCTCTAGCGCCACCTTCCCGGCCCCGGGAATTTTCTTTCTAATCTCCACAATATTTAATGTGCCTATGCAATTTGTTTTTAGAAATGTTTAGATTTCCTTTTTGATATAATCTCTGACCCACTCTTTGTTCACTAGTGAACTGTTTAGTTACCAGGTGTTAAAGGTTTTCTTCAGTGTTTCTTTTTAGTTCACGTCTAATTACAGTGCCTTGTGGTCAGCAAAGGTTGTTTGTACAAATTTTATCCTCTTGACTTTATGGAGATATATTTTATGAGTCAGAATGTGGCCTATCCTGGAAAATGATCCATGTACATTGCAGAAGAATGTGTATTCAGTTTTCTGGGAATGGAGTGCCATATATATACATATAAACTTTCTTCCATTTCTCTTTTGAGAACTAATATTTTCTTTTTGTTTTCAACCTAGTTAAACTAACAAGGTGTGTCATTACAGTGTTGAGATTTACCACTATTATTGTGTTGCTATTGATATCTTCTTTCAGGTTTGTCAACAATTGTATTAAATATTTTGCTGGTCCATCATTGGATGCATGTATGTTTAGGAGTGTGATTTCTTCTTGTGCATATCTTTTGATTGGTGTGGAATGAACATCTTTGTCCTTTATAACATTTCTGAGTCTAAAATTTGTTTCATCTCATACTAATATAGCCACTCCAGCATTTTTCAAGGTATTGTTTGTTTGGATAATTTTCCTACAGCCTTTGATTTTGAGTCTATGTTTTATTTGTTTTTTATTATTCAGATATGTTTCTTGTAGGCAGCACAACGTTGGATTCATTCTGTGTCTCTTAATAGGTGCATTTATTCCATTGACATTGAAAGAGAAAATTGATGTGAGATTTAGCGTCAACTTTTTGTAGAAATTTTGTCTGTCTGTTGGTCTTTCCATTTTTTTCTTTTTTGCTTAGAGGAAGGGGCGGGGCGGGGGCAGGGAGGGTGAAGAAGGGAGGGAGGGAAAGAGAAAAAAAGGGCTGGGCGAAAGCCCGGAGGGGGACAGTCTTTCCATTTTTAAAATAGACCATTCAGCTTTTCTTTTACAGCTAATTTTGAGTCTGTAAAGTTTCTGAACTGTTGTTGTCTATAAAGCCATGTATACATCCTTCAAACCTAAAACTGTGTCTGGCAGGGTATATTATTCTAGGCGAGGCATACATTTCATTGAGTTTTTTTTTTATTATATCCCACCAGTGCCCTCTGTCCTTGAGTATTTCTTGTGACAGATCTGCTGTAAATCTTAAGGATGCTCCTATAAATGTAATTTCCCTTTTTGATCTTGCTGTTTTATGTATTATATCCCTATCTGTAGGATTTGTCATTTTAACTAGGATGTGTCTTGGGGTGCTTTCCGTTGTGTCTCTTTTAGCTATTATTCTCCGGGAATGCAGGATTTGCTTGCATGTACTCTTTAGCTCTGGGAGTTTCTCTGTAATGATGTCCTTGACTGTTAATTCTTCTTCGGTATGTTTTTACTGGGATTCTCAGACTCCAATGATTCTTGTTATTTCTGTTAATTTTATTAAGCACTTCTATTTTCATTTGTTCAAAATTTTTGAGTAATTTTCACATTGTCTGATCAATTGCTTTAAGGTTTTTTTTAATCTCTTCAACTTTATGGAGTTGTTATGCATCTCTTCTTCCATCTCACTAACTCTGTCCTCAGCTGCTGTTACTCTGTTGGAGAGGTTTTCCATGAGTTTTTTTTATTTCCTCTATCCAGTTTTTCAGTCCTTTCAGTTTGGAGTTTTTTGCTTTCTGTCTTTGTGGTTTGTTCAGATTGATCTACAATTTCTTTGAATTCTACGAAAATCCTCCATATTTCTTTTCTAAATTTCTAATCTGAGAGGTTAATTGGGTGGTTAGTATTTTTGCGTCATCAGAGCTGCCATCTTAATTCAGTAGTTCTGCATTGCTGTTCTGCATGCTGTTGCTCTGCGTTGTTTCCCCATCACTGTGTTTAAAGTTTGGTTCTTACTACATGCTGCAATGGGGTTCATGTCCTATAAGAATTGCAAGGCCGCAGAACTTTGCTCTGCAGTTGCTCTTTTTTTGCTGAGATCTTCTTTGGGTGTCTCTCACTGGGAAACAGGAAGAAGTTGCAAGTGCTGCTTTTTTCAGAGTCCCCTTTACCTCAAATACAGGCAGGAATTAGCCCCAGTCCTTGTGGGCTGAGACAAGACTACCTGTGTCTAGGCGCTTGAGATCTGTTTTTGCTGGGTTCTTCTTTGGTTATCACTCACCAGGAAATAGGAAGTAGTTGCAGGTGCCGCTTTTTCACAGTCCCCTTTAATTCAAATGCAGGCAGAAATTAGCTGCCATCTTTGTGGGCGGAGACAAGCCTATCCGTGTCTAGGCATTTGATAGCTGTTTTTGCTGGGGCCTTAGGTTGTTGCTCACTGGGAAACAGAAATAAATGATGCATTTTTTAACTTTGTATCTTGAAACTTTACTGAATTTGTTTATTATATTTAATCATTTGTTTGATTTGGGACAACTATCAGCAACTGTTCTCAGGGTTTATTCCTGGCCCTTTACACAGGAGTTATCCTTGGTGGTGCTTGGAGAGCATATGTGCTGCCATGTATCCAACTCAGGTTGGGTGAGTAAAAAAAAGAACTGTCATTTTTGTGGACTCTTTATGGCAATATATATTATATACATGGTTATATGCCATATATATGTTTATATATACAAATATATTAATGTCTTCACAAAGGTAAAATTGTTCTTCTGTCCTCATTTAGTTCTCTTTTACTTATTTTTAATTTCTTAGCAGGTTTCCAGTTCTATGTTCAAAAGAAGTGGTAAGAGTGAGCTTCATTTATTTAATTTATAATCTTAGAAAAATTATTTTTAATTTTCCACCATTGTGTCTGATGCTAACTGTGGGCATTTAAAATATGTCCTCTCTTGAGTTTTGTTATTTTTTCTTTGGTTTTTGTGTCATACCCAGCAGCGCTCAGGGTTTACTCCTGGCTCCAGGTTCAGAAATTGCTCCTAGCAGGCTTGTGGGACCATTTGGGATGCTGGGATTTGAACCAATGACCTTCTGCATGAAAGGCAAATGCTTTACCTCCATGCTATATCTCCAGCCTCCAGATTTTTGTTACTTTTAATTCCAATTTGTTTAAGCATTTTGCTTTTTTATTTTCATAGTAAAATAATGTTAACATTTCCATATACTTTCCTGTTGAAATGGTCGATATATTGTGCCTTAATATATTGCATTATACAACTTGAACCATTTTACATGACAGGTATAAATTCCACCTGACCTTGATGTATTATTCTTTCAATGTAGTAATAGATTAAGTTTTCTAGTATTTTTCAAAAATATTTTCATCTTTATCATCCTACCTGGTCCAGATCTTTTCTATATTTTACTATAATTCAAATTTATTGTTTTGTGTGTGACTTTAGTTTCAAAATAATACTGGATTCATAAAATGAGTTTAGATATTTACCATTCTCTTTAAATTTTGGGAAACAATAAGGGTATGCACTACATTGTTATTTAACTATATGATAAAGTTCATCATGATGTTTTTGGCCTGCTCCAATCACAAAGATAGATATTGTATGATTCAACCAATATGAGCTATTTAGCTTTACATAGAACTATGGGATGAAATGTTGGAATTTCTGTTTAAGATATATAAAGTTTTAGTTTAACAATTTCAAAACACTTCTGAATATACAATCCTCATCAATATAAATGTAATTAATACTACTTAATTTTAGCATTGTTAAATGATATTTTAAGTCATCTCTGTTTTATTATATTAAATTCTATAATATTTAAGTATATTCTGTAGTTAAAATGTCTTAGCCAACTTATATTTTGGAGTTCTAATATATCACCATTTCCTACAAAGCCATATGTTTTGAACCTGAAAATTAGTATATTTTGAATTTTCTGTATTTTAACTGAATTCTGTCTTCATAAAATAACCCATAAACTTCAAAACCTAGTGTGTAAATGAGTGAGTATGGAGACTGTAGTTGTTCCTATGCAAGTAAGCTTCAAAGGCAGAGAAACCCTGTATTTTTTAAGCAAAGGGAATACCCATTTTAATTTCCCCAATATTTATCATGCCTATGAAAAGAAGAACAAGGAGGAGGAGCAGGAGGAGGAGGAGGAGGAGGAGGAGAAGAAGAAGAAGAAGAAGAAGAAGAAGAAGAAGAAGAAGAAGAAGAAGAAGAAGAAGAAGAAGAAGAAGAAGAAGAAGAAGAAGAAGAAGAAGAAGAAAATCTGCCTGTGTTCCTGAATCCCTGAAGATTTCCTCAGAGCCTAAGGAGCGCACCCCCAAAAACTGCATTTTGAAGCTGCCCAGTAAGTACATTCTGGCTGCAGGGGTCGCTGTCCAATAAACTGAGGTCTCTGGCCTGTGGAGGCTCCGCAGTGCTGTGCCTTTGTTCATTTCTGAGGACTGTCAACTAGAGGCAGCAGAAGAATGCGTCCGCTTCACTTCGCTTCACTGCCACGCACTCTTTCTAACCAATGAACCCCACCACAACACGCAGGAAAAACCACACTACAAGTGTGACAATGGGGAAGCCTCGCAGGCAAACACCATCCACAGAGAATGAAGACTAAAGTTAGGATGACCTAATACATTCCAACCACCTGATTAACCTCTCAGATAAGGAGTTTAGAATAGAAATATGGAAGATGTTCATAGAACTCAAAAAAAGCATAAATTGATCTGAACAGAACACAAAGTGAGAAATCAGAAAACTCCAAACTGAAATGACAGATCTGAAAAACACAGTTGCTCAACTGAAAAACTCAATGGATAGCCTCGCAACAGGTTATCAACAGCTGAGGAGAGAATCTGAGTACTGGAAGATGTGATGCAGAAAAACTCAACACAACAGAAGAAATTGGAAAAGAACCTTAAGACAAATGAACAGGCAATGGAAAAATTACTCAAGGAATGCGAACAGATGAAAATAGAAGTCTTTGATAAACTCAACAGAAACAACATATGAATCATTGGAGTCCCAGAAACCCAGGAAGATCTTCAGGAAGATTCAACCATCAAAGACATCATCAAAGAGATATTCCCAGAGTTAAAGACTACATGCAATCAAATTCTGCATGCCCGAAGAGTACCAACTAAAAGAGACCCAAAGAAAAACACTCAAACACACATTCTCCTTACAATGACAAATCCCATACATAGAGATAGAATACTAAAAGCAGCAAGATCAAAAAGGGAAATTACATTCAAAGGAGGATCCCTAAGACTTACAGCAGACATGTCACAAGAAACTCTCAAGGCCAGAAGACAGTGGTGAGATATTGTGACAAGACTGAATGAAATAAATGCCTCACCGAGAATACTGCACCCAGCCCGACTCACGTTCAGGTTTGAAGGAAGAATACATAGCTTCATGGATAAACAACAGCTCAGAAACTTCACAGATGTTGGGGCCAGCATGGTGGCGCTAGAGGTAAAGTGTCTTCCTTGAGAGTGCTAGCCTAGGACGGACCGCGGTTCGATCCCCCGGCATCCCATATGGTCCCCCAAGCCAGGAGTGACTTCTTCTGAGCCCATAGCCAGGAGTAACCCCTGGCCCAAAAACCAAACAAACAAACAAACAAAAAAAAAAAACACAGAAACTTCACAGATGAAAATCCAGCCTTAAAAGAAAAACTGACAGGTCTACTCTAAGACAAGAGAGACCAACAAATACAGCAAACTTATCTACAAACATGACATTAAATCCTATGACAATCATCTCCCTTAATGTCAATAAACTAAATTCACCAATTAAAAGACAGAGTAGCAAAATGGGTCAAAAAGATGAATCCAACCTTCTGCTGCCTACAAGAAACACATCTAAATAGTCAGAACAAATATAGACTCAAAATCAAAGTCTGCAGGAAAATTATCCAAGCAAAAAACACCCTCAAAAAAGCTGGGGTGGCCATATTAATGTCTGATGACACCAAATTTATACTCAGAAAAGTGGTAAGGGACAAAGATGGACACTATGTACTAATCAAGGGATATGTGCAACAGGAAGAAATCAGACTATTAAACATACATGCACCCAATGAGAGACCAGCAAATTATCTAATACAATTACTGACAAATCTGAAAGAAGAAATCAATAGTAACACAATAATTGTGGGAGACTTAAACACGGCCCTATCAACCCTTGATAGGTCAACCAGATTGAAACCCAACAAAACATACTAGCCCTGAAAAGATTTATGGAAGAAAGTGAACTAGTAGATATATACAGGACACTCCATCGCAAAAATCCTGGATTCACATTCTTTTCCAAAATACATGGGTCATACTCCAGAATAGACTACATGCTGACACATAAAACATACCTCCATAGAATCAAGAGGATAGAAATCTTGCAGGCTACCTTTTCTGACCACAAGGCTCTGAAATTAGTTGTGATTTACAAAGCCACACAGAAGAAAAAATTTTAACAATTGGAAATTAAACACCCTGCTACTGAACAACCAGTGGGTCTGAGATGAAATCAAAAAACAAATGATAATGAAGACACAAACTGCCAGAATCTATGGAACACAGCAAAAGTAGTCCTGAGAGGAAAATTTATAGCTCTACAAGCACACATCAGGAAGGAAGAAGGGGCATACCTGAATAACTTAATGACGCAGCTCAAAAAATTAGAAAATGACCAACAAAAGGAACCAAAAATAGGGAGACAGAAGGAAATAACAAAGGTGAAAGCAGAATTCAATGAAGTGGAAAACAAAAAACAATCCGAAAGATCAATGAAAGCAGAAGTTGGTTATTTGAAAAAATAAACAAGATTGATAGACCATTGGCAAAACTCACAAAGAAAGAGAGAGAAATCTGATAACCTGTATTAGAAATGAAAAGGAGGAGGTCACAACAACAGATATTGCAGACATCCAAAGGGTAATCAGAGACTACTTTGAGAAACTTTATGCTACTAAACATGAGAACCTAGAAGAAATGGATAAATTCTTGGACAATTATAACCTTCCACATTTAAGTAAGGAGGATGTAGCATTTCTAAATACCCCATCACTATTGAGGAAATTAAACTGTAATCAAACATCTACAACAAAAGAAAAGCCCAGACCCAGATGGATTTCCTAATAAATTTTTTCAAATCTTTCAAGAGGAGCTACTACCAATCCTAGCCAAGCTCTTCCATAAAATTGAAAAAACGGGAACACTCCCAAACAGCTTTTATGAAGCCAACATCACCTTGTTACCAAAACCAGACAGAGATACTGCCAAAAAAGAAAATTACAGACCAATATCTTTGATGAATGCTGATGCAAAGATCTTCAACAAAATCCTGGCAAATAGGATCCAATGCATCATCAAGAAAATCATACACTACGACCAAGTAGGTTTCATCCCAGGAATGCAAGGATGCTTTTCCATTCGTAAATCTATCAACATCATACACAACATCAACAACAAGAAAAATAAAAATCACATGATCATATCAGTAGATTCAGAGAAAGCATTTGATAAGGTCCAACACCCATTCTTGATAAAAACTCTCAGCAATATGGGAATAAAAGGAACCTTCCTCAATAGAGTTAAGGCCATCTACCACAAGCCAATGGCAAATATTATCCTCAATGGAGAAAAACTAAAAGCCTTTTCTCTAAATTCGGGTACAAGACAAGATTGTATGCTCTCACTACTCCTCTTCAACATAGTACTGGAAGTTCTTGTTATAGCGACCAGGCAAGAAAAAGATATTAAGGGAATCCAGGTAGGAAAGGAATAAGTCAAGCTCTCAATGTTTCTATGCGACATGATACTCTACTTAGAAAACCCTAAAGGCTTCACCAAAAAGCTTTTTGAAACAATAGATTCATATAGCAAGGTGGCAGACTACAAAATCAACCTACAGAAATCAATGGCCTTTTTATACACCAATAATAATAGGGAAAAGATGGAAGTCAGGAAGGCAATCCCATTCACAATAGTGCCACACAAATTCAAATACCTTGGAGTCAACTTGAACAAAGACGTGAAGGACCTATACAAAGAAAACTATAAAGCCCTGCTCCAAGAAATAAGTGAGGACACACGAAAATAGAAACACATACCCTGCTTATGGATTGGCAGGATTAACATCACTAAAATGGCAATACTCCCTAAAGCATTATACAGATTTAATGCAATCCCCTTAAAAATATGATTTTCATCTGGAACAATGAACACCCTCGAATAGCTAAAGCACTCCTAGGGAAAAGGAAAATGGGAGGCATTACTTTCCCCAACTTTAAACTGTACTACAAAGCAATAGTTATCAAAACAGCATGGTATTGGAATAAAGACAAACCCTCAGATCAGTGGAATAGGATTGAGTTCTCAGATAACGTTCCCCAGACATATAATCACCTAAGCTTTGACAAAGGAGCAAGAAATCCTAAGTGGAGCAGGCAAAACTTCTTCAACAAGTGTTGCTGGCAGAACTGGTTAACCACTTGCAAAAAAGTGAACATAGACCCCTAGTTAAAATCATGTGCGAAGGTAAAATCCAAATGGTTTAAAGACCTTGATATCAGACCTGATACCATAAGGTATATAGATCAACACATTAGTAAAACACTCCATGACATTGAGACTAAAGGCATCTTCAAGGAAGAAACTGCACTTTCCAAACAAGTGGAATCAGAGATCAACAGATGAGAATACATTAAACTGAGAAGCTTCTGCATCTCAAAAAAAAAATAGTGCCCCGGATACAAGAGTCACCCACCGAGTGGGAGAAACTATTCACCCAACACCCTTCAGATAAGGGGCTAATATTCAAAATATACAGGGCACTGACAGAACTTTACAAGAAAAAACATCTAATCTCAAAAAAATGGGGAGAAGAAATGAACAGACACTTTGATAAAAAAGAAATACAAATGGCCAAAAGGCACATGAAAAAATGCTCCTCGTCACTAATCATCAGGGAGATGCAAATCAAAACAATGATGAGATACCACCTCACACTGCAGAGATTGGCACACATCACAAAGAATGAGAACAATCAGTTCTGCCGGGGATGTGGAGAGAAAGGAACTCTTATCCACTGCTGGTGGGAATGCCATCTAGTCCAACCTCTATGGAAAGTGATATGGAGATTCCTCCAAAATCTGGAAATTGAGGTTCCATTCGACTCAGCTATTCCACTCCTAGGGATATTCTCTAAGAACACAAGAATACAATAAAAAACCCTTCCTCACACCTATATTTATTGCAGCACTATTCACAATAGCCAGGCTCTAGAAACAACCAAGATGCCCTTCAACAGACGAATGGCTAAAGAAACAGTGGTACATATACACAATGGAATATTATGCAGCTGTCTGGAGAGATGAAGTCATAAAATTTTCCTATACATGGATGTACATGGAATCTATCATGCTGATTAAAATAAGTCAGAGGGAGAGAGAGACACAGAATAGTCTCACTCATCTATGGGTTTTAAGAAAAATAAAAGTCATTGTTGTAACAATCCTCAGAGACAATGAGAGGAGGGCTGGAACACCAGCTCACTTCATGAAGTTCACCACAAAGAGTGGTGAGTATGCTATAGAAATAACTACACAGAGAACTACCATAATCATGTGAATGAATGAGGGAACTGGAAAGCCTGTCTAGAGTACAGGTGGGGGTGGGGTGGGATGGAGGGAGATTTGGGACATTGGTGCTAGGAATGTTGCACTGGTGAAGGGGGGGGGTTCTTTACATGACTGAAACCTAATCACAATCATTTATGTAATCAAGATGTTTAAATAAAGAAAAAAATGGAAAATAAGAAAAAAAGGAAAACGACCCTTTTTTAAAAAAAAAGAAGTTGCTGGTATGGCTGGGTTTTTTGATGTTGTTCTGTTTTTTTTATTTTTTTCTTTGTAGTTGATGGTTTTGGGTTTTGGTTTATTTATTTTTATTTTTTATTCTTTTTGTACATTTGTTGTTACTCCTTACTCTTTTTTTGTTTTTTTTTTCTTTCTTTTGTTACCTTTTTATTCTTTTCCCTTTTCTTCTTCTAAATGGATATTTATAACAACTAGATGAACTCCTCCTTGTTTTGTTCTTCTTTTTTTTATTTGCTTTTTTGCTTATTTTTCTTTCTTCTCGCATACCTTTTTTTTGTTTTGTTTTGGTGTTTTGGGTCACACCCAGCCACACTCAGGGGTTACTTCTGGCTCTATGCTCAGAAGTCACTCCTGGCAGGCTCAAGGGTCCAGATGGGATGCTGGGATTAGAACCACCAAACTTCTGCATGCAAGGCAAATGCCTTTACCTCCATGCTGTCTCTCCTGCCTCAATATCTTTTTTTATATCTCCAATAGAACCACATTACTGGAATCATCTTGATCAGCGTCATAATTTGAGGATAAAAAAATGGATGGTACCAAGACCAGACAGTCATATGTTCATTAGGTGAAAATGCAAAATGATCAGATTTGAATAGTAAATCCAAAGTCAATGACAACAGAATCGATATCCAATGTACAACAAGCTATACAAGTGGAGAACAGTTGCACTAGCATTATGGAGTTAAAGGAGGGAGATGTTGGATGCAAGCTAGAAACAGGGGTGGAGGGAGGACATCACTGGTGGTGGTAATGACCCTTATTCATTGTAAATATGCGCCTTAAATATTACTGTGAAAACATTGTAATTAACTTATTTTTTGTTTTGCTTTGTTTTGGTTTTGGGTCACACACGGCAGTGCTCAGAGGTTACTCCTGGCTCTATGCTCACCAACCTTCTGCATGGAAGGCAAACACCTTACCCCCATGCTATCTCACCTGATTTACTTTGATCACAATAAGAATTTAAAAAAACTTCAAACCCTGATTACTATCTCCTCTATCATTGTATGAAAATTAGTAAATTTAGTAAAAGGTGATATATTTTGCTCCAGTAATCCACTAAGTAGTGAATGTATCTTCTTCTAAAGTATAATGCCAAGAATTATACTTAGATAACCTTTTTTTCATGGTTCGTAATTTGTTAGGCATAGAGCATTCAGGACATGATAGTACATGAACATGAAAACATTGAACAAATATTTATTGAACACTTGAATACAAAGATCAAGACAAATGCATTTTATTTTATTATTTTTAATAATTTATTTATATATTACTGTGGTTACAAACATTTTCATAGTTGAGTTTTAGTTATAAAATGTACACCCCCCTTCACCTGTGCAACTTTCCCACCATCAATGTCCCCCATTTTTCTCTTCCCTCACCCCTTGCCTGTCTTCAAGATAGGTATTCTATTTCTCTCTCTCACTATCATTGTCATGGTAGTTGTGAATGTACTTATTTCTTTAGCTGCACTCACTGTTCATTGTGGTAAGATTCATATCATAAGCTGGTCCTTCTGGACCTCATCTCTATTGTCTCAAGGTATTATTACCATACTGTCTTTTATTTTTCTTAAATCCCACAAAAATTGAAGTTATTCCATGTATATCCCTCTTTCTTTGACTCATTTAACTCAGAAGAATAATATCCATGTTTATCCATGTATAGGCAAATTTTATAAATACATTTTTCTTAATAATAATTCATTATTCCATTGTGTAGATGTACCACCATTTTTTAGCTGCCTGGCACCTGGGTTGTTGCTAGATTCTGACTATAGTAAATAGTTCTGAGATAGAAACAGGAGTACAGAAGGCATTTTTGTATTGTGTTTATGTGTTCTTAGGGCATATCCCTAGGAATTCTAACACATGCATTTTAAAATATTGACAGATTTATTAGTTAAAAACTTCATGTACAAATTACTTAAAATGTAAGCACAGTATTATTAGTGATCATGTTGTTTTAATATATTTTATTTAAAATTATTGATATTTAGTAGAACACAAAGAAATTATGTAGATTATGAGAAGTATGTACATTTTTTTATTTTGACCACAGTGGATTACAAATCTTTTACAGTAATATTTTAAGTATGAAGTGATATTGAATCAGGGGCATTCCCACCACAAATGTTGTCCTCCGTCCCCCCCCTGTTCCCAGCATACATCTTATATCCCCATTCTTTGAGCCCAGGATGCTAGTATGAGTGGTCCCCTCTGTGTCTAGCTTGTTGTAGATTGGGTATTGATTCTGTTGTCATTGGGTTTGGATTTGGTGTTTAAGTCTGATCGTTTTTTATTTCTACTCAATGTTCATATGACTATTTGGTCTTGGTACCCTTCATTATTTCCCCCTCAATTTGTGAGGCAGAACAAAATGGTTCAAGTTATGTCGTTCTGTTATGAGGAAAGTAAAAAGGGGGCAAAAATTAAACAAGAAAAAAATGGGAGGAGTCCTTCTAGAGGCTATAAATATTAATTTAAGAGAAGAAAGGAAAAAAGGAAGAAAAAACATAAGAACGATACAAAAAATAAACCGAAAAGCAGCACAGCAATAAGCACCACAAAAATAATGAAAAAAACAAAGCAATAACCATGGTCCCGAGATAAAAACAAAACAAAGCACAAAACAAAAATAAACAAAAAACCAGCAACAACAATAACAAAAATCAATTTATGCTAATTTTTTGCATAGGCACATTAAATATTGGTGAGATTAGAAAGAAAATTCCCTTGACCTAAGAAATACAGGGTTTCTCCACCCTTAAATTATACTGTCATGGGAATAACTACAGGCTCCGTACATGCTCTTATTCTCTCCCCTAGGTCTTTTTGTGATGTCTGTAAACTTTCTGCTCAATCGTGGATGATAAAATCAGGCCTCTGTAACTAGAGGCCTTGATATTTGCACAGATAATAGGATGGAGTCTTTCTTTACAGTTCTACAAGTTCTGATCCATCCCTGTTTTTTTAATCAGTCTTCTGTAGTTGGTGGTCTTGGTTTTTACACTGATCCTAGGACGAAGCCTGGAATAGAGTCTTTCATTATGTTTTCAGAAGATCTGCTTGTTGCAATTGTTTCAGTCAGACCTCTGAAATTAGAGATCTTGGTTGTTGTACAGGTCGTAAAAAAAAGCCTAGACTAGGGTCTTTATTATTGGTCCTGGGATAGGTTCTGCCCAGTCATGGTTGTCACAGTCAGTCTTCTGTAGTTAGAGATCTTGGCTTTTGCACAGACCAAAGGATGATGTGTCTTCTGATTTCATATTATTGTTAGCTGTTGAGGCAAGACAACCTGCTCTTAGACCAAGTTGTTGCCAGTTCCTCATTGTCAGGATGTCAAATCAAAACTGGCTTATTTTGTGTGTCATAGCAATGCCACAGAGAGATTTTTCTTCCTGGAGCTGTTGCAGAAAACTGTCTCAGTTCTATGTCTGAATCTAGAGTTTGGGTTTGGATGGTTGCTGTCTAATCACATGGAGTTTATGTTGGGATCACATGACATATGTTCAAGGTGGCAGGTGCCCCTGTACTGTAAAAGGTATGAGTTGTCTTTAGTAGATAAGAGCTTGTTTCTATAAGTAAAATTCCCTTCTTTTTAGTATTCCTGTGCAAAAATTTTAGTGCTGTATTATATTGCTGGTGCATTTGTAGGTGAGAGTGTCAATCTCCATCATCTCTGTACCCTGGTTTTGGCCTGAGCTTTAATCCCAAGCAAGACGTTTTCTTGTAGATTTTTGTACCAAGTAGAACCAAAACTGATGAAGTTAAGGAGGATAAAAAGAAAATACAAGAGTATACACACACATATATATATGTATTTATACATATATACACAGATATATAAAGAAAAAATTAGCTTAAATAAGTAATTAAGGGAAAATTAGCTTAAATAAGTAATTAAGGAAATAAATAGATGCAGGAGACTACCTTACAGTTGGGGATAAACTGATTAAGTGGTATTATTATAGAGGTCTTAAACTTATAAAGGAAATATTGGTTTTTCCATTGTCTTTTGAGATATTCATGTGGGGGTTGGAATCCAGGGCACATTTTCATCACTCACCCTGGTCTTGTTGTGTTTTAGAAATTATTTGTGGGAGAAAGGGCTTGGGTAGAGTTCTTGAACCATGGGTCCTTCTGGAGCTGAATCCAGTATCAAGCAACTGTAAACATTTGGGGGCATGTGAGAAGTAAGGCCACAGAGCATGAGTCAGCAAGGATGTTGGTTATAGATTCTTGCCGGAGGATGAGATGTGGGTCTGAGTGGGTGCCGCTTTTCTTGGGAGGCGTGTGATGGCTTATTGAGGAAAGAGGTTGGTCTTGATATTCTCAGTTAATAACTGAGGATAAAGAGTGTTAATAAGACAGGATATGGGATTGGAAATGTGGGGTGAAGGGATAGTAGGATTTCTGAAATGGGAAGGAGAAAGGGGCTATAGACACAATAGCCATGGATTGTTTAGAATTTAGGTTTGACTCTCATAGCGGAGACCTCTATCTATGTACTCAAGCCCACATAAAAACATACAATAATGATCTGTTCTTATGCTGTTGTTAGAAGTCTAACCCTAATGGGATGGGTCTGAGCTCTTAAGGACTGGTTGAATTAAGATAAATAATTAGCTTAGGTATAGCTTATGAAAAAGAGGGAGGAAGAGCAAAAGATAACAGAGGAAAACAGAAAAATAGGTAATTATAGTAAAAATGAAGTAAAAATTAATTAATAAATCAACTAAGAGAGTTTGGGTTGGTGCGTAGGAGTTGGAGATTTTCCCAGTTTCTAGGCATTTCGTCCGTGATGGGGTTGGGTCTTCCTAAATGAAGGTTTCAGGGTTAGATAATGACTGGAGCAATTTAGGATACACATAGCTTTCGAGTCTCGAGTACTAAGCAATGTGTTAATGAGGCCTATCTATGTAGGTGGCTACCCTATGTAATATTGTCCGCTGCATCTTATGTATTGAAATTCCTTTCCTAAAGAGAAAGTACCAGTGTAGGTTTTATTTGACATAGATTGAATTGATGTGGAGGAAAAAGGGGAAGAAAGAATGTAGTGTGAAGAGAGAAGAAAGGAGGAAGGAAATGTTAATTTGCCCAAAGGTGTTTGATGAGTAGGTCCTGTAATATAAGTCTGTGGTTTGCAGTTGGCTGTTTCATCGGTCTGGATGGTCACATGCTTCAGGTCCTAATAGAGGCCATAAACCAGAGAAAAGGGTAATATTGAAGTGTTTTAACAAAGCATTTTCATAATGCAAACTAAATATGGTATCTAGTGTGACTGAGCACCGAGTTGTAAAATTAGGATGTCCACTCTTTGTTTCCAAGAACCCCTGTGGACAGGGAAGCTGAGAGGTTATTTTAAAGCTAGTAAGAATAAGACATTATAACACATTGTTATGAAATGCTTCTGCTGGAGTCTCTGGCTGCCAATCATATTCTTCATCTGTAACTGTGTATAAGATCCCTAAGAAGTTATTATGGGCCTTTGTAGTAAAAGGCTGATTACATACCTGTTCATTCTAAGCCATTGTTTCCACTGTTGTTGGTTTCTTTATAGTATAATGGATAGTAGAGGCACTGTATTTTTCCTCTTCTGTTTTTTTCAGAGACTACTCCAAAAGAAAATGTTGACAACTACAGTGCTTGGAGTTTCTTTGTGTATTTTTTCATGGAGTATTACAAGTATATTCTAAGTACCCCGGAAAAGTGTTATCATTTTTTGTTTATCCTTCATCTTCTGGCTACTTCATTTACTAAAATATTTTAGATCCATTTACATTGCTGCAATGTCCATGAGTGTATCATTTCTAACTACTATGTAGTATTCCATTATGCATCAATACCACATCGTCATAATCCACTCACCTGTTGTTGGACATCGAGGTTAGTTCCAAATCTTGGCTATTGTGCTGAGTGCTACAATAAATAGTGAAGTGCACACATACTTCTAGATGAATTTACTTCTGACTTGGGGATAGATACCTGGGAGAGCAAATGCTGGGCCATATGGCAGCTCTTACCACATCCCTACCAACAGAGATTGTTCACATTACTTTTTTATATAATTTTTATTTTGATCATATTGTCTTACACATCTTTCACAGTAGTATTTTAGGGACATATTAACATTGAATCAAGGGAATTTCCATCACCAAATTTGTCCTCCCTCCACCCCCTTACCATCCTGCATCCCCTATCCCCCACCATCACTCCCCCAGCTGCTAGAAGAAGTGGTCCCCTCTGTGTCTAGCTTACTACTTAGTGATCATATATCTGGTTGGTCCTAGTACCCATCCTTATGGACCCCTCTGTTTGAGAGGTGTAACTAGATAGTTCAAGTTATGTGGTTTTGTTTGAAGAAAGAAACAGCAATAAAGTGGGGTAAAAATCAAATAATCCAAAAATGGGTGTAGTCCTTCTTGAGGCTCTCAACCTCAGTTTGAGAGAGGACAGGAAGAAAGAAATTGAAATACCACAACAATACAAACAAAAATATAGAATAAAATATCCAGTGAGCACTACAGCACTAAAGGCAAGCACCACTTAATGGTCTCGGACCTGAAATAAAACAATGCTAGAGCACTAAAAGAAAGAGAAAGATAAAATAACATAAAATAAGATTGGGGACATCAACTTCAATATCAACACCAAAACAAAGAAGTCAAGAAAGATAAAAATAAAATAAAAAATAAATAAGTAGATAAAAAAAAACTATTTTGTGCTCTCCCCTGTTTTTTTTTCTGCATAGGCATAGTAAAAATTGGGGGCATTAGAGAGGGAATTCCCTTGGCCTAGGAGATACAGGGTCTCTCCACCATTGAAGAACAGTGTCATGGAGTTGACTCTAGACTCCTGGTCTGTTCATTTACACTCCCCTTGGTGCTTTTGTGGTGTATGAAAGATTTCTGCTTTGTCATGGGTGATAAAATCAGACCTCTGTAACTAGAGATCTTTGTCGCTGCACAGGTCAAGGAGTGGAGCTCATGATGAAGCCTTTTTTTTCTGGTTCTAAGAGATCTGTTCCTTCCATGTCGTTTTAATCTGTCTTCTGTAGATGGTGGTAATGGTCATTGCACTGCTCCTAGGATGGAGCCAGGGAAATAGTCTTTTGTTATGTTTCCGGAAGACCCGTTCAGTTTCTATTGCCTCAGTCAGATCTCTGGAATTAGAGATCTTGTTTGTTGTACAGATCGTAGACCAAAACGTCGGCTAGAGCTTTGTTATATGGTTGTAATGACCAGACATCTATAGATAGCTATCTTGGCTTTTGCACAGATAAAGGGGTGACAAGTCTGCTGATTTTGTCTGGTGAGATAGGACAACCTGCTCTTAGATCAAGTTGCTCCCATTTCCTCGTTCTCAGGATATCATTTTAGAACTGGCACATGTTGGTGTCAGAGAAGTATTTAGGGTGCTCCAGAAGGGATTTGGCTCCTAGAGCTGTTGTGGAGAACTGTGTCATTTCTATGTTTGGGATCCAGGCATCAAGGCTGGACAGTTGGTATCTCATTCCCTAGGGTTTAAGTTGGTCCTCCATAACATGTGATCAAGGTGGGAGAAGCCCCTGTGTTGTAAAAAAGACTTTCTATTCCTAGTAGATAAGAGCTTGTTTATGTACTTGAGATAACCCCCCTTTTTTAGTATGCCTTTGCAGGAAGAAGTGGTGCTATGTTATATTGCTGGTGCATTTGGGGGTGGAAAGAAAAGATAACAGAAATAGAACAAAAAATGAAAAAAAAACATATATATGCTCACATATATATAAAGAAAAAAGTTGTTTTTTTTTAAGAAATTAAGTAAAAAATAATTAAAGAGGCAAAGTGATGAAGGAGATTACCTTACATTTGGGGAAAACATATTAAGAGGTTGTGTTATATAGCTCTTATACTTACGATGAAAGTATAGGCTTCCCCATTGTCTTTTGAGATTTTCTTGTGGGATGTGGACTTCCGGGTATCTTTTCTTCACACACCCTGGGCTTCTTGAGGTTTAGCAAAGATTTGCTGCAGGGACGTCTTGGGTAGAGTTCTTGCAGTGGGAATCCTTTTGGACTTAATTCTGGTATCAAGCAACAGTCCATGTTAGGGAGAGGTGATAAGGAGGGCCACATAGCCTGAGTCAGTCAGTAGTGGTGTTGGTTGTATTGTCTTGCCTGGAACGAGGTGTGGGTTGGGTGGGTGTCTCTTCACTTGCGTACTGGGTACTGGTTCGTTGGGATAGGAGGTCGATCTTGATGCCTAATGGATTAAGAACTGAGGGTGAAGAGTTTAAATAAGGTGGTAAATCGGGGGGGGGTGGGATTGAGGGGTGAGGGGATAGTTGTATCTCTGAAGGGGGAGGGGTTAGTATGTGGGAAGGGATATATAGGCTATAAATATGGGTTGTTTATATTTTAGGTTTGGCTCTCAAGGACAATTCCTGTCTCTTTGTGCCCTTGCCCACATATACATATATATAGAAGTTAGCTTAGGTATATATTAATTAAAAGAGATGGGGAGGGTAAGAGATAATCTGAGTACAGAAAGATAGGTAAATATAGTACGTATAAGGTAAAGAAAGTAGTAGATTAAGATTTGGATACATATAGGTTTTGTATCTCGAGTACTAAACATTGTGTTAGTGATGTCTATCTATATAGGTGTTTACCATTAACAGTATTGTCTGCAGCATGGTATGTATCAGCTTTCCGTTCATATGCAGGGGTCTCAAACTCAATTTACCTGGGAGCCACAGGAAGCAAAGTCTGGGTGAGCAGGGCCACATAAGGGATTTCGCTTACCAAATATTCACAATAAAAAATCGTATTAGTAAGAAAAAATCGCAAAAAAATCACATTAAACATTTGCATACCCTGAACAGAACTACTCAGGGTATGCGAATGTTTAATGCAATTTTTTTCTTACTAATGCGATTTTTATTGCAATTATTCAGTAAGCAAATAATTGTGAATACTGTGATATTTGAAGGCCGGCTGGGGGGCCACAAAATGTTTTACGGAGGGCTGCAAACAGCCCGAGGGCCACGAGTTTGAGACCCCTGGTATAAGGGAAGCAACACTGTGGTTTTTATTTGACATGGGTTGAACTGATGATATTGAGTAAAAGAAGGTAGAAGAAGAGGAGGGAGAAAAGAAGAAAGAAAAGAGTCGTGAAAAGAGAGGAGGAAAGAGAAAGAATGTTAGTTTGCTTGAACTTGTTCGCTGAGTAGGCCCTTAGTTTAAGTCTGTAGGTCATAGATGCTTCTTCGGTGGTCTGGCTGCTCATGTGCTTCAGGTCCTAAAAGAGGAAATAATCAAGAGATAAAGGGTATGTTAAAGAGTTTTATCAAGACATTTTCATAATGAAAGCTGGATGTGGTATCTCGTGTGACTGAGCACCGAGGTGCCACACTGGGTTGTCCACCCTTTGTATGCAAGAACCCCTATGGACAGAAAAACTGAGGTTACTTTAAATATAGTAAGATTAAAGCATTAAAACATTGTTTTGAAATGTTTCCATTGGATTCAGTAATTTCCCATTGTAATCTTTACCTATGATCCTGTATAAGATCCCTAAGAAGTTATTTGGGCCTTTGTAGTAAAAGGTTGGTTACATACCTGTTCTCTCCATGCTGCTGATTCTGCTGTTGCTGGTTTCTTTATGGAATAATGTGCAGTCAGGTTTTCTGTTGTTTCTCCTCCCTTTGTTTTGGGCACTACTCCCCAATATAGATAATTATTACAGTATTTTTGGTTTCTACCAAAACAGGCTTTAATGCCTGTTATTTGATCATGGAGTATTGGTTGTATATATGGTATATATTCTAGGTACTTCAGAATAGTGCTATAATTCTGTGTTTATCTTTCATCTTGGCTTACTTCATTTAACATAATATTTTCTAGGTCCATCCACGTTCCTGCAAAGTCCATGATTGTATCATATCTAACTGCTATGTAGTGTTCCATTGTGTATAGATACCACATCTTAATGATCCACTCATCTGTTGTTGAACATCTAGGTTGGTTCCAAGACTTGGCTATAATACTGAGTGCTGTGATAAATAGTGGGGTGCACAAATACTTTGGGATGAATGTCCTTCTGACTTGGGGGTAGATACCTAAAAGAGCAGTTGCCTGGTCAAATGGCAGCTCAATTCTGAGTTCCTGAGCACTCTCCAAACTGTTTTCCATAGTGGTTGGATTAGGGGGCATTCCCACCAGCAGTGGATGAGAGTTGCTTTCATACCACATCCCCGCCAATATAGATTGTTCCCGTTATTTTTGATGTGAGCCATCCTCACTGGTGTAAGGTGATACCTCATTGTTGTCTTGATTTGGATTTCCCTAATGATAAGTGAAGGTGAGCATGGTTTCATGTGTTTGTTGACCATCTTTTGGTCTTCCTCGGAGAAATGTCCATTTCATCTCCCCATATTTCTATGGCTTTATTTGGTTTGGGGGACTCAGCTTTCTGAGTGCTTTGTATATTCTGGATATCAGCCCTGTATCTGATGTGTTGAGTGTAAAGATTTTTCCCATTCAGTTAACTATCTTCTTGTTTTAAGTTGGGTTTCTTTCGCCATGCAGAAGCTTTTTAGTTTGATGTAGTCTCAATTTTTTATGTTTGATATCAAGGTTCTTGCCATTGGTTCTCCATTCTCGAAGACTTTTTTGATAATATAGGTCTTTGAGTCTTCTGCCCATTTTTTCCTCAATAAACTTTATAGATTCAGGTATTATTTTAAGGTTTTTAATCCATTTTGAGTTGATGTTTGTGTAAGAAGTGAGGTATGAGTCAATTTTCAATTTCTTACAGGTTGTTTTTAAGTTGTAACAACACCATTTGTTAAGGAGACTTTCTTTGTTCCATTTCAAGTTCTTGGCTCTTTTGTCAAATATTAGCTGACTGTATATCTGGGTATTTATGTCTGGAGATTCTGTTCTAACACATTGGTCTGAAACTCTGACTTTGTTCCAGTACCATGCTGTTTTGATAACTATGGCTTTATAGTATAGCCTCAGGTTAGTTAAGGAAATGCCACCCAGCTTCTTGTTTTTCAGTATGTGTTTGGCTATTCGGGGTCTTTTGTGGTTCCATATTGATTTTATGATTGACTGTTCTAAGTCTTTAAAGAATGATGTCTGAATTTGGATAGGGATTGCATTAAATCTATATAGGAGTTTCGATAGGAGAGTCATTTTGACTATATTGATTCTACCTACCCATGAACATGGGATGATCTTCCATTTCCTTAGATCCTCTTCAATTTCTTTTTGCAGTGTTTTGAAGTTGCCCTGGTATAGGTCCTTCACTTCCCTTGTAAGGTTGATTCATAGGTACTTAATATTTTCTAATACTATTTTAAATGGAATTGTATTCTCAATCTCTCTCTCCTTTACTTTCGTATTTGTATAGAGAAACACTACTGTCTTTTGTATATGACTTTGTACCCAGCCACTTTGCAGTATTGGTTAATTGTTTCTAGGAGTTTTATTTTGGACTCTTTAGGGCAGGGGTCTTCAAACTTTTTAAAGTGGAGGCCAGATTAGGGTCTCTTAGAGAGCTGGAGGGCCAGACTATATGAGCTACTAATTCCTACTCACACTGCACATATCTTATATAAATAAAATGAAAACCATTTATAAATAAACAGATCACGCACCAGTATTTCAATGGGAACTGTGGGCCTACTTTTGGATAATGAGATGGTCAATGTCCAGTTCCATATTTGTCACTGCCAGCCATAACAAGTGATGCAAGTGGGCATCAGTTAATCTTGATCTGGTTGGAGATTGCAGATGTTTTATTCTTGAAAAAGTCTGTTCACATGCATAGTGCTACCAAAGATAATTACCATTTTGAGTGCATGGTTCCTGATATTTGGATATGTCTCAGAGGGGAGAGATGCATAGAAATTCAAAAGGTTACTTGACTTAAATGCGTCTTTCAGAGTCACAATTCTGCAGTTCAGTCAGTTCTATTTGGTAAATTGTAAGGTCATTTTCTATCTCAACAGAAAATGGGTTACGAAAAAGCTGTATGTCCTGTTCATGGAGATGACGCTCTTTGAATCTAAATTGAAACTCCTTTTGCAACAATTCTAGTGAAGCCAGACATGTTTCCTTTGGGAATGCAACTAATGGTTTGTCCACTGACATGTTTTGAGTTGTTGGGAGATGACTGAAGTTTTCCTCCTGTACTTGTTTGATGAGAAGGCCTAATTTTACTTCAAATGCTTTCACATGCGATGCCATATCACAGATGAGCTTCCCCTTGCCTTGAAGTTGCAGATTGAAACTGTTGAGTAGCTCTGTTATATCTGTCAGAAAGGCAAGGTGCCATTTCCATTCTGCATCATTGAGCTCTTGTACTTCTTGGTTTTTTGAAAGTAGAAAGGCTGTAATCTGCGGAAGTAAGTCATAGAAACGTTTCCAAACTCTCCCTCTACTCAGCCAACGGACTTCTGTGTGGTAAAGAACATCTCCATGGGCAACATTTACCTCAGATAGAAATTCCTGAAATTGTCTGTGGTTTAGTGCATGAGTTCTAATGTAACTAACACAAGATACCACAATTTTCATAACAGAGTCCCACTTCAGTGATTTACAACATAACGCTTGTTGGTGGATGAGGCAGTGTATGGCAATTGGGTGAGGATGGTTATGTTTGTCCATCTCTTGTGTAATGTAAGCAATTACTCCTTTCTTAGACCCCACCATGCTAGGAGCACCATCAGTTGTTACACTGACTAGTTTAACCCAGTCCAGCTCCAAACCATTCACAGTTTGGCAAGCCTTTTCAAATATATCCACTCCTGTGGTTGTACTTTTGATACTTTGCAGTGCAGCAAGCTATTCTGTGACTTCAAAATATTCATTTGTCCCACACATATAAATGAGAAGTTGGGCAGAATCACGAACATCATTGCTTTTGTTGAGTGACAAGGAAAAATAGCAAAGTTTCTTTGCAGAGTTTTGCAAATGATGCAGCAAATTTTCTCCCATTTCTTCAATCCTTCGTGTCACTGTAACTCCTGAAAGGTTCATTGTACTAAATAAATCGGCCCTCTCTGGACACATCTCTTTGGCAACAGAAATAAGGCATTCTTTAACAAATTCTCCCTCCACAAATTGTTTGCCATTGTGCACTATTAGCTTGGCTACTTGAAAACTTGCCCGCAGTGAGGAAGTATTTAACTGCTTCTCCTTCACAAAAGTATTTTGCTGAGTCATCAGTGTATGTTTTAGTTGTAATATTTTATCTTTTCTCACTTCTCCAACCAAACAATCATATTTATCTTTATGTTGAGTTTGATAGTGGCATCGCAAATTGTATTCTTTGAACACAGCAACTATATTCTGGCATATCAGATACACAGATTTTTCTCTGTACTGCATAAAAAAGTAATAGTAAGTCCACTGTTCTTTGAATATCCTACACTCGCAGTCAATTTTTCTTTTTCTTGACATCATTGTTTCCTAGGGATTCCAAACTGATATTAGTGAAATACAAATATGTGTGTATATATACACACAGTGTATGAACCCCCATTAGTCCCTGATGTGAACAATTAACCCTTGCAGGCAGACCACTCAGTCCCTGATAGTTCAGTTATATCTATATAATGCCCAAATTAATATGTTCGGAATCAGCATGTAAACACTGAAAAGGAATTGCAAAATGCATATAAAATTTTCAATGTAACCCCTTTAAAATGCTTCAGCATCGAACCCCTAATTTTCTACATGGGCAATTCAGCACCAAAACTCTCACCTCCTAACCAGTGCCCACCCCATAACTTTAATTTCAGCACTGAATGCCTCACCACCCCCAAAGGGGTATTTTCATATGAGTCACCTACAGCCCAATCAGGCAGAACCCCCCATCTGGCAAAAATTTATTTCTATGGCACTTTTGACTGACCTTTGGCAGTGGAGGGAGTGGAGGAAAACCTCACTGATAGGCAGGCACAGCACACAGACACCAAGTTGCCTGGGGGTGGAGTAGGCACTGTTTTACAGCATATAGTCACCCACATATGGTTTTCCTCGCCACGCGTCATCCAGAGCCCTCCAGTGACGTCATCTGCAACTTAAGCGCCAAGCACCAGGTGCAAGGGTGCATCAGTGTCCCTCTCAACACCACTTTCACGCCCACCCTTCCAGCACACAACATGCTGTGGGCTGAGGCGGTTGACGTCATCCCTGAGATACCGTGACACTGAGTGTATATGTTGGCAGGTATCTTGGCAACCACACAGCACTCACTGCTGGCTGGCCAGATCAGACTCCTCTTAGGGCCGCATGTGGCCTGCGGGCTGTAGTTTGAAGACCCCTGCTTTAGGGTTATCGAATTATATATCATTGTATCATCTGCAAAAAGGGATAGTTTGTGTTTTTCTTTCCCAATTTGGATTCCTTTGATTCCCTTCTCTTGTCGGATTGCTATTGCTAAGACTTCTAAGATTATATTGAATAAGAGTGGAGAGAGTGGACAGTCTTGGCTAATTCCTGACCTTAGTGGAAATGCTTTCAGCTTTTCGCCAATAAGGATAATGTTGGCTGTGGGCTTTTCATAGATAGCTATAACTCTCTTGAGGAAGGTTCCTTCTAACCCTATTTTGCTGAGGGTCTTTAACATGAATGGGTGTTGAATTTTGTCAAACGCCTTCTCTGCATCGATTGATATGATCATGTGGTTTTTGTCTTTCTTGTTTTTGATGTGGTGTATGATGTTGATTGTTTTGCATATGTTGAACCAACCTTGCATCCCTGGGATGATATCCACTTGGTCATGGTGTATAATCCTTTTCATGCAGTGCTGGGTTCAATTTGCTAAAATTTTGTTGAGTACTTTTCCATCTATGTTCATTAGTGATATTGGTCTGTAGTTTTCTTTCTTGGTGGTGTCTTTTCCATCTTTGGGAATGAGTGTGATATTAGCCTCATAAAAGGAGTTTGGGAGGATTCCTGTCATTTCAATAGTTTGGAAGAGTCTGTGGATCTATGGTAGTAAGTATTCTCGGAATGTTTGATAGAATTCACCTGTAAATCTGGCTGGACCAGGACTTTTGTTCTTAGGGAGTTTGTTGATTATTGTTCAATTTCCTCTGAGGTAATTGGCCTTTTAAGGCTTTCTAGATCTTCCTTTTCCAGTCTCGGAAGATGGTATTTATCCAGGAATCTGTTGATTTCTACTGGGTTCTCTAGCCTAACTGAGTATAGTTTTTCATAATATAACCTCATGGTATGCTTTATCTCTCAGGTTTCTGTTTTAATCTCTCCCCTTTCATTTGTGATCCTACTTATTTGGGTGTTTCCCTCTTTATTTGGTGAGTCTTGCCAGTGGTTTGTCTATCTTCTTTATTTTTTGTAAACAACCAACTTCTGGTCTCATTGATTTTTTGTATTGTTTTCTTAGTTTCTATGTTGTTTATATCTGCTCTGGTTTTTATTATTTCTTGCCTTCTGGTTGTGGCTGGATTTCTTTGTTGCTGTCCGTCCAGTTCCTTAAGGTGATCCTTTAGACTATAGATTTTGTCATTTTCCTCTTTCCTGACATAGGCCTGTATTGCAATTAGTTTTCCCATAATTACAGCTTTTGCTGAGTCCCACAAATTTTGACAAGTTGTCTCTTCATTATTGTTTGTCTCAAGGAATCTTTTTATTTCTTCCTTGAGTTGCTCTTTGATCCAGCTATTATTGAGCAGCATGTTATTTAATCTCCATGTGTTGGATTTTCTCTATTGCTTCTTCTTATAGTTAATTTTGACCTCTGTTGCATAGTGATCTCATAGGGTGCTTCTAATGATCCTTACATGTGTGGTTTTATGCAAGTTAGATTTATATTCCAAGACATGGACTATTTGTAGAAGGTTCCATGAGGGCTTGAGAAGAATGTGTATTCTGTCTCCTAGGATTGGAGGACCCTATATAAGTCTATTAACCCTAGATCTTCTATTTTTTTCATTTAGGGCCCTTATTTCTTTGCTATTTTTCTGTCTGCTGGTTCTGTCCAGTGGTGAAAGTGGAGTATTGAGGTCTCCTACTATTATCACATTTCCCCTCATGTGTTCTCCAGATTTGCGAGCAATTTCCTCACACATTTTGCTAACTCTACATTAGGTGCATAAATATTGACCAGGGCTAGTGTTTCTTGATCTAGTGTTCCCCGGATCAGTAAGTAGTGACCGTCTTTATCTCTGATCACTTTCTTTTTTTTTAGGTTATTTTTTGGGCCACACCCGTTTGATGCTTAGGGGTTACTCCTGGCTAAGCACTCAGAAATTGCCCCTGGCTTGGGGGACCATATGGGATGCTGGGGTATCGAACCATGGTCCTTCCTTGACTAGTGATTGCAAGGCAGACACCTTACCTCTAGCGCCATCTCTCCAGACCCTCTGATCACTTTCTTAAGGTTGAATGAAATTTGGTCTGATATAAGAGTGGCCATCCCTGTACCTTTTTGTTTTCCATTGGCCTGAATAATTGATTTCCATTCTTTTATTCTAAGCTTGTTCCTGTCCTGTACTTGTAGGTATGTTTCTTGCAGGCAGCAGAAGTCCGTTTTATGTTTTCTAATTCACGTTCTCTACTATGTGTCTTTTAATGGGAGAGTTTAGTCCATTAACATTTAGGGAGGTTACTGACAGAGAGGGCTGTTGGGCAGTTGTGTTGTGTATGGTGGTTGTTGTTACAATCAGGGGTTTTGATTGTGTAGGTCGTCTCTGAGTAGGTCATTTAGAATCAGTTTTGTTTGCACAAATACTGCAAGTTTGTTTTTGTTTGAGAATGTTTTTAGGCTATCTTCCCACATGAATGATAGTTTTGCTGGGTATTGGACCCTAGGTTGGAAATTTCTTTCACTCAGTTGTTTAAGTATGTCATTCCATTGTCTTCTTGCTTGAATTGCTTCAAGTGGAGAGAGATCTGGTTTGATTCTTATGTCCCTTCCTTTGTACTTGAAGTTTTTATCCCCCCTTATTGCTCTCAGGAGGTCATGTTTCTCTTTGTTTTTTGCCATTTGTATTACTATATGTCTTGGTGTTGGTTTATTAGGGCCTATTTTATTAGGGACTCTTTTCACTTCCTGGATTTGCACCAAAGTCTCTTTCCAAAGGGTGGGGAAGTTTTCTGTTATGATTTCCCTGACTGCATGTGCTTCCCTTTCCCTATTTCCTCCCCTTCTGGGATGCCTACAATTCTTAGATTATTTCTTTTGTCTTTTTTTATTAGATACTGGACTTTTTCTTCCAGTGCTTTACCTTTTATTTCCTTGTTGGCTTCTTGGTCGTTTTTTCTTTGCAGTTTTTCTACGAGTTCTTCTATGCAGTTCTCCAGCTGTGTAATTCTGCTCATATGGCTTTTTACAGTGTTTTTTATTTTCTTTAATTCTGTTTGTATGGAATCTCTCATGTTTTGCAACAATTCTTGTTTAAGTTGGTTGATTTGTTCATCCATAGATTTTTTTACTCAATGGCTAGTGGTTCTCTCATTTTCTTTACCATTACTTCCGATTCTTTCCTCATGGCTGCTTTTAAGTCTTCATCTTTTGGGTCTGTGCGTTTTGGTGGACTTGGAAAGTTATTAGGATTTCTCTCCAAATCATCTGATGTTGGAGTCTTCCTTAGTTTACACACATTTCTTTTCATTTATTGGTTTGGCTTGGGGTGCAGTGTCTTCAGATTTCAGCCCAATTTTGTGTTGGGTGAGGTCACTGAGGTTCGGCCCGTCTCACGTCCTCCAGGAGAGCATGGTCAATTACTCTCTCCCTCTTTCTGCCAGCCAGTGCTGTACGGCACGACCCCTTCCCTAAGCCCAACTACTTCCCTTAGCCCCTTGGGGTCCAAGCTCCACTTCAGGACTCATGGGTACAGGCTGTCTTTAGCATACCCAAAGTCTCCAGGCAGAGAGGCAAGCACTCATGTTTGTGGGAGGGGAGTGTCCCTCGCTCAGCACTACTGCCCAATTGCAGGTCTTCATGTGTCAGGAGACTCAGAGCAACCAGGTGCAGATTGCACAGGTGCATGCACACAAGGTTGCGGGAGGGAGGGAGGAGGTGCTGACGCTTACCTGCACAGTCTAAGGTTCCCGGGGTCAGAGAGACCCAGGCACAGAGCATACTGATGGTCTGGGATGGAGGGAGGAGGTGCTGGCACTTACCTGTGCAGCCTTAGGTTCCCAGGGTCAGGGAGACCCAGGCGCAGGGCGCGCCAATGTTCCAGGATGGAGGGAGGAGGTGCCAGCGCTTACCTCCGTGGCTGAAGGTTCCCGGGGTCAGAGACACCCGGTGCAGAGCACACCAATGTTCCAGGATGGAGGGAGGAGATTCTGTCTCTTAAATGCTCGGCCGGAGGTTCCCGGGATCAGAGAGACCCGGGTGCAGAGGACGCCAAGGTTCCAGGATGGAGGGAGGAGGTTCTGGCACTTACCTGCATGGTCAGAGGTTCCCAGGGTCAGAAATGTTCCCATTACTTTTGATGTGAGACATCCTCACTGGTGTAAGGTGGTACATTATGGTTGTCCTAGTTTGGATTTCCCTAATGATGAGTGAAAGTGAACATGTTTTTATGTGTCTGTTGGCCACCTTTTGGTCTTCCTTGGAGAAGTGTCTATTCATTTCTTCTCCCCATTTTTCTATGGCTTTATTAGATTTTTTTTTGAGCTCACCTTTTTTCAATGCTTTGTATATCCTAGATATGTGCCCTTTATCTGGCGTGTTGAGTGCAAAATATTTTTCCCATTCCATTAACTGTCTTCTAGTATTAAATAGGGTTTCTTTCGGCATGCAGAAACTTGTTAGTTTGATGTAGACCCATTTGTTTAGGTTTAAGGCTAAAGTTCTTGCCATTGGCATTCTATCCCCCAAAACTTTTTTGATATATAGGTCTTCATGTGTTCTGCCAATTTTTTCCTCAACAAACTTTATGGATTCTGATCTGATTTCAAGGTCTTTAATGCATTTTGAGTTGACTTTTGTGTAAGGTGTGAGGTATGGATCAATCTTTAATTCTTTACAGGTGGTTATCCAGGTGTTCCAACAACATTTGTTGAAGAGACTGTCATTGTTACATTTCAAGTTCTTTTCTCTTTAGTTAAATATTAGTTGACTGTATACTTCGGGTTTATCTCTGGAATTTCTGTTCTAACCAACTAATCTCTACTGCTTTTTTTCCAGTACCATGCTATTTTGATTACTCTCACTTTATCGTAAAGCTTTAGGTTAGGTAAAGAGATGCCATCTAGCTTCTGGTTTTTCAATATGTATTTTGTGGCTCCAGATGAATTATAAAATTGATTGCTTTAAGTCCTAAAAAATGATGCCTGAAAGTTTAGGTAAGATCGTCATTTTGATAATGTTGATTCTACCTACCCATGCGCATGGGATGTACTTCCATTTCCTTAGGTCTTCTCCTATCTCTTTCTGAAGTGTTTTGAAGTTTTTATGATATAAGTCCTTCACTTCTTTTGTAAGGTTGATACCTAGCTACTTGATATTGTTGGATACTATTTTAAATGGGATTATCTCCTTAATCTCTTTCTCCTCTACTTCATTGTTTGTATAGAGGAATGCTACTGTCTTTTGTGTATTGACTTTGTAGCCGGCCACTTGGCCACTTTGCTGTATTGGTTAATTGTTTCTAGGAGTTTTACTGTGGACTCTTTAAGTTTTTTGATGCATATCATCATAGCATCTGCAAAAAGAGATATTTTGAGTTCCTCTTTCCCTATTTGGATTCCTCTGATTCCCTTCTCTTGTCTGATTGTTATTGATAGGATTCTAAAACTATATTGATAAAAGTGGAGAGAGTGGACAGCCTTGCCTATTTCCTGACCTTAGTGGAAATGTTTTCAATTTTTCACCATTAAGGATAATGTTGGCTGAGGGTTATTTATAGGTAGCTGTAACTATCTTGAAGAATGTTTCTTCCAGTCCAATTTTGCTGAGTGTATTCACCATGAATGGATGTTGGATTTTGTCAAAATTCTTCTCTGCATCAACTGATATAATAATGTGATTTTTGTCTTTCTTGTTGTTGATGTGGTATATGATGTTGATTGATTTGTGTATGTTGAACTGTCCTTGCATCGCTGGGAAGAAACCCACTTGGTCATGGTGTATAATTTTTTAAAGTATTGTTAGATGAGGTTTGCTATGATTTTATTGAGGATTTTTGCATCTAAGTTCATTAGTGAGATTGATCTGTAGTTTACTTTTTTGTCGGTGTTTTTTGCCATCTTTGGGAATTAGCATGATATTAGTATTGTAAAAGTAATTAGAAAGGATTCCTGTCTTTTCAATGTTTTGTAAGAGTCTTTGGATCAGTAGTAATAATTCTTCTCGAAATGTTTGATAACATTCACCTGTAAAATCATCTGAACCTGTACTTTTGTTCTTGGGGAGTTTCTTAATTACTGATTCAATTTCCTCAGATGTGATTGGCCTGTTGAGGCTTTCTAGATCCTCCTTGTTCAGACTAGGAACATGGTATTTTTCCAGAATTCTGTCTGTTTTATCTGGGTTCTCTAACCTGACTGAGTATAGTTGTTCATAATAAGTCCTAATGATGTGTTGGATTTCATGGGGTTCTGTTGTAATCTCTACCCTTTCATTTGTGATGCTATTTATTTGGGTACTTTCCCCTCTTTTTTCGTGAGTCCTGCCATTTCTTTGTCTGTATTGTTTATTCTTTCAAAAAACCAACTCCTGGTATCATTGATTTTCATATTTTTTATGAGTTTCTATGTTGTATTTTTTGCTCTGGTTTTTATTATTTATTGTCTTCTGATTGAGTTTGGTTTCTTTGCTTCTGTTTTTCCAGCTCTTTAAGGTTTCTTTTTAAACTGTTGATTTTGTCATTTTTCTTTTTCCTGAAATAAGCCTGTATTGTTATAAGTTTCCCCCTAATTATTTCTTTTGCTGTGTCCCAGAGATTTTGACAATTTGTCTCTTCATTATCGTTTGTCTCAAGGACCTTTTTATTTCTTCCTTGAGCTCCTCTTTTATCTAGCTTTTGTTGAACAGCATGTTGTTTAAACTCCAGGTGTTGGATTTCCTCCATAGTTTCATTTTACAGTCAATATTTTTCTCAGTTGCATAATGATCTGATAGGGTGCTTCTAATAATCTTTATATTTGTGACTTTATGCAAGTAAGATTTATAGCCTAAGGTATGGTCTATTCTGGAGAAGTTTCTATGTATAATTGAGAAAAAAGTGTATTTTGTTTTCTGGGGATAGAGGGCTCTATATAAGGCTATCATCCCTAGTTATTCTAGTTCCTCATTTAGCACTCCTGTATATTTGCTAGTTTTCTTTCTTGTGGATCTGTCCAGTGGTGTTAAGATCACATTTCCTTTCATATGTTTCTCCAGGTTTGCAAGGAAATGCCTTACATATTTTGCTGCCTCTGCATTTGGTGCGTAAATATTCACCAGATTCAGTACTTTTTGGTCTAGTTGTTCCCTAATCAGTACTTAGTGACCCTCTTTGTTTCTGATTACTTTCTTGAGGTTCAATACAATTTACACTGATATAAAAATGGCTGTCCCAGCTTTTTTTCCTTTGATTTGAGTAATTGATTTCCATCCTTTTATTCTAAGCCTGTGTCTATTCTCTACTTGTAGGTGTGTTAATTGCAGGCAAAAAAAAAAAACCCGATTTTCGTTTTCTAATTCAACTCTGTACTATGTATTTTTTAATGGGAGAGTTCAGTCCATTTACTTTTAAGATTATTGACAAAGAGGGCTTTTGTGCAGTTATGTGTAGGATAATTGTTTTTACAATTGGGTATTAGGACTGTGTAATTCATCTTTGAGTATATTATTTAAAATCAGTTTTGTTTGTGCAAATAATGCAAGTTCTTTTTTCTGAGAATATTTTTAGTCCTCAGTTTCATATTAATGAGAATTTTGCCATGTAATGGACTCTAGGTTGGAAGTTTCTTTCATTCAGTCGTTTAAATATACCTTTCCACTGTCTTCTTGCTTGAATTGTTTCAAATGGTAGATCTGGTTTGTTTCTTTTTTATTTTTTTATTATCTTTATTTAAACACCATGATTACAAATATGATTGTAGTTGTATGATTACAGTCATATAAAGAACACCCCTTCACCAGCGCAAGATTCCCATCAGCAATTTTCCAGATCTCCCTCCTCCCCATCCCACCCACACCTGTACTTGAGAAGGCTTTCTACTTCCCTCGTTCATTCACATTGTTATAATAGTTTTCAGTGTAGTTCTTTTTCTAACTGCACTCATCACTCTATGTGGTGAGCTTCATGTCATGAGCTGCACCTACCAGCCCTCATCTCTCTTGTCTCTAAGATACTGTTAAAAATGTCTTTCATTTTTCTTAAAACCCATAGATGAGTGAGAATATTCTGTGTCTTTCTCTCTCCCTCTGACTTACTTCACTCAGCATAATAGATTCCATGTTCATCCATGTATAGGAAAATTTCATGACTTCATCTCTCCTGACAGCTGCATAGTATTCCATTGTGTATATCTACAACATTTTCTTTAGTCACTCATCTGTTGAAGGGCATCTTGGTTGTTTCCATAGTCTGGCTATTGTAAATAGCGCTGCAATAAATAAAGGTGTGAGGAAGGGGTTTTTGTATTGTATTTTTGTGTTCCTCGGGTATATTCCTAGGAGTGGTATAGCTGGATTGTATGGGAGCTCAATTTTCAGTTTGTGGAGGAATGTCCATATCGCTTTCATAAAGGTTGTACCAGATGGCATTCCCACCAGCAGAGAAAAAGAGTTCTTTTCTCTCCACATCCCCGCAAGCACTGTTTTTTTTCCTTCTTTGTGATATGTGCCAATCTCCCAGAGACAAAACGCTAAAATGAAATACAGCAGGACAGACTAGTCTTATGTGGCCAAAGTATATAATTTAAGGCATTGTCTAGCCCCAGACCCCAAAGAAATACCACAGTGTCTTATCTCAGTTAAACATTCCAGGAAGCTTGTAAGATCCTTGAAACTTCACTAACCTTGTGATGTTCATGTGCTCCTTATGTAAAGATGGCATGTAAAGATTACCCACAAGATGACCTCTGTAATGCAGGCTGTTCCATCCTTCTTTCTCTCCACCCCCTGTAAAATCATGCTTACAAGGAACCTTTGCTATACAGGAACCTTGACAAGTCTCCATCTGCTTGGTTTTACTTCTTTTCCCCCATATTTTTCAGGCTGGACCCCCTCTGCCCCTACAAATAACTGAGTCCTGCAGGCAAAACAGTAAGTGTATCACAAAAAGCTTTGTGAATATGGTCATGGTTTAAAGAATTAAAATTATGAAAGATTTTATTGTAAAAAGAACCTCCCAAGTATGCCTCTGTAGCTATAGGCCCCAATGTTATGCTACACCTCGTGGCCCCACTCCCTCCCAAAACTATAACCCTTTTGCCTCCTGTCAAGATGTTTCCTTATAAACCTCCTGTAGTCATGTTTTCATTGACCTGGAAAGAGCCTGCTACCCCTGCCGTTACCCAGCCTTCCAGTCCTTCAACCCACCATTCCTGCCGGACCTGTTTCTGACTAACTCTGCCTAAGAATGTTGGATTTGCTACTCTGCTGCCACCTTCGGCACACCCACTGCAACCAACTACCCTGCTGACATCCGATGGAGAGCTGAGACTTATCAAGGCATAACTTTGAGACAGGTCATGGGAGTGGGACTTTGCTTACATGGACCACATATGCCCTCCGTCCAATTTGTAATCAAACCATTGTTGTTACTAACTCTTCCGTCTTTATTCAAGCCCCCAACTCCATTTATTTTGCTTGCTCCACTGTACTTTCTCCCCATATTGTTACTGAAATGTTTCTTGCTTATCATGTTTATTGTGATTTAGTTTTGTTAATGCCTAGATTAACCATTAGATCTGTAGATGATTTGCTTTGGGATAAGAGTACAGTGTTTAGACATAAGCATGAAACTATTACTACTATTACCCTTGCTGTTGTTTTGAGTTTGAGTTTTGAAGGAGCGGGAACTGGTATTACTTCTTTAATCAATTTACAAAGTCATTTTAATCAGCTTGCATTTGCTGTAGATAGTGATGTTCAGGAATTACAAAGAGGTTTAATATATCTAAAAAACAATGGCCTTCCTTGCGGAGGTAGTCCTCCAGAAAAAAAGGGAATTAGACTTTGTCTTTCTGAAAGAGGGGGATTATGTACCGCACTTAAGTAAGAATGTTGCTTTTTAAAAGTTAAATTGGGATTGGTTGATGACAGCATTAATAAGATACAGCAAAGCATAGAGGAAAGAGAAAAAGGCAAAGAGAACAGAGTGAGTCCTTGTACCAAAATTGATTTTCCACCTCCCCGTGGCTAACCACTCTGTTGTATATCCAGCATGCTGGGACCATTTATAGGATTTCTGCTGCTCATTTTTTGGCCCTTGGACATTTTGTAAATTAACAGATTTTGTTAAAACTCAGATCGACTCTTCCACCAAAAAGACAATAGCTGTCTATTACCAAAGTCTGGAGGTGCCAGAACATCTGGACGCTGACTTTATTGACCCTGCTTCTGTTGGGCTTATAGGCCCTGAATGACCACTTCCACAGGATGCCCTGCAGCTTGAAAAGCTAATCAGACCATCCTTGTTGTCCTGGCTGCGGAGCTGCCAAAGACGGGAATAGCTCAGTGCCAGAAGTCAGAGTCACACTCCTGCATATAATTAATATTGGGCAGAACAAAATTATTTCATTGTTTTGAATACTGACCCTGGGAGCCCACTGGGTATCCTAAGACTGGCTCTCCACCCATCTTTTCTTTTACACCCAAAAGAGGGACATGCCAGAGACCAAACCCTAAAATGGAATACAGCAGGACAAACTAGTCTTGTGTGGCTGGAGTATGTAACCTAAGGAATTAGCTAGCCCCAGAGCCCAAAGAAATACCACAGTGTCTTATCTCAGTCAAAAATTCTAGGAAGCTTGTGACATCTTTGAAAATTTACTAACCGTGAGATGTTCCTGTGCTCCTTATGTAAAGATGGCATGTAAAGATTACCCACAAGATGACCTCTGTAATGCAGGCTGTTCCATCCTGCTTTCTCTCCACCCCTGTAAAATCATGCTTAAAAGGAAACTTTGCTGATCAATAAACAGGAAACTTGACGAGTTGCCATCTGCTTGGTTTCCCTTCTTCCCCCCCCATTCTCTTTTTCAAGCTGTACGTCCTCTGCACCCATGAATAACTGAGTCCTGCAGGCAGGACATCAATCTCAGTGGCGTGAGGTGGTACATCCTATTAGTTTTGATTTACATCTCCCTGACGATTAGTGTTGTTGAGCATCTTTTCATGTGCTTTTTGTACATTTGCATTTCTTCTTTTACAAAGTGTCTGTTCATTTCTTCTCCCCATTTTTTGATGGGGTTAGATGTTTTTTCTTGTATAGTTCTGTGAGTAACTTGTATATTTTGGATATTAGTCCTTTACCTGATGAGTATGGGTAATTAATTTCTCCCACTCAGTAGGTGGCTTTTGTATTCTGGCCACTATCTACTTTGAGATGCAGAAGCTTCTCAGCTTAATATAGTCCATCTGTTTATCTCTTCTTCCACTTGTTTGGAGAGTGCTTTTTCCTCCTTAAAATGCCTTCAGTTTCAATGTCATGGAGTTTTTTACCTACATGTTGTTCTATATACCTTATAGTTTTAGATCTGATATTGAGGTCTTCAATCCATTTGGATTTTACCTTCGTACATGGTGTTAGCTGGGGGTCTGCATTCGCTTTTTTGCAAGTGGCTAACCAGTTGTACCAACACCACTTGATGAATAGACTTTCCTTGCTCCATTTAGAATTTCTTGCTCCTTTATCAAAACTAGGTGGTTATATATTTGGGGAACATTCTCTGAGTACTCAAGCCTATTCCACTGATCTGAGGGTCTGTCTTTATTTCAAAGCATGCTGTATTGATAACTATTGCTTTGTAATACAATTTAAAATTGGGGAAAGTAATGCCTCCCATATTCCTTTTCCCAAGGAGTGCTTTAGCAATTCTAGGGTGTTTATTGTTCCAAATAAATTTTAAAAGTGTTTGATCCAATTCTTTGAAGAATTTCATGGGTATCCTTGGAGGAATCACATTAAATCTGTACAATGGTTTTGGATGTATTGCCATTTTAATGATGTTGATCCCTCTGATCCATGAGCAGGGTATGTGTTTCCATTTCCGCGTGTCCTCTCTTATTTTTGGGAGCAGTGTTTTTTAGTTTTCTTTGTATAGATCCTTCACATCTTTAGTCAGGTTGACTCTAAGGTGTTTGACTTTGTGTGGCACTAATGTGAATAGGATTGTTCTCTTAATGTTCATTTCTTCCCTATCAATATTAGTGTATAAAAAGGCCATTGATTTTTTTGTGTTAATTTTGTAGCCTGCCACTTTGCTATATGAATCTATTATTTCTAGAAGCTTTGTGGTAGAGTCTTTAAGGTTTTCTAAGTAGAGTATCATGTCATCTGCAAAGAGTGAGAGCTTCACTTCTTCCTTTCCTGTCTGGATTCCCATATCTTTTTCTTGCCTAATCGCTATAGCAAGGAATTTCAATACTATGTTTAATAGGAGTGGTGAGAGGGGACAGCCTTTTCTTGTACCAGAATTTAGAGGGAAGGCTTTTAGTTTTTCTCCATTGAGGATAATATTTGCCATTGGCTTGTGGTAGATGGCCTTAACTCTATTGAGAAAGGTTACTTTTATTCCTATCTTGCTGAGAGTTTTCACCAAGAATTGGTATTGAACCATAACAAATGCTTTTTCTGCGACTATTGATATGACCATGTGATTTTTATTTTTCTTGTTGTTGATGTTGTGTATTATGTTGATAGATTTATGGATGTTAAACCATCTTTGCATTCCTGGGATGAAACCTACTTGATCATAGTGAATGATCTTCTTGTTGAGGCATTGGATCCTCTTTGCCAGGATTTTGTTGAGGACCTTAGCATCTGTGTTCATCAGAGATATTGGTCTGTAATTTTCTTTTTTTGGCAGCATCTCTATCTGGTTTTGGTATTAAGGTGATGTTGTCTTCATAAAAGCTATTTGGAAGTGTTCCTGGTTTTTCAATTTCATAAGAGAGCCTGGTCAGGATTCGTATTAGTTCCTCTCGAAAGGTTTGAAATAATTCATTAGTGAATCCATCAGGGCCAGGGCTTTTGTTTTTGGGCAAATTTTTGATTACGGTTTTAATTCCCTCAATAGTGATGGGGGTGTTTAGATATTCTACATCTTCTTTATTCAACTATGGAAGGTTATATGAGTTCAAAAATTTATCCATTTCTTTCATTATCTCATATTATTTTTTGGTTTTTGGGCCACACCTGGTAGTGCTCAGGGGTTACTCCTGGCTGTCTGCTCAGAAATAGCTCCTGGCAGGCACGGGGGACCATATGGGACACCGGGATTCGAACCAACCACCTTTGGTCCTGGATCAGCTGCTTGCAAGGCAAACGCTGCTGTGCTATTTCTCCAGGCCCAGTATCTCATATTTAATGTCAAAGTTTCTCAAAATATTCTCTGAATACCCTTTGGATCTCTGCAGTATCTGTAGTGATCTCCCCCTTCTCATTTCTAATACGCATTATCAAGTTTCTCTTTCGCTTTTTCTTTGTGAGTTTTGCCAATGGTCTATCAATCTTGTTTATTTTTTCAAAGAACCGACTTCTGCTTTCGTTGATCTTTTGGATTGTTTTATGGGTTTCCATTTTATTGACTTTTGCTCTTAGCTTTGTTATTTCCTTCTATCTCCCTATTTTTAGTTGATCATTTTCTAATTCAATAAGCTGCATCATTAAGCTATTCATGTATGCTCCTTCTTCCTTCCTGATGTGTGCTTGCAAAGCTATATATTTTCCTCTCAGTGCCACTTTTGCTATATCCCATAGGTTCTGATAGTTTGTGTTTTTGTTGCCTTTTGTTTCCAGGAAATTTTTGATTTTCCTGTTTGATTTCATCTCGGACGCACTGGTTGTTCAGTAGTAGACTGTATAATTTCCAGGTGTTAATTTTTTTCTTCTTTGTAATTTTTTGTAATTTTTGTTTCTTTGTAATTCAATTCTAACTTCAGAGCCTTGTGTTCAGCAAAGGTAGCCTGCAAAATTTTTATCTTGTTGATTTTATGGAGGTATGTTTTATGTACCAGCATGTGGTCTATCCTGGAAAATGACCCAAGTACGTTGGAAAAGAATGTGTATCCAGGTTTCTGAGGATGGACTGTCCTATATATATCTACTAGTGGTGGTAGTCATTGGCTAGGAGTAGCATGCGGCCGCGAAGCTAAGCGGAGCAGCCGTGCTCCTCTGCTTTGACCCCTTAAGAGTTGGGCTTAAGGGGCTCAGCAGAGTCAGCTTTATGCACAACTCCAACCCGGAAAGACTCACCTAAGCCGAGGCAAGCCGTCAGGGGATGAATGCCAGAGAAGATCAAAGTTCCCAGGTTGAAGCAAGCCAGGGGAAGCCTCAAAATGTCTGCCGATCTGGTTTGATTCTTAAGTGTCTTCTTTTGTACTGAGGGTTTTTTCCTCCCATATTGCTTTAAGGAGTTCATCTTTCTCTCTCTTTTTTTCACCATTTGGATTACTATATGCCTTGGTGTTGGTTTATTAGTGTCTATTTTAGTAGGGACTCTTCTCATCTCCTGGATTTGTACCGGAGCTTCTTTCCAGAGATTTATAAAGTTTTCTGCTATTATTTTCCTTGTTCTTTCCCTTTCCCTATTTCCTCCCCTACTGGTATTCCTACAATCTGTAGATTATTTATTTTGTCTTTGTTCATTAAATACTTAACTTTTTCTTCCAATGCTTTACCTTTTATTTCCTTATAGGCTTCTTTGTCATTTTTGGTTTGTAGTTTTTCTTAAAGTTCTTCTCTGTGATTCTCCAACTGTGTAATTCTGCTATTATGGCTTGCTACGATGTTTTTTTATTTTCATTTATTTCATTTACTTCCATCTGTATGGACTCTCTCTCATCTTCTGTAGAAGTTCTTCTTTGACTTGGTTGATTTGCTCATCTATGGATTTCTTGAACTTCCTGGCTAATAATTCCTTTATTTCTTTTTCCATTGCTTGCATTGCCACTTTTAGTTCCTCATTTTTTAGGACCATGCATTTTGGTGAACTTGAAAATTTGCTAGGATTTCTCTTCATCTCCTCAGTTGCTAGTGTCTTCCTTAGTTTCCCCATATTTCTTTGCATTTGGTGGTTTGGTTTGGATTGTACTGCCTTCAAATTTTAGCTCTCCTTTGTCACTTGCAGCATGGGGCTGGGTTCCTGCTCTGGAGTGCAACTCTAGGTGGTATAATGGCTGTGTCACTGAGGTTTGGCCCTGCCCTCAAGACTCCTCCTCACTTTACCTGCCAGAAGGCTTAGGGGTCGTCCTTGCCCAACTGTAGCAAGAGCTCTCCTCTTCCTTCACCTGTCAGAAGGTTTGGTCAGAAGGCCTGTGTCAATTTTGCCCTCCCCCTGTACCTGTCAGACACGTGGTTCCCCACCCAGCATGCCTTTCTCCACCCCTGTAATGGCGGGTTATCTGCTGGAGCTCTACTGGTTCGGCCTGGTCTATTTCACCTTCCACTCTACCTTTCTGACAGTGTGGTTCCCCAATTATGTTTAATTTCCACATTTCTGTCCTCTGAAAGGTAGAGGTACATGATTTGGATGTAGTCATCCTTATATTTATTATATGTACCATGTTTTATGGTGCTAGTTTCTAAAATTAGATCTGGAAGATGCATTTTATGCCTAGGTAAATTATTTTTCTTTTAGGATAATTATACATGCATTAATTATAACTAGATGTAGGAGTGCAGGATAGTCTGCAAGATTAATTACATTATTTATGTAGGCCAGTGTGTTCTTAGCATTAACTACAAATGCTATTTTACTTTGGAGAAAATGTTACAGACCTCTACACATCATTATTTTATAATTATAATATTGAGAATCTTTCGGTATTTTATGTTACCATTTGTAACCTTATAAATCATATGTACTAAACATATAAATATACATTATACAATATTAAATATTTTGCTGTTTATAGAATATTAATTAGCACCAGCCTGAAGTTCACATGCTTCTAAATTCTGTTTCTAAAAAAACTGTCTTGGTCTAAAGAATTCATACAGAAAGTAGGGTCCTTGGTTACCTTTCCTGCAGCCATGAATAATATGTATATCTATTGTTATATATGTTTATATTCATATACTTACATATAAATATACAAACATGAAATATTTTCATTAATATATATTTAATATATGTTTATATATTTATATACTTTTATATAAATCATATATATCACCTGGAGTGATCCCTGAGCACAGAGCCATAAGTAATTATTGATCACTACTAGATGTGTTTCTCACTCTACTCCCCCCAAATGTGAGCCTGGTTCTAAACTACAAATTAGGGACAAGAGGACCCTTTGATAGGGAAGATAGATGAAAGCTTGTTCAGCTGAATGCGTTCATATGAGAGATTATTTGTGTTTTGAAAATTAAAAAACCTAGGGATTGTATAGGTTGAATGGCAAAGTTCAGTGAGCATGGGCTTCTCTGAGGAGTGGTTGGCTTGTCAGTGCCTATTGTTAAGTGAGACATGCCATTCTGGGACTGTACTTAGTGTTTCCAACATGGTGGGTATTTGCTCTAACTCTTTATCTATCTGTCTTCCCAGCAAGCAAATTAAAAGCTTTGAAGGTAAAATTTTTGTATACGTTCAATTTAGAAATATAGTTTGAGAATATGATATAGATTTCTTTTTTATTTTTATTATAGTTTTTTATATATTTTTATTCTTTGGTTTTTGGGCTACACCTGGCAGTGCTCAAGATTTACTCCTGGCTATCTGCTCTGAAATAGCTCCTGGTAGGCATGGGGGACCACATGGGACGCCGAGATTTGAACCAACCACCTTAGGTCCTCGGTTGGCTGCTTGTAAGGCAAACGCTGCTGTGCTATCTCTCCAGCCCCATGATATATATTTATAAATATAAAAACAATACTCTGAACTTAAAATGATCCATGTATAGAATATCATGGGTTTCTCCTTGGATGGAGAAGCCTAGTATAACTCCTTTTAGTGATTCCTCATTTATGTTAATTTAGGCATTAAAGGGTATTCATGAACATAATATGTCTTTATATGTAGTATATTATTTTGACTTAGAATTTCAACTAAATTCATAGTCAGGATACATACTAAGTACTGTATCTATAAATTTAATTAAATATATGAAAGGTTAAAATATTAGGAACAGTTTTAAAAACACCTTAAAGTCTCTCTGTAAAGGATGACTATAGCAGGAGTACTGCAGCCAAATGAACTTAGAATGTTCAGAGAGTAGAACTGGGTTAATAGAAAAATGTCAGGAAAATAAAATCATTTCAATAGCAGAAAAGGATAAAACTAGAAGTAAATATAATATATATATGTGTGTGTAATTGGGTGGTATTGTTTTCTTTAACTACTACCAGGGAAGAATTTGTATGAATCATAAAGGTCTGAGAGATAGTACAGTAGATAAGGTGCTTGCCTTACGTGTGATCAACCCAGGTCTGATATTTGGCATCTCATATGGTTCTCAAAGCACTGCCATGAGTAATTCCTGAGTGTAGAGCCAGGAGTTTCCCTGAGTATCACTGGGTGTAGCAAAAATGACATTAACTGTAAATTCATAGTACTTGTGATTGCAAGGTGCTTCCTGCAAAACTCATATGGAGAGAGGGTATCTGGGACTGTTATCATCATGTAACTTTCATATTCTGAAAAAGAAAAGAAAGCTACATGGAGTATACTTCAGTCTTATTGTGAGTATCACTAAAATGTGCTTCAGGTATGTATATTGGAGCTTTTATTTTATTCACTATTGTGTTCTTTAGCTTTTAACATGCAGCTAGGTGTACTCATGATGACAAAAATAGTTAAGAGAATTATTAAACATGGTTTGACGGTGATATATTTTTTCTCAAGGGAAAAACAACAAATAATGGGTAATTATTAGCAAATGAGAATTCCAGCTGAGATAGCACATATTTATTATGATCTGTAAAAACATCAATCTGGAGCCAAAAATATAATTCTGTGATGGAAGAACATAAAACTTCAATGAGTAAGGCTCTGGGTTTGATCTCCAGATCTGAAAAATATGTTTATAAAATATCTCAGTGTTAAAAAAAAAACTCAATAGGTGAGTGCGTTCCCCTAAGGCCCTTCCACGTGGGCGCCTAGAGACCTCCACGCTGGCACCTTGCACACCCCTCCCCATAGCCACTGCAGGGACCCGGAGCTGCTCCAACTGGGGCGCAGGGACTCCGCGCCCGTGACCCCGCCGGTGCCCAGGGTGAGTGTGCTCCCCTAAGGCCCTCCCACGTGGGCGCCCAGAGACCTCCACGCTGGCACCTTGCACACCCCTCCCCATAGCCACTGCAGGGACCCGGAGCTGCTCCAACTTGGGCACAGGGACCCCCGCGCCCGTGACCCCGCCGGTGCCCAGGGTGAGTGCATTCCACTGGAGCCCTTCCACGTGGACACTGAGGTCTCTAGACACAGATGTCTGATTTTACCACCCAGAACAGAACAGAAGTCTTCCAAACACGACAAAAGACCACCGGGAGAGTAAATGATCCTGAACAGAGTCTATTGTTGATCCCATGATAATATACTCCAAGGACGGAGAAACTCATAACTCTTAGGCCAAGTGAATTTCTTTTTGAATGACCCCAATATTTACTGTGCCAGGGCAAGAGGGAAAAAAAGCACAAAACATTGTTTACTTTTTATATATTATTTTTTACCTTCATTTATTATTATTATTATTATTATTATTATTATTACTTACCTAACTATTTTTGGTCGATTTCTCTGTTTGGGTGTGGTTATTGAAGCTGTTGTCCCCAGTTATACCTATTTTTTCTCTTCTTTTCTTTTCTTTCTTTATGGGCTATGTCATGTTTCTTATCTCAAGACCATGGCATTTTTTTTTTTTTGTGCGTGTGTGGTACTTACCATTATTGTTGGAGTCCTCACTGGATATTGGACACTTTTCTTTTGTACTGATGGAATGTTTCATTTTCTTTTTTCTCCTTCACCCCTCAAATCGATGATAAGAGCCTCTAGAAGGACTCCGCCCACTTTCGGAGTATTAGACTTTTACCCCAGTTTACTACTTCTCTCTTCTTCAAACAAAACCACACAAATTGAACTAGCTAGGCCTGCCTCCCAGTTAGAGGGGGAAATTAGGGAGGCACCTAGACCAATCAGATACAAGACTACTATGTAGTAGGATAGGTACATAGGGGACCACATATTCTAGCAGCCCTGGGGATGAGGGAAGAGGATACGAGAGATGGGACAAAAACGGAGGTGTAGGGAGGACAATTTGGTGATGGGAATCCCCCCTGATGTTATGTAAATATTTAACTAAAATATTATTGTCAACAACATGTAAACCACTATGATCAAAATAAAAATTATATTAAAAAACTCAATAAAAAGCATTTTAGACATATAATTTATAAGAGTAGGTTCAAATCCATGTCAATTTAATTTTCTCGTTTTATTAATACCTATCGAGTGGGTATTAGAGTTACTAAATATCCCACTTAGGGAAATCTTTTGTTTTCTGCCTTTTTCCCAGTTGAAAAGGTTTATATAATTTATACTAAATCTATATTTATGTTTATATTTGTGGCCCCACCCCCTTCCTGTGCAACTTGATCTTACCTGCAAGACCCTGCCCATTTATGGGAGGGGTCTTGGAAAGGTTAGAAAAGGCTTTGACCCAGGGGATTAGGGGCTTTTGGATCTTTGCCAGCATGGAGGTCAGAGGGAAGATGGCTGAAAGAAGTTAAGACTCAGGGCAAGCTAAGAATGGCATGTGTAAATGGTTAGCAGCCACATCTGTTGGATAGGGCTGAATAAAGATGTTATCTCTGGAAGCCTGCCTGTGAGTGAGTTCAATACCCGTCGCTTTCTTGGACCCAGACCTGCAGGTTAACGGGGGATAGAGCCATGTGGCTGGAGCCTAAGAAAAAAGGCCTCCATCCACCTTCCAAGTCCATCATAAGGGCTTAATACAACATATATTGATTTGTAAAATAATTTTATTGTATTTATGGAAATTTTGGCATTTCCATAAATAAAATGTTTTCATAAATTTATATAAATTTTTACTCTTTGTACATGTGCATTTTGTTGAGAGTATTTGTATCTAAATATTTCTTTTACTAAATGATTTTATGCCTTGACTCTTTTAATTATAATCCTTAATATGTAAGTTTTTCATACACTTCACATACGGATTACTGTAACTTAATCTCTAGGCATTCATTCTGTTCTATCCCTATTATGCTTTTCAGTATTTAATACCAAATTCCAGTCATTATGTGATGATGCTGGATATCAACAAAACAAAATCTATTATAAGCAAAATCACTGTTATACTATCATGAGCAGTATATGAAACACATAAAAAGTATAAATTAACATGTCATTTCCATACAGGCTTATGGAAGTATTTGAAACAATTTGAAGCAATTTAATTATATGAGAATTAATATATGCATAAATTACACTGAAATAAATATCTTTGGAGTATATATTTTTCCAAATAACCATGATATGCTGGGAATAAAACTTAAGTTAGTTGCATGTAAGGTAAGCACTTAACCTTGAAATATCTTCAGTGCCAACTATATTTTAAATAGAGGGACAAAATGATAAACCAGAGTGACAGCTCAAGGATTATATAACAAATGTTTTGCCTGAAGGAGTCCCAGGTTTGATCCTTCTAAGTTCCCAAAAATTTGCTGGGAGCAGCTCATAAGTGTTACTGGGTGCAACCCTAAAACAAAAATCTTCCCTCAAAGAGAATAAAATAAAAAGTGTATGCATGCCTAAAACCAGCCAAGTATTTACAGAAACTTGGGAGAAATATAATTGCTAACTTTTCTATTTCATTATTTAGTCTGTTTTGAGATTTGGTTATGAAACATCTGTGATTTTCAAAAGTAAGTGTATGCTATTTTGTTTTACATTATCTTTCCTGAGTCAATACAGGATTTTTTTTAGGGGGGGCACAAATTCCATGATTTCTTTTGTCATGACTTGCAATGCTGCTTTTGGGCCCATGCGTTTTGATGGACTTGAAAACTTGCTAAGATTTCTCTCCATATCCCTGGTTGTTAGTGTCTTCCTTAGTTTACCCATATTTCTTTGCATTTGGTGGTTTGGTTTGGAGTGACTGAGCTCCACAGGTCCCGTTGGTCTGGGTCAACTGCCCCTCCACATCTACCTGGAAGATGGCATGACTCAGCCACCAGCTGCAGAGAGGGACAAAGGTCCACAGGTTGGCTGGGCCAACTGCTCTTCCCCCTTCTTAGCTTTAGAGACCAAGCTCTATACATCAGCTGGGCCAACTGCCCCTCTTCTCTACCTGGCAGAATGCGTGGTTCAGCCCCCAACTGCAGACAGGGACCAAGCTCCACAGGTCGACTGGGCCAACCGCCCCTCTCCCTACCTGGCAAATAGAGTGGTTCAGCCCACAGCTGCAAAGAAAGACCGAGATCCACATGTTGGCTGTGCCAAACTACAGTTACTATTTTAGACCTATGTCTTCTCTGCTATATATTTTATCTTTATTTAAACACCGTGATTACAAACATGATTATAGTTGTATGATTACAGTCATGTAAAGAACACCCCCCTTCACCAGTGCAACATTCCCACCACCGATTTCCCAGATCTTCCTCCTCTCCACCTCCCTACACCTGTACTCGAGACAGGCTTTCTACTTCCCTCATTCATTCACATTGTTATGATAGTTTTCAGTGTAGTCATCTCTCCAATTGCACTCATCACTCTATGTGATGAGCTTTATGTCCTAAGCTGCACCTACCAGCCCTCATCTCTCTTGTCTCTGAGATACTGTTAAAAATGTCTTTCATTTTTCTTAAAGCCCATAAATGAGTGAAACAATTCTGCGTCTTTCTCTCTCCCTCTGACTTACTTCACTCAGCATAATAGATTCCATGTACATCCATGTATAGGAAAATTTCATGACTTCATCTCTTCTGACGGCTGCATAGTATTCCATTGTGTACCACAGTTTCTTCAGCCACTCATCTGTTGAAGGGCATCTTGGTTGTTTCCAGAGTCTGGCTATTGTAAATAGTGCTGCAATGAATATAGGAGTAAGGAAGGGATTTTTGTATTGTATTTTTGTGTTCCTTGGGTATATTCCTAGGAGTGGTATAGCTGGATAGTATGGAAGCTCAATTTCCAGTTTGTGAAGGAATCTCCATATTGCTTTCCATAACGGTTGTACTAGACGGCATTCCCACCAGCAGTGAAAAAGAGTTCCTTTCTCTCCACATCCCCGCCAGCACTGCTTGTTTTCCTTTTTTGTATTTATGTGAAAGAAAATATTAAACAATAGAAAATAGAATATCTTTTTTTTTGGTTTTTGGCCACACACGGCAGTGCTCAGGGGTAACTCCTGGCTATCTACTCAGAAATAGCTCCTAGCAGGCACGGGGGACCATATGGGATGCCGGGATTCAAATTAACCACCTTAGGTCCTTGGTCGGCTGCTATCTTTCCGGCCCTTCATCATAATCAAATCACTTTATTAAAGTTCTTATTTTTCCCATTATGCCATTCTTTTGATTTTAATAAAAAGCAAGTTGCAAAAAAAGAAAAAGAAAATAGAATATCACAGTATTTGTCCAACACTGGACTCACAAATATAATATCTTCAAGTATCTCTAACATCTCAAGTAATTTCTGTAATGTGTCTTAACCAAAATTTAATATTTTTAGGAAATTTTATTATTTTTATCTAAAAAACCTTTTATATTTTAAATATTTTATGTCTTGGTCAGCATACTACTGACCTTTTATGGGGGAAGTATTGCAATTTTGTTCTTTCTTCTTGCAATGAGCATAGATCTAGTCCACTTGGATATATTTACATATGAAATATATAATCATGTTAATACATAAAAATTTACATAAAAATTAAATAAAACCTTGGTCTCAGTAATAAATACAGTTGTATATTCACATCTAAACATGCTAACATCCTGTTAAGAGCAAGTAAAGTAAGAAAAATAGACTTGTAAGATATATATCCAATGAAAGCAACAATATTGAGTTACCATATCAGTTTCTTTCATGGCTATTAAACATGACCTTGTCAACAGTGTATACATGAAATTTCTTTACCTGCCTGAGAGTAAACCATTGGAATATACTTGGTGTTGAAGTACCCTTTAAATCTGAATTGTAGCTTCTAACTCCTTCCTTAGATAATTTTAATAATTTATTTCCTCTATATGCCTGTGCATCTAAGGACAATTAAATATCTGTGGTCAAAAGAGTCAAAAGAAAATTTCCATGGAGACCTGCTGGTATAGTATTCTATTGTATTAGGCACTCAAATCTTTCCGTTGTCTTGCCGTGGAATCTTGGTAGTAATTGTGGAATTGTGGTAGTAAAAGTGGAATCTTGGTAGTAATTGTGCCATGCCACACTTCTACCACACATGTTCTCTGTGTATTTTTGTTGAAACAGATTTTTCCAGTTAAAGTAAATAAGAGAAACCTTGCTTTATAGTCACTCTTTTCAGTGTATGACTTTAGGAATCACTATTAATCCACAAATATGGAAGGCTTAGTGGTCAGTGTAATACCTACGAACACCTCCATGTTAATTTATATCTTACTAATTAATATGGTTTCCTTTGTGTAAGGAGATTACATGGAGAATTTTTTGTAAAGAATAATAATATTTATGCTTAAAGAAATGGAAAGTAGAAAATGAATCTGAAAATTTAGTCTGGGACAAAGCTATGAAAACTTTTCTAAATCAAATTGCAGGGGTATTAACTTTTTAATCTATATATTTCATAATATCATATATAAGGTATACTGGAATCTTTATATAATATATTCATACATTAATTTGAATTAACCTTGTTGCCTAGAAGAAATAGCTAAGAGAATCAGCTAGAGCACAGTGGAACTTACACTAGTAGCAACATTTCCTGGAGTTTGTTAGAAGAGCAGAAAACTCACATTTTATTCCAAACTCAACTGAATCATTTTCTGCATTAAAATACATAAAGATAACTAATAGACCTATTAAAGCTTGATAAACAGTAGAAGAAATAAATATGTTAAGGACACCAGTAGAATCAGGGTTGGAATATATGTGCTATAGTGAAGAGATGAATATTGAAAATTCCACAGAATCTATTATGCTGAGTAAAATAAGTCAGAGAGAGAGAGAGAGAAAAACGCAGAATGGTCTCACTCATCTATGGGTTTTAAGAAAAATGAAAGACACCCTTGTTATAATAATTTTCAGACACAAAAGAGAAAAGAGCTGGAAGTTCCAGCTCACCTCAGGAAGCTCACCACAAAGAGTGATGAGTTTAGTTAGAGAAATAACTACATTTTGAACTGTCCTAATAATGAGAATGTATGAGGAAAATGGAGAGCCTGTCTAGAGTACAGGCGGGGGTCGGGTGGGGCGAAGGGAGACTTGGGACATTGGTGATGGGAATGTTGCACTGGTGATGGGTGGTGTTCTTTACATGACTGAAACCCAAACACAATCATGTATGTAATTAAGGTGTTCAAATAAATTTATATAAAAAAAGAAAATTCCAGAACATTTCCTAAAGTGAAACCATCAAAAAATCATAGTGAGTCTCAAATACCTATTGAACTTATATTTTTCAGTCCAATTTTTCAGTCAATGATATCAATTCGACTTTTAAGATTTCAAAAATGGACTATTGAAGATCTAAAAACTTTTCTATATCTTATTTACTATCACTTCTCCATCTATTATTAATGATGTTCACTCTCAACTGTTGATTATGTTTCTAGACAATTACTGACATAGTATTTAAGAAACGTTTTCTGAATAAAATAAAAGTGATGAAGAGGAATTATTTCACCCCAATGAGATGTCATTTAACACTATATTGTATAAATACATGGATATACTTTTGATACTTAAACATGGAAGATCCCACAGAAAAGGCAATCAGCTCCTAGTCTTTTATTTCTGTTCTTATACCACCCTTGGCTTCTTTGTCATAACATTTTTTAATAAAAATTTTTTTGCTATTTTATTATTTTTTATTATTTAACCAACTTTATTACATTTTATTCACAAAGATGCTTTTCATAGAAGTAGCATGAATTGGTAAATCTAATACTCAGTACTCCCCCTCACACCCATTAGGCTTTTTCTAAACCTATGTAAAATGAATATAAAGACTGGAGTGCATTGATTGTTTTGTTTTCCATTTTGTTTATACTGTCAAGACTTGAGCTCATGTCTTCTGCATACAGTGAATGAACTTTACTACTGAGCCACATCCCTGGCCCCTTGTTTCTGTATTGTTTTTTGACAAAGAACAATTATGTTGATATGTGTGCAACATTTAGAATGATACCGTATGTACTGTAAATCCTCATTATTTTTTAACTTTTTCAAAAGCTACCAAATCTAAACCCCAAGCTTTACCACATTAACCTCTTTGTAATTGGACATCATTTATCATTTCTGGCATTTTAAAATCGAGAGCTATGTGCTGTATTCTAAACTCTAAACCTTGTTTTATTTCTATATGAGAGAAACCATTTGGAAGGGAAGAGACTGATACCTAAATTGACTTTAATTTTATTGTGTCTATCCGTTCTCTTACCCTCACAAATCAGATGATTTACACCTCCATTTCATTGTTGGATAAACGAAGTTTCAGGAAGTTCAGCTAATGTGACCACAGGACTCCTACAGAATAAATAACTGAATGAGCATCATTTAAACACAATTAGTTTAAAAAAATTTGTAATTCTACCACATCTCTACACCTTGCAGCATTTTATAATGTAATAACAAAAAGAGCTTCTCTTGGGGAAATTATAAGCATAAATGTCAACTAGAAAACCCCAATGGAAGGTTTCCATATTACATTTACAAAATAGAAAACTACTACTTTCTATTAAATCGAACTGATTTGTTTTCTTGTTGAAGATGACTGTTTTCAGAGCTAAGTAATGCCATTTTATTCATTGTGATGCTCTATGCTTCAGCAGCTGTGAATATTAACAGAATTAAAGACTTAATAGGAAGCTAATGTAAACTCTGTAAAATATCATTCTATCACATTCTTCAGCTAAACAGGTTTTAATTTTTAGAGACCTGAAAATTGAACGCTTATTTGAAATCCTGATTATCTCTGTCATTTTAAAAATTTATAGGATGTTTGATTCATTATCACATTTACTGAAGTTTATACATGCTTCAAAATAGATACCATTATGATTTTAATTAAAATATACTGCTATAGACAATATTTCTCTTTTCAACTCCTCAAAACTGCAGTTTGAAATTATTTAAATAATTAAAAAATGTCAACCTTTTTTATTCACTCATACTGGCATCTCAAATAGCTTTGGATACAATTGTGTGAAAGTAATAAAGTATTGGTTGTAATTTTTAACTGTATAGTTATTGTGAGGTTTAGTAAAACAACCTGAAGTAACCCATTGGACCCAAAGAGTCACTGGGATTGTTTAAATTTTCTCTAATGAGAAAAATATATTACCAGATAGATACTATAAAAATAATTGGGAACATATTTTAACCTCCTCAAGACATCAATTTTTTTTCAAATATCTTACAAGTAACATTCAAATAATTTATTCATTCATTTATAGATATAGATATAGATATAGATATAGATATAGATATAGATATAGATATAGATATAGATATAGATATAGATATAGATATAGATATAGATATAGATATAGATATAGATATAGATAGTTTTTGGTGGCACACCCAGTGACGCTCAGGGGTTACCCCTGGCTATGCACTCAGAAATTGCTCCTGGCTTGTGGGGACCATATGGGACAGCAGGGGTTTGAACTGCTGTCCATCCTAGGCTAGCATGAGCAAAGCAGATGCCTTACTGCTTGCACCACCACTTTGGCCTCTCATTTGTAGATTTTAATTTAGCAGCTTAAATATTTCAGATTTCCATCAATTTGTTAGCCTCATTATAATCAGAACCACTGAGAATATTTGAATACTTTGTCTCTAAAATTTATTTTTCAGTCTTTTCAGAAGACTGGATTTATTTCATACCAGTTAGTCCAAGTTGATAAAAAATTATATTTAATTTGCTTTATTTTCATTCATGATGACCATAAGATATGAGATAAAATGCACCTGCTAGAGCTAAATAAATATTATGGATATGAATACACATAAGTAAGAAAGTAACCAGAGACTAGTTATTATATAATAAAGGTATCTGAGTCCCATAATTTCATAGCACAATTTGAGTCATAACTGAAAGCATATGGATCATAGAGGATCCAAATGCATGTACTAAATTCAAGTCATGAAGCTATATTCTTTGTAGTTATTTAAGTTTCATACTAGTTAAGAAACATCGATACATTTCTCACACCATACACAAAATTTAATTCAAATTAAAGACATAATTTTACATAAGAATCCAAAATATATTCAGAATAAACATGGGCAAATATTTCCAGGATTTAGAGCTCAGATGTTTCTACAATAATTTGACTTTATTGGCAAAGATACAAATCCCCCACAAACATGACAATATAGAAAATAAAAGGTTTTGTTTGTTTTGTTTTGTTTGTCTGGGTTTGGGTCTTCCAAGCAGTTTCTAAGAGGCATAGTTACTCCATTAATGACTGTTAGCTAACTGGCCGGCATTTCTAAGCAATATTTGAAGGATTCAATGCTTCCTAGTACCCTGAAGCACCACGTATTACTGGGGCTACACTATCCTGGGGGGGTGTCTCAGGGCCACAGCTTGTGGGGTTGCCCCTGGCAGTGCTTATGGTGCCAGGAATTAAACCAGATTTGAAGCATATATAACATTTGTACTTATTTTTGCTATAAACTAAATAAAATCACATGTTGAAGGAAGCCTGCACTAAAATTAAGCAATATCCTCTTGGGAGAAAATATTTTCATACCATAATTCAGTTAATGGGCTTATTACAGAGACATAAAGAATTTACAATATTAACCAAAAATCCAATAACCTTATACAAAAATGAGGCGAGCAGATAATAAGTTACTGTCCCAAATAGGACATACAAATATTCAGGACTCTAGGGGAAAAAAGTTAATTTCCACTTTTTATAAGATAAATGGAAGTCTTAAGGCTAATGTGATATAATATCATATCAGTGTGCATAGCCTATGTTAAAAAATACTGGAAACATTTAGATTTGGACCTTTGTACATGGTGTTAGATAGGGGTCTGAGTTTGCTTTTTTTGCAAGTGGCTAACCAGTTGTGCCAGCACCACTTGTTGAAGAGTCTTTCCTTGCTCTATTTTGGATTTCTTTCTCCTTTATCAAAGATTAGTTGATTGCATGTCTGGGGAAGTAGCTGAAGGCTCAAGTCTATTTCACTGATCTGAGGATCTATTTTTATTCAATACCATGCTGTATTAATAATTATTGCTTTGTAATACAATTTAAAACTGGGGAAAGTAATACCCCCAATATTACCCTTCCCAAGGATTGTATTAGCTATTTGTGGGTATTTATTGTTCCAAATGAATTTCAGGACTATTTGATCCACTTCTTTGAAAAATGTCATAGTTGTGCTCGCTTCGGCAGCACATATACTAAAACTGGAACAATACAGAGAAGATTAGCATGGACCCTGCGCAAGGATGACACACAAATTCGTGAAGCGTTCCATATTTAAAAAAATGTCATAGTTAACTTTAGAGGGATTGCATTAAATCTGTACAATGCTTTGGGGAGTATTGCCATTTTAAGGATGTTAACCCTGCCAATCCATCAGCAGGGTATTTGTTTCCATTTCCTTGTGTCCTTTATTTCTTGAAGTAGGATTTTGTAGTTTATTTTGTATAGGTCCTTCACTTCTTTAATTGATTCTAAGGTATTTGAGTTTGTGTGACACTAATGTGAATGGAATTTTTTAAAATGTCTATTTCTTCTCTATCATTGTTTTATAAAAGGCCATTGATTTTTTGTGTTAATTTTGAGCCTGCCACTTAGCTATATGAGTCTATTGTTTTTAGAAGCTTTCTGGTAGACTCAGGTTTCAGCCATTCAGCTTCAAAAGATGAAAGGCTAAAGAAACGAGGTACATATACACAATGGAATATTATGCAGCCATCAGGAGAGATGAAGTTATGAAATTTTCCTATACGTGATGTACATGGAATATATTATGCTTAGTGAAATATGTTAGAGGGAGAGAAATAGACACTGAATAGTCTCACTCATCTGGGTTTTAAGAAAGATTAAGGACATTATTGTAATAATGCCAAGAGACAACAAAGATGAGGGCTGGAAGGAATAGCTCACCACAAAGAGTAGTAAATGCAATTAGGGAAATAACTACACTAACAAATATCATGACTATCTTAATGAGAGAAATAAAATGCATGTCTTGAATACAGACAGGGAATGGGAAGGAGGGAAGGGCATTGATGGTGGGAATCTTGCACTGTAGAAGGGGGTATTCTGTTTATGACTGAAACCCAACTACAGTCATATTTTTAATCATGGTGCTTAAATAAAAATTTTATATATAAAAAAAGAAGTTAAAAGTTTGATTAGATTCATTGATTCATAAATGAATGGTAAAAAATTTCAATACTGACCTCATGGATTCAACTTGCATAAAACATATTGCTGAATTATGCCAGTAAAATGGAATTGTATGCAATATTCTTAATTATTGTGTTAATTTTGATTTCTTTTATAATTTTTCAAGATTGTAGTCTTCCTTTACTGATGAAGATTATCATAATGATGCAAAAAATATCACTCTTGAGATGTAAGACACTGCTAAAATAATAATAAGAAGAAGAATAAGAAAATAAGAAATAGATTTTTTCTAAGACATTATTTACTTGAACATGAAGTTTTTTTAAATTTTTATGAAATAAATTTTATTTAAGCGCCATGAATACAAACATGATTATAGTTAGGTTTCAGTCACAAACAGAAAAACCCCTTCACCAGTTCAACATTCCCACCCCCAATACTCCCTCCATCAAGACATTAAATTTCTAAAATTTTAATTCTATTCTAAAACCATAAATTCTAAATTCTGAATTACTAAATTCTATTCTAAAATTCTAAATTTCAAAAACTCTAAAATTCTAAATTCTATTCTAAAATTCTAAATTTCTAAAAGTCCAAATTCTATTTAAAAACTATAAATTACATAAATTCTAAATTATATTCTAAAATTCTAAAATCTATTAAAATTTAAATTTCTATATTCTAAAATTCTAACTTCTATATTAAACTCAAAATTTTAAAAATTCTAAATTCTATTCTAGAATTCTAAATTCCATTCTAAAATTCTTGATTCCATTCTAAAATCTAAGTTCCATTCTAAAATTCTAAATTCAATTTTAAAATTGTAAATTCTACTCTAAAACACTATATTTTAATTTATATTCTAATATCAAAAATTCTAAATTTTATTCACAAATTTTAAATTTTATTCTTAAATTCAAAATTTTAAAAATTCTACATTCTATTCTAAAATTTTATATTTAATTTAATATTATAAAATATATTTTAAAACTCTAAATTACAGAAATTGTAAATTCTAGCCTAAAATTATACATTTAATGCTAATATTTGAAATTCTGTATTTTAAAATTCTAAATTATATTCTATAGTGCTGAATTTTAATAATTCTAAATTATATTTTAAAATTTTAAGTTCCATTCTAAAATTCTAAATTCTATTATAAAATTCTAAATTACAGAAATTCTAAATTCTACTCTAAAATAATAAATTTCATTCTAAAATTCTAAATTTTATTCTAAAATTCTAATATCTTTTCTGAAATTCTAAATTCTAATAATCTAAATTCTATTCTAAAATTCTAAATTCCGGAGATCAAAGTTCCCAGGTTGAAGCAATCTGGGGGAAGCCCCAAAATGTCTGCTGAGCCTAAGGGGCCCAGGAGTCAGCTTTATCTGCAACTTTGGCCCGGAAAGACTCACCTCAGCCAAGGCAAGCCATCAGGGAATGAATGCCAGAGAATATCAAAGTTCCCAGGTTGAAGCAAACCCAGGGAAGCCCTAAAATGTCTGCTGAGCTTAAGGGGCCTAAAAACTGAAGTCAACCTTCTGCTGCCTACAAGAAACACACCTGAATAATCAGAATAAACATGGACTCAAAATCAAAGGCTGGAGGAAAATCATTCAAGCAAACAACACCCTTAAAAAAGCAGGGATGGCCATACTAATATCAGATGATACAAACTTTATACTCAGAAAATTTGTAATGGACATAGATGGATATTAAGTACTAATCAAGGGATATGTACAGCAGGAAGAAATCACTCTCCTAAACATATATGCACCCAATGAGGGACCAGCAAAGTATTTAATACAATTGTTGACAAATTTGAAAAATGATATCAATAATAATACAATAATTGTGGGAGACCTCAACACAGGATTGTCAACACTTTATAGGTCAAAAAGATTGAAACCCAACAAAAATATACTAGACATGAAAAGAGAAATGGAAGAAAGAGGCCTATTAGACATGTATAGGACACTCCATCCTCAGAAACCTGGAGACACATTCTTTTCCAATGTACAGAGGTCATTCTCCAGGATAGACCACATGCTGGCACATAAAACATACCTCCATAAAATCAAGAAGATAGAAATTTGCAGGCTACCTTTGCTGACCACAAGGTTCTGAAGTTAGATGTGAACTACAAAGGGCCACAGAAGAAAAAATTTAACACCTGGAAATTAAACAGTCTACTACTGAACAACCAGTGGGTCTGAGATGAAATCAAAGAAGAAATCAAAAATTTCCTGGAAACAAACAACAATGAAAACACAAACTATCAGAACCTATGGGATACAGCAAAAGTGGTACTGAGAGGAAAATTTATAGCTTTGCAAGCACACATCAGGAAGAAAGGAGCATACATAAATAGCTTAATGACGTAGCTTATAGAATTAGAAAATGATCAGCAAAAGAAACTAAAAATAGGGTGACAAGGAAATAACAAAGCTGAGAGCAGAAATCAATGAAGTGGAAACCCAAAAAACAATCTGAAAGATCAACGATCTCAGAAGTTGGTTCTTTGAAAAAATAAACAAGATTGATAGACAATTGGCAAAACTCACAAAGGAAAAGAGAGAGAAACTTGATAAAGCGTTTTAGAAATGAAAAGGGGGAGATCACAACAGATACTGCGGAGATTCAAAGGGTATTCAGAGAATACTTTGAGAAACTCTACACCACTAAATATGAGAACCTGGACGAAATGGATAAATTTTTGAATTCATATAACCTCCCACGGTTGAATAAAGAAGATGTAGCATATCTAAACACCCCCATCACTATTGAGGAAATTAAAACTGTAATCAAAAATTTGCCCAAAAACAAAAGCCCAGGCCCTGATGGATTCACGAATAAATTCTTTCAAACCTTTCAAGAGGAAATACTACAATTCCTGGCCAGGCTCTTTTATGAAATCGAAAAAACAGGAACACTTCCAAATAGCTTTTATGAAGCCAACATCACCTTAATACCAAAACCAGATAGAGATGCTGTCAAAAAAGGAAATTACAGACTGATATCCCTGATGAACACAGATGCAAAGATCCTCAACAAAATCCTGGCAAACAGAATCCAGTGCCTCATCAAGAAGATCATTCACATTGATCAAGATGGTTTTATCTCAGGAATGCAAGAATGGTTTAACATTCATAAATCTATAAACATAATATACAATGTAAACAAGAAAAATTAAAATCACATGGTCATATCAATAGATAAAGAAAAAGCATTTGATAAGGTTCAACACCCATTCTTGATTAAAACTCTCAGCAAGATAGGCATGAAAAGGAACCTTTCTCAATATAGTTAAAGCATCTACTAAACCAGTGGCAAATATTATCCTCAATGGGGAAAAACTAAAAGCCTTCCCTCTAAATTCTGGTACAAGACAAGGCTGTCCTCTCTCACCACTCCTATTCAAAATAGTACTGAAAGTACTTGCTATAGCAATTAGGCAAGGAAGAGATATCAAGGGAATCCAGATAGAAAAGGAAGAAGTCAAGCTCTCACTGTTTGCATATGACATGATACTCTACTTAGAAAACCCTAAAGACTCTACTATAAAGCTGATAGAAATAGTAGATTCATATAGCAAAGTGGCAGGCTACAAAATTAACACAAAAAAATCAATGGCCTTTTTATACACTAATAATGATAGGGAAGAAATGGACGTTAAGAGAACAATCCCATTCACATTAGTGCCACACAAACTCAAATATCTTAGAGTCAATCTGACTAAAGATGTGAAAGATCTATACAAAGAAAATTATAAAACACTGCTCCAAGAAATAGGAGAGGACACACGGAAATGGAAACACATACCCTGCTCATAGATTGGCAGGATCAACATCATTAAAATGGCAATACATCCAAAAGCATTGTACAGATTTAATGTGATTCCTCTAAAGTTACCCATGACATTCTTCAAAGAAGTGGATCAATCACTTCTGAAATTCATTTGTAACAATAAACAAACTCGAATAGCTAAAGCACTCCTTGGGAAAAGGAATATGGGAGGCATTACTTTCCCCAATTTTAAGCTGTATTACAAAGTAATAGTTATAAAAAGAGCATGGTATTGGAATAAAGACAGACCCTCAGATCAGTGGAATAGGCTTGAGTACTCAGAGAAAGTTCCTCAAACATATAACCACCTAGTTTTTGAAAAAGGAGCAAGAAATCCTAAATGGAGCAACGAAAGCCTATTCAACAAGTGGTGTTGGTACAACTGGTTAGCCACTTGCAAAAAAGTGAACTCAGACCCCCAGCTAACACCATGTACAAAGGTAAAATCAAATGGATTAAAGTACTTGATATCAGATCTGAAACTGTGAGATATATATAACAACATGTAGGTGAAATACTCCAGGTCATTGAGACTAAAGTCATCTTTAAGGAGGTGACAGCACTCTCCAAACAAGTGGAAGCAGAGATAAACAGATGGGACTATATTAAGCTGAGAAGGTTCTGCATCTCAAAGGAGATAGTGCCCAGAATACAAAGGCCACCCAATACTCATCAGAAAAAAGATTAATATCCAAAATTTACAAGGTACTGACAGAACTGTACAATAAAAAAAAATAACCCCATCAACAAATGGGGAGAAGAAATGAACAGACACTTTGAAAAAGAAGAAAGGCAAATGGCCAAAAGGCACATGAAAAGATGCTCAACATCACTAATCGTCAGGGAGATGCAAATCAAAACTACTATGAGGTACCACCTCACACCACTGAGATTAGCACACATCACAAAAAAGGAAAACAAGAAGTGCTGGTGGGGATGTGGAGGGAAAGGAACTCTTTTTCACTGCTGGTGGGAATGCCGTCTAGTACAACCTTTATGGAAAGCGATATGGAGATTCCTTCACAAACTGAAAATTGAGCTTCCATATGATCCAGCTATACCACTACTAGGAATATACCCGAGGAACACAAAAATACAATACAAAAATCCCTTCCTTACACCTATATGCATTGCAGCGCTATTTACAATAGCCAGACTCTGGAAACAACCAAGATGCCCTAAACAGATGAGTGGCTAAAGAAACAGTGGTACATATACACAATGGAATACTATGCAGCCATCAGAAGAGATGAAGTCATGAAATTTTCCTATACATGGATGTACATGGAATCTATTATGCTGAGTGAAGTAAGTCCGAGAGAGAGAGAGAAAGATGCAGAATGGTTTCACTCATCTATGGGTTTAAAGAAAAATGAAATACATTTTTAACAGTATCTTAGAGACAAGAGAGATGAGGGCTGGTAGGTGCAGCTCATGACATGAAGCTCATCACATAGAGTGATGAGTGCAGTTGGAGAGATGACAACACTGAAAACTATCATAACAATGTGAATGAATGAGGAAAGTAGAAAGCCTGTCTGGAGTACAATTGTGGGGTTGCGGAGGAGGGATATCTGGGAAATTGGTGGTGGGAATGTTGTACTGGTGAAGGGGGTGTTCTTTACATGACTGTAATCATACAACTATAATCATATTTGTAATCACGGCGTTTAAATAAAGATAATTATAAAAAACCCATTCACATTAGTGTCACAGGAACTCAAATATCTTGGAGTCAACTTAACGAAAGGCGTGATGGACCTATACAAAGAAAACTACAAAACCCTGCTTCAAGAAATAAGATCTGACACTTATAAATGGAATCACATACCCTACTTATGATTTGGCAGGATTAACATAATTAAAATGGAAATGCTCCCCAAAGCGTTGTATAGATTTAATGTAATCCCTCCATGACATTCTTCAAATAAATGGATCAAACACTCCTAAAATTTATTCATCAGGGAGATGCAAATTAAAACAACTGTGAGGCACCATCTCATGCCACAGAGATTGGCACACATCACAAAGAATGAGAACAAGCAGTGCTGGCGTTGATGTGGAAAGAAAGGAACACTTATTCACTGCTGGTGGGAAATCTATCTAGTCCAGCCTTTATGGAAAACAATATGGAGGTTCCTCAAAAAACTGGAAATTGAGCTCCCATATGATCCACCTATACCCTAGTAACACAAAAATACAATTCAAAATCCCTTCCTCACACCTATATTCATTGCAGTGCTATTTACAATAGCCAGACTGAAAACAACCAAGATCCTCTTCAATAGAGGAATGGCTAAAGAAACTGTGGTACATATACACAATGTAATATTATGTAGCCATCAGGAGAGATGAAGGTATGAAATTTTCCTATACTTGATGTACATGAAATCTATTATGCTGGGTGATATAAGTCAGAGAGACACACAGAATAGTGTCACTCATCTATGTTTTTTTTTAAAGTAAAGACATTTTTTGTATCAATCCCAAAGACAACAGAGTTAAGGGCCAGAAGGACTAGTTCACAATATGAAGCTCACCACAAAGAATGGTGAATGCTGTTAGGAAGATAACTACACTAACAACTAGCATGACAATGTTAATGAGTGAGAGAAGTAGAATGCCTGTCTCAAATATAGGCAGGGGTGGGAAATCAGGGGCATCATTGGTAGGAATGTTGCACTGGTGAAGGGGGTTTATGATTGAAACCCAACTACAATCATGCATATAATTATGGTGTTTAAATAAGGCTTTTATTTTTAAAAATTCTAAATTCCATTCTAAAATTCTAAATTCTATTCTAATATTCTAAATTATAAATTGTATTTAAAATTCTAAATTTTATTCTAAAATTCTGAATTCTATTCTAAAATATTATAATCTAAATTCCAATCTTATATTCCAAATTCAAATATTCAAAAATTCTAAATTCTATTCTAAAATTCTAAATTCTACTTGAAAACTCTAAATTATAGAAATTATAAATTATTTTCTAAAATTCTAAATTCTATTCTAATATTTGAAATTCTATATTCAAAAGCTCTTAATTCTATACTAAGTTCTAAATTTTAAATATTCTAAATTCTATTTTAAAATTATAAATTGCATTCTAAATTCTAAATTCCATTCCAAAATGTGTAATTCTATTCTAAAATTCTAAATTCCAATCTAAAATTCTAAATTTTATTCTAAAATTTTATATTCTGAATTCTAAAATTCTAAATTCTACTTGAAAACTCTAAATTACAAAAATTATAAATTATTTTCTAAAATTCTAAATTCTATTCTAATATTCGAAATTCTATATTCAAAAGCTCTTAATTCTATACTAAATTCTAAATTTTAAATATTCTAAATTATATTTTAAAATATTAAATTCCATTCTAAATTCTAAATTTTATTCTAAAATTCTAAATTCCATTCCAAAATGCATAATTCTATTCTAAAATTCAAAATTCCATTCTAAAATTATAATTTTTATTCTAAAAATCTCAATTCTAGTATAAGTACTATAATCTCAATTCTATACTAATATTCTAACTTCTAAATTCTAAAATTCTAAATTCTATTCTAAAATATTATATTCAAAATTCCATTCTTATATTTGAAATACTAATTCTAAAATTCTAAAAGCTATTCTAAAATTCTAAATTCTATTTTAAAACTCTAAATTACAGAAATTATATATTATATTCTAAAATTCTAAATTCTGTTCAAATATTCAAAATTCTATATTCACATACTCTAAATTCTATACTAAATTCTAATTTTTAAACACTATATTCTATTAAAAATTCTACATTCCATTCTAAAATTCTAAATTCCATTCGAAAATTCATAATACTATTCTAAAATTCTAAATTCCAATCTAAAATTCTAAATTTTACTATAAAATTCCAGATTATTTTCTGAAATTTTGAATTCTAAATTCTAAAATTCTGAATTCCAATCTAAAATTTTAAATTCTGATCTAAAAATGTAAGTTCATTTCTAAAAATCTAAATTTTATTATATATTGCAAATTCTATTCTAAAATACTCTATTCTAAATTCTATTAGAATATTCTAAATTCTTAAATTCTAAATTCTATTCTAGAATTCTAAATTTCACATTAAAATATTATATTTGAAATTCCATTCTTATATTTGAAGTACTATATTCTAAAATTATAAATGCTATTCTAAAATTATAAATTCTATTTTAAAACACTAAATTACAGAGATTATAAAATATATTCTAAAATTCTAAATTATATTCTAATATTCAAAATTCTATATTCTAAAACTCTAAATTCTATACTAAATTCTAAATGTTAAACATTCTAAATTCTATTCAAAAATTCTAAATTCTCTTCAAAGATTCTAAATTGCATTCTAAAATTCTAAATTCTGTTCTAAAATTCTAAACTCCATTCTAAAATTCTAAATTTTATTCTAAAATTAAATTATATTCTAAAATTTCAAATTCTATTCTAAAATTCTAAATTCCATTCCTAAAACCTATATATCTTTTTAAAATTCCAAATTGTATTCTAAAATACTTTATGCTCAATTCTAAATTCTAAAATTTTAAATTCTATTCTAAAATTCTAAATTCTATTCTAAAATTTTAAATACTATTCTAAACTTCCAAATTATATTCTAAAATAATGTATTCTAAATTCATTCTAATATTCTAAAATCTAAAATTCTAAATTCTATTCTAAAATTCTAAATTTCATTCTAAAATTCTATATTTTATTTTAAAATTCAAATTCTATTCTAAAATTCCAATTTTAATTCTAAAACTTCTAAATTCCATTGTAAAATTCTAATTCCATTGTAAAATTCTAAGTTCAATTCTAAAAATTTAAATTCTATTCTAAAATTCTAAATTCCACTCTAAAATTCTAAGTCTATTCTAAAATTCTGAATTCCATTCTGAACTTCTAAATTAAATTCCATATTCTAAATTAAATTCTAAATTCTAAATTCTATTCTAAAATTAAAAATTCCATTCTAAATTTCTAAATTCTAAACTAAAATTCTACATTCCATTCTAATATTCTAAATTTTATTCTAAAATTCCAATGGTATTCTAAAATTCTAAATTCTATTCTAAAATTCTAAATTCCATTCTAAAACTCTAAATATTATTCTATAATTCAAATTATATTCTAAAATTCTAAATTCTATTCGAAAATTCTAAATTCTGTACTTAAATTCTAAAGTCTATTCCAAAATTTCAAATTCCATTCTAAAATTATTTTTTTCCATTTTAAAATTCTAAATTGTATTCTAAAATCCTCTATTCTAATATTCTAAATTCTAAATTCTAAAATTCTAATTCTCTTCTAAAATTATAAATTCTATTCTAAAATTATAAATTCTATTTTAAAATTCTAAATTCTATTCTAAAATACTATATTTTCAAATATATTCAAATATTATAATTTCTAAGTTCTAAAATTCTAAGTCTATTCTAAAATTCTAAATTTTATTCAAAAATATTATATTTGAAATTCCACTATTATATTTGAAATACTATGTTCTAAAATTAAAAATACTATTTTAAAATTCTAAATTCTATTTTAGAATTCTAAATTACTGAAATTATAAATTATATTCTAAATTCTATTCAAATATTCAAAATTTGTATTCTAAAACTCTTAATTCTATACTATATTCTAAAGTTTAAACATTTAAATTCAATTCAAAAATTGTAAATTTTGTTCTAAAATTCTAAATTTTTTTCTAAAACACTAAATTCCATTCCAAAATTCTAAGTTCCATTCTAAAATTCCAAATTCTATTCTAAAAAACTCTTTTCTACATTCTATTTTAATATTATAAGTACTAAATTCTATAATTCTAAATTCTATTCCAAAATTCTGTCCCATTATAAAATTCTAAATTTTATTATAAAATTCTAAGTTCTATTCAAAATTTCTAACTTCCATTCTTAAATACTGAATTTCATTATGAAATTCTTAATTACATTCCAAATTCTAAATTCTTTTCTAAAATAATAAACTGTATTCTAAAATTCTAAATTCCACTCTAAAATTCTAAATTCTAAATTAAATTTCTAAGTTCCATTCTGAAATCCTAAATTATATTCCAAATTCTAAATTATAATCTAAAATTATAATTCTATTCTAAAATTCTAAATTCCATTCTAAAATTCTAAATTTTATTCTATAATTCTAAGTTCCATTCTAACATTCTAAATTCTATTCTAAAATTCGATATTCCATTCAAAAATTCAAAATTTAATTCTAAAATTCTAAATTCCATTCTAAAATTCCAAATTCTATTCTGAAATACTTTTTCTAAATTCTATTCTAATATTCTAAGTACTAAATTCTGTTCTGAAATTCTAAATTCTATTCTAAAATTCTAAGTTTTATTCTAAAATTAAAAATTCCATTCTTAAATTCTGAATTCAATTCTGAAATTCTAAATTACATTCCAAAATCTAAATTCTATTCCAAAGTTCTAAATTCTATTCTAAAATTCCAAATTCTATTCTAAAATACTTTATTATAAATTCCATTCTAATATTCTACATTCTAAATTCTAAAATAATAAATTCAATCCAAAAATTCTAAATTCTATTCTGAAATTCTAAATTCCATTTTATAATTCTAAGTTTCATTCCAAAATTCTAAGTTCTAGTCTAAATTTCAAAATTCCATTCTTAAATTCTGAACTCAATTCTGAAATTCTAAATTACATTCCAAAGTCTAAATTCTATTCTATAATTTCAAATTCCATTCTAAAATTGTAAATTCCATTCTAAAATTGTAAATTCCATTCTAAAATTCTAAATTATTTTCTAAAATTCTAAGTTCGATTCTAAAATTCTAAGTTCTATTCTAACATTTAAATTCCATTCTTAAAATCTGAATTCCATTCTGAAATACTAAATTACATTCCAGATTCTAAATTCTATTTATAAATCAAATTCTATTCTAAAATTCTAAAGTCTAAACTAAAATTCTAAGTTACATTCTGAAAATCTACCTTACATTCCAAATTCTAAATTCTATTCTAAAATTATAACTCTATTCTAAAATTTGCAATTCCATTCTAAAATAGTAAGTTCTATTCTAAAATTGTAAGTTCCATTCTAAGAATCTAAGTTCTATTCTAAAATTCCACATTCTGTTCTAAAATATTCTATTATAAATTCCGTTTAATATTATACAGTCTAAATTCTTATATTCTAAATTCTATTCTAAAATTCGAAATTCTAAATTCCATTCCTAAATTCTGAATTCCATTTCGAAATTCTAAATTACATTCCAATTTCTAAATTCTATTCTAAAATTCTAAATACTACTCTATAATTAAAATTCTGTTCGAAAATGTTATAAATACCCTTCTAATATTCTAAAATTCCACATTCTATTCTAAAATACTCTATTATAAATACCATTTAATATTATACATTCTAAATTCTAAAATTTTAAATTCTATTCTAAAATTCTAAATTCTATTCTAAAATTTTATGTTCCATTCTAAATTTCTAAATTCCATGACAAAATTCTTTCTTCAATTCTAAAATTCTAAATTCTCTTCTAAAATTCTAAGTTCTAATCTAAATTCTAAGTTCTATTCTAAAATTGTAAGTTCCATACTAAAATTTTAAATTCTATGCTAAAATTCCAAATTCTATTCTATAATAATCTAGTATGAATTGCCTTCTAATATTATACATTCTAAATTCTAAAATTCAAAATTACATTCTAAAATTCTAAATTCTATTCTAAAATTCTATGTTCCATACTTAAATGCTAAATTCTATTCAAAAATTATAATTTCCATTCTAAAATTCTAAATTCTACTCTAAAATTCTAAGTTCCATTCTAAAATTCTAAATTCTATTCTAAAATTTTAAGTTCCATTCTAAAATTCTAAATGCTATTCTAAAATACTACGTTCCATTCTAAAATTCTAAATTATATTCTAGAATTCTAAGTTCTAATCTAAAATTCTAAATTCTATTCTAAAATAATAAGTCCTATCCTAAAATTCTAAATTCTAATCTAGAATTCTAAGTTACATTCTAAAGTTCTAAATTCTATTCTAAAATAATAAGTCCTATCCTAAAATTCTAAATTCTAATCTAGAATTCTAAGTTACATTCTAAAGTTCTAAATTCTATTCTAAAATTCAATGTCCCAGTTTAAAATTCTAAATTCTATTCTAAAATTCTAAGTTCTATTGTAAAATTCTAAATTCTATTCTAAAATTCAAAGTTGTATCCTAAAATTCTATTCTAAAATATTAAGTTCCATTCTAAAATTCTAAATTCTATTCCAAAATTCTAATTTCTATTCTAAAATTCTAAGTTAATTCTAAAATTCTAAATTCCATTCTAAAATTCTAAATTTAATTCAAAGTTCTAAGTTCCATTCATAAATTCTAAATTCTATTCTAAAATTCTAAGTTCCATTCTAAAATTCTAAATTATATTCTAGAATTCTAAGTTCTATTCTAAAAATCTAAATTCTATTCTAAAATTCTAAGTTCTATCCTGAAATACTAAATTCTAATCTAAAATTCTAAGTTCCATTCTAAAGCTCTAAATTATATTCTAAAATTCTGTCCCAATTTAAAATTCTAAATTCTATTCTAAAATTCTAAGTTCCATTCTAAAATTCGAAATTCCATTCTAAAATTCTAGATTCTATTCTAAAATTCTAAGTTCTATCCTAAAATTCTAAATTCTATTCCAAAATTCTAAATTCCATTTTAAAATTCTAAATTCTATTCTAAAATTCTAAAATCTATTCTAAAATTCTATGTTCTGTCCTAAAATTCTAAATTCTAATCTAAAATTATATGTTCCTTTCTAAAGTTCTAAATTCTATTCTAAAATTCTATGTTCCATTCTAAAATTCTAAATTTTATTTTAAAATTCTAAGTTCTATCCTAAAATTCAAAATTCTCTTCTGAAATTCTAAGTTCCGTTCTTCAATTCTAAATTCTATTCCACAATTCTAAGTTCCATTTCAAAATTCTAAATTCCATTCTAAAATTCTAAAATCTATTCGAAAATTCTATGTTCTGTCCTAAAATTTTAAATTCTAATCTAAAATTATATGTTCCATTCTAAAGTTCTAAATTCTATTCTAAAAATGTAAGTTCCATTCTAAAATTCTAAATTCTATTTTAAAAATATTAGTTCCAATCTAAAATTCTAAATTCTGTTCTAAAATTCTAAGTTCCATTCTAAAATTCTAAATTCTATTCTAAAATTCTAAGTTCTAGTCTAAAATTCTAAGTTCCATTCTAAAATTCTAAATTCCATTCTAAAATTCTAAATTCTATTCTAATGATCTAAGTTCCAATCTAAAATTCTAAATTCTATTCTAAAATTCTAAGTTCTAGTCTAAAATTCTAAATTCTAATTTCTATCCTAAAATTCTATTCCAAAATTCTAAGTTCCATTTTAAAATTCGAAATTCCATTCTAAAATTCTAAGTTCTATCCTAAATTTCTAAATTCTATTCTAAAATTCTATGATCTATCCTAAAATTCTAAATTCATTTTTTATATTCTAAGTTCCATTCTTAACTTCTAAATTCTATTCTAAAATTCTAAGTTCTATCCAAAAATTCTAAATTCTAATCTAAAATTCTAAGTTCCATTCTAAAGTTCTAAATTATTTTCTAAAATTCTATGTCCAATTTAAAATTCTGAATTCTATTCTAAAATTCAATGTTCCATTCTATAATTCAAAATTTTATTTTAAAATTCTAAGTTCTATCCTAAAATTCTAAATTCTATTCTGAAATTCTAAATTCCATTCTTAAATTCTAAATTCTATTCTAAAATTCTAAGTTCCTTTTTATAATTCTAAATTCCATTCTAAATTTCTAAATTCTATTCTAAAATTATATGTTCTGTCCTAAAATTTTAATCTAAAATTATATGTTCCATTCTAAAGTTCTGAATTCTATTCTAAAATTCTATATTCCATTCTAAAATTCTAAATTCTATTCTAAAGTTCTAAGTTCCATTCTAAAATTCTAAATTCTATTCTAAAAATATTAGTTCCATTCTAAAATTCTAAATTCTGTTCTAAAATTCTAAGTTCCATTCCAATATTCTAAATTCTATTTTAGAATTCTAAGTTCTTTTCTAATATTATAATTGTATTCTAAATTTCTAAGTTCCAGTCTAATATTCTAAATTCTATTCTAAAATTCTAAGTTCTATCCTAAAATTCTAAATTCAAATATAAAATTCTAAGTTCCATACTAAAATTCTAAATTCTATTCTAAAATAGTAAGTTCTATTCTAAAATTCTAAATTCCACTCTAAAATTCTAAATTCTATTATAAATTCTAAGTTCCATTCTAAAATTCTAAATTCTATTCTAAAATTCTAATTTCTATTCTAAAATTCTAAATTCTATTCTGAAATTCTAAGTTCTATCCCAAAATTCTATTCTAAAATACTAAGTTCCATTCTAAAATTCTAAATTCCATTCTAAAATTCTAAATTCTATTCTAAGATTTTATGTTCTATTCTAAAATTCTAAATTCTATTTTGAAATTCTTATTTCTATTCTGAAATTCTAAATTCTATTCTAAAATACTGAGTTCCATTACAAATTAGAAATTCTATTCTAAAATTCTAAGTTCTATCCTAAAATTCTAAATTCTATTCTAAAATTCTAAGTTCTATCCTAAAATTCTAAATTCTAATCTAAAATTCTAAGTTTATTTTTAAAGTTCTAAATTCTATTGTAAAATTCTATGTTCCATTCTAATATACAATTTTATTTGAAAATTCTATGTTTTATCCTAAAATTTTAAATTCTCTTCTGAAATTCTAAGTTCATTCTGAAATTCTAAATTCTATTCCAAAATTCTAAGTTCCATTTTAAAATTCTAAGTTCCATTCTAAAATTCTAAATTCTATTCTAAAATTCTATATTCTATCCTAAAATTCTAAATTCTATTTTGATATTCTAAGTTTCATTCTTAACTTCTAAGTTCTATTATAAATTCTAAATTCTATTATTAATTTAGAATTAAGTTCTACCCAAAAATTCAAAATTCTAATCTAAAATTCTAAGTTCCATTCTAAAGTTCTAAATTCTATTCTAAAATACTATGTCCCAATTTAAAATTCTAAATTCTATTCTAAAATTCTATGTTCTATTCTAAAATTCGATATTTCATTCTAAAATTCTAAGTTCTATCTTAAAATTCTAAATTCTATTCTAAAATTCTAAGTTCTAATCTAAAATTCAAAATTCTAATCTAAAATTCTCAGTTTCATTTTAAAGTTCTAAATTCTATTCTAAATTCTATTCCATTCTAATATATTAAATTTTATTTTAAAATTCTATGTTCTATCCTAAAATTCTAAATTCTCTTCTGAAATTCTAAGTTCATTCTGAAATTCTAAATACTATTCCAAAATTCTAAGTTTCATTTTAAAATTCTATATTCCATTCTAAAATTCTAAATTCTATTCTAAAATTCTATGTTCTATCCTAAAATTCTAAATTCTATTTTGATATTCTATGTTCCATTCTTAACTTCTAAGTTCTATTCTAAAATTCTAAATTCTATTCTAAAACTTTAAGTTCTACCCAAAAATTCTAAATTCTAATATAAAATTTTAAGTTCCATTCTAAATTTCTAAATTCTATTCTAAAATTTTATGTCGCAATTTAAAATTCTAAATTCTATTCTAAAATTCTATGTTCCATTCTAAAATTCGAAAATTTATTTTAAAATTCTAAATTCTATCCTAAAATTCTAAATTCTCTTCTGAAATTATAAGTTCCATTCTAAAATTCTAAATTCTATTCTAAAATTCTATGTTCTATCCTAAAATTCTAAATTCTATTTCGATATTCTAATTTCCATTCTTAACTTCTAAGTTCTATTCTAAAATTCTAAATTCTATTCTAAAAATTTAAGTTCTACCCAAAAATTCTAAATTCTAATATAAAATTTAAAGTTCCATTCTAAAGTTCTAAATTCTATTCTAAAATTTTATGTCGCAATTTAAAATTCTAAATTCTATTCTAAAATTCTATGTTCCATTCTAAAATTCGAAAATTTATTTTAAAATTCTAAATTCTATCCTAAAATTCTAAATTCTCTTCTGAAATTATAAGTTCCATTCTTAAATTCTAAATTCTATTCTAAAATTCTAAGTTCCATTTGTAAAATTCTAAATTCTATTCTAAATTTCTAAATTCTATTCTAAAATTATATGTTCTGTCCTAAAATTCTAAATTCTAATCTAAAATTATATGTTCCATTCTAAAGTATTAAATACTATTCTAAAATTCTATGTTCCATTCTATAACTCTAAATTCTATTCTACAGTTTTAAGTTCCATTCTAAAATTCTAAATTCTATTCTAAAATTCTAAATTCTATTCTAAAGTTCTAAGTTCTATCCTAAAATTCTAAATTCTATTCTAAAAGACTAAGTTCCATTCAAAAATTCGATATTCTTTTCTTAAAATTCTAAGCTTCATTCTAAAATTCTAAATTTCATTCTAAAATTCTAAATTCTATTCTAAAATTCTAAGTTCTATCCTAAAATTCTATTCCAAAATTCTAAGTTCCATTCTAAAATTCAAAATTCTATTCTAAAATTCAAAGTTCTATTCCAAAATACTAAGTTAATTCTAAAATTCTAAATTCCATTCTAAGATTCTAAATTCTATTCTAAATTTCTAAGTTCCATTCTAAAATTAAAATTCTATATTAAAAATTTTAGTTCCAATGTAAAATTCTAAATTCTATTCTAAAATTCTAAGTTCCATTCTAAAATTCTAAGTTCTATTCTAAAATTCTAAGTTCTATTCTAAAATTCTAAGTTCAATTCTAAAATTCGAAATTCCATTCTAAAATTCTAAATTCTATTCTAAAGTTCTAAGTTCTATTTTAAAATATAAATTCTATTTTAAAATTTTGTTCCATTCTAAAATTCTAAATTCTATTCTAAAATTCTATGTTCTATCCTAAAATTCTAAATTCTATTTTGATATTCTAAGTTCCATTCTTAAATTCTAAGTTCTATTATATATTCTAAATTCTATTCTAAAATTCTAAATTCTAATGTAAAATTCTAAGTTCCATTCTAAAATTCTAAATTCTATTCTAGAATTCTAAGTTCTATTCTAAAATTCTAAATTCTATTCTAGAATTCTAAGTTCTATTCTGAAATATTAAATTCTAATCTAAAATTCTAAGTTCCATTCTAAAGTTCTAAATTCTATTCTAACATTCTATGTCCCAGTTTAATATTCTAAATTCTATTCTAAAATTCTAAGTTCCATTCTAAAATTCTAAGTTAATTCTAAAATTCTAAATTCCATTCTAAAATTGTAAATTCTATTCTAAAGTTCTAAGTTCCATTCTAAAATCTAAATTCTATTTTAAAATATTTAGTTCCATTCTAAAATTTCAAATTCTATTCTAAAATTCTAAGTTCTCTCCTAAAATTTTATTATAAAATTCTATGTTCCATTTTAAATTTCTAAATTCCATTCTAAAATTCTAAGTTCCATTCTAAAATTCGAAATTCCATTTTAAAATTCTAAATTCTATTCTAAAATTCTAAGTTCTACCTAAAATTCTAAATTCTATTCTAAAATTCTAAGTTCTATCCTAAAATTCTAAATTCTATTCTACACTTCTATGTTCCATTGTAAAATTTTAAATTCTATTTTAAAAATCTAATTTCTTTCCTAAAAATCTAAATACTCTTCTGAAATTCTAAGTTCCATTCTACAATTCTAAAGTCTATTCCAAAATTCTAAGTTCCATTCTAAAATCCTAAATTCCATTCAAAAATACCAAATTCTATTCTAAAAGAATAAGTTCCATTCCAAAATTCTAAATTCTTTTCTAAAATTCTAAGCTCCATTCTAAAATTCTAAATTCCATTCTAAAATTCTAAATTCTATTCTAAAATTCTAAATTCAATACTAAAATTCTAAATTCTATTCTAAAATTCTAAATTCTATTCTAAAATTCTTTGTTCCATCCTGAAATTCTACGTTCTGTCCAAAAATTCTAAATTCTATTCTAAAATTATAAGCTCCATTCTAAAATTCTAAGTTCCATTCTAAAATTCCAAAATCCATTCTAAAATTCTAAATTCCATTCTAAAATTCTAAATTCCATTCTAAAATTCTAAATTCTATTTTAAAATTCTAAATTTTATTCTAAAATTCTAAATTCTATTCTAAAATTCTAACTTTTGTCCTAAAATTCCAAATCCTAATCTAAAATTATATGTACCATTCTAAACTTCTAAATTCTATTCTATAATTCTATGTTTCATTCTAAAATTCTAAATTCTATTCTAAAGTTCTTAGATCCATTCTAAAATTCTAAATTCTATTCTAAAAATTTTAGGTCCATTCTAAAATTCTACATTCTGTTCTAAAATTCTAAGTTCCATTCTTAAATTCTAAATTCTATTCTAAAATTCTAAGTTCCATATTAAATTCTAAATTCTATTCTAGAATTCTAAGTTCTTTTCTAAAATTCTAATTGTATTCAAAAGTTCTAAGTTCCATTCTAAAATTCTAAATTCTATTCTAAAATTCTAAGTTCTATCCTAAAATTCTAAATTCTATTCTAAAACTATATGTTCTATCCGAAAATTCTAAATTCTAATCTAACATTATATGTTCCATTCTAAAGTTCTAAATTCTATTCTAAAATTTTTTGTTCCATTCTAAAATTCTAAATTCTACTCTATAGTTTTAAATTCCATTCTAAAATTCTAAATTCTATTCTAAAATTCTAAGTTCTATCCTAAAATTCTAAATTCTATTCTAATATAATAAGTTCTATCCTAAAATTCTAAATTCTAATCTAAAATTATATGTTCCATTCTAAAGTTCTAAATTCTATTTTAAAATTCTATGTTCCATTCTAAAATTCTAAATTCTATTCCAAAGTTCTAATTTCCTTTCTAAAATACTAAATTCTATTCTAAAATTTTAGTTCCATTCTAAAATTCTAAATTCCATTCTAAGATTCTCAATTCTATTTTAAAATTCTAAGTTCCATTAGTAAATTCTAAATTCTATTCTAAAATTATAAGTTCTATTATAAAATACTAAATTCTATTCTAGAATTCTAAGTTCTTTTATAAAATTCTAATTCTATTCTAAAATTCTAAGTTCCATTCTAATATTCTAAATTCTATTCTAAAATTCTATGTTCTATCCTAAAATTCAAATTCTATTCTGCTACTCTAAGTTCCATTTTAAAATTCTAAAATCTATTCTAAAATTCTAAATTCTATTCTAAAATTTTTTTTTCCATTCTGAAATTCTAAGTTCTGTCCAAAAATTCTAAATTCTATTCTAAAATTATAAATTCCATTCTAAAATTCCAAATTCCATTCTGAAATTCTAAATTCTATTCTAAAATTCTAAATTCTAGTCTTAAATTCTAAATTCTATTCTAAAATTCTAAGTTCTGTCCTAAAATTCTAAATTCTAATCTAAAATTATATGTTCCATTCTAAAGTTCTAAATTCTAATCTAAAATTCTATGTTCCATTGTAAAATTCTAAATTCTATTCTAAAATTCTTTGTTCCATTCTGAAATTCTAAGTTCTGTCCAAAAATTCTAAATTCTATTCTAAAATTATAAGTTCCATTCTAAAATTCCAAATTCCATTCTGAAATTCTAAATTCTATTCTAAAATTCTAAATTCTAGTCTTAAATTCTAAATTCTATTCTAAAATTCTAAGTTCTGTCCTAAAATTCTAAATTCTAATCTAAAATTATATATTCCATTCTAAAGTTCTAAATTCTAATCTAAAATTCTATGTTCCATTGTAAAATTCTAAATTCTATTCTAAAATTCTTTGTTCCATTCTGAAATTCTAAGTTCTGTCCAAAAATTCTAAATTCAATTCTAAAATTATAAGTTCCATTCTAAAATTCCAAAATCCATTCTAAAGTTCTAAATTCTATTCTAAAATTCTATGTTCCATTCTAAAATTCTAAATTCTATTCTAAAATTCTTTGTTCCATTCTGAAATTCTAAATTCTATTCTAAAATTCTATGTTCCATTCTAAAATTCTAAATTCTGTTCTAAAATTCTAAATCCATTCTTAAATTCTAAATTCTATTCTAAAATTCTAACTTCCATTCTAAATTTCTAAATTCTATTCTAGAATTCTAAGTTCTTTTCTAAAATTCTAAATGTATTCTAAAATTCTAAGTTCCAGTCTAATATTTTAATTCTATTCTAAAATTCTAAGTTCCATTCTAAAATTCTAAATTCAATGCTAAAATTCTAAATTCTGTTCTAAAATTCTAAGTTCTATCCAAAAATTCTAAATTCTATTCTAAAATTCTAAGTTCCATCCTAAAATTCTATATTCTAATCTATTATTCTACGTTCCATTCTAAAGTTCTAAATTCTATTCTAAAATTCTATGTTCCATTCTAAAATTCTAAGCTCTATTTTAAAATTCTAAGGTCTATCCTAAAATTCTAAATTCTCTTCTGAAATTCTTAGTTCCATTCTACAATTCTAAATTCTATTCCAAAATTCTAAGTTCCATTCTAAAATTCTAAATTCCATTCTAAAATTCTATGTTCCACTCTAAAGTTCTAAATTCTATACTAAAATTCTATGTTCCATTCTAATATTCTAAATTCTATTCTAGAACTCTAAGTTCTCTCCTAAAATTCTAATTGTATTCTAAAATTCTAAGTTCCAGTCTAATATTCTAAATTCTATTCTAAAATTCTAAGTTCTATCCTAAAATTCTAAATTCTAATCTAAAATTGTAAGTTCCATTCTAAAATTCTAAATTCTATTCTGAAATTCTATGTCCCAATTTAAAATTCTAAATTCTAATCTAAAATTATATGTTCCATTCTAAAGTTCTAAATTCTATTCTAAAATTCTATGTTCCACTCTAAAGTTCTAAATTCTATACTAAAATTCTATGTTCCATTCTAATATTCTAAATTCTATTCTAAAATTCTAAATTTTATTCTAGAATTCTAAGTTCTATCCTAAAATTCTAATTGTATTCTAAAATTCTAAGTTCCAGTCTAATATTCTAAATTCTATTCTAAAATTCTAAGTTCTATCCTAAAATTCTAAATTCTAATCTAAAATTCTAAGTTCCATTCTAAAGTTCTAAATTCTATTCTGAAATTCTATGTCCCAATTTAAAATTCTAAATTCTATTCTAAAATTCTAAGTTCCATTCTAAAATTCTAAATTCTATTCTGAAATTCTAAGTTCCATTCTAAACTTCGAAATTCCATTCTAAAATTCTAAATTCTATTCTTAAGTTCTAAGTTCCATTCTAAAATATAAATTCTATTTTAAAATTTAAAGTTCCGTTCTAAAATTCTAAATTCTATTCTAAAATTCTATGTTCTATCCTAAAATTCTAAATTCTATTTTGATATTCTAAGTTCCATTCTTAAATTCTAAGTTCTATTCTAAAATTCTAAATTCTATTCTAAAATTCTAAGTTCTATCCTAAAATTCATTTCTAAAATTCTAAGATCCATTCTAAAATTCTATACTAAAATTCTAAGTTCCATTCTAAAATTCGAAATTCCATTCAAAATTCTAAATTCTATTTTAAAATTCTAAGTTCTATCCTAAAATTCTAAATTCTATTCTAATATAATAAGTTCTATCCTAAAATTCTAAATTCTAATCTAAATTTATATGTTCCATTCTAAAGTTCTAAATTCTATTCTATAATTCTATGTTCCATTCTAAATTTCTAAATTCTATACTACAATTCTATGTTCCATTCTAATATTCTAAATTCTATTCTAAAATTCTAAATTCTATTCTAGAATTCTAAGTTCTCTCCTAAAATTCTAATTGTATTCTAAAATTCTAACTTCCAGTCTAATATTCTATATTCTATTCTAAAATTCTAAGTTCTATCCTAAAATTCTAAATTCTAATCTAACATTCTAAGTTCCATTCGAAAGTTCTAAATTCTATTCTGAAATTCTATGTCCAATTTAAAATTCTAAATTCTATTCTAAAATTCTAAGTTCCATTCTAAAGTTCTAAATTCTATTCTGAAATTCTAATTTCCATTCTAAACTGCGAAATTCCATTCTAAAATTCTAAATTCTATTCTTAAGTTCTAAGTTCCATTTTAAAATATAAATTCTATTTTAAAATTTAAAGTTCCGTTCTAAAATGCTAAATTCTATTCTAAAATTCTATGTTCTATCCTAAAATTCTATTTTGATATTCTAAGTTCCATTCTTAAATTCTAAGTTCTATTCTAAAATTCTAAATTCTATTCTAAAATTCTAAGTTCTATCCTAAAATTCATTTCTAAAATTCTAAGATCCATTCTAAAATTCTGAATTCTATACTAAAGTTCTAAGTTCTATTCTAAAATTCTAAGTTCCATTCTAGAATTCGAAATTCCATTCTAAAATTCTAAGTTCAATCCTAAAATTCGAAATTCCATTCTAAAATTTTAAGTTCTATCCTAAAATTCTAAATTCTATTCTAAAATTCTAAATTCTAATCTAAAATAATAAGTTCCATTCTAAAGTTCTAAATTCTATTCTAAAATTCTATGTCCCAATTTAAAATTCTAAATTTTATTTTATAATTTTAAGTTCTATTCTAAAATTCTAAATTCTATTCTAAACTTTTATGTTCTATCCTAAAATTTTAATTCTATTCTAAATTTCTATGTTCCATTGTAAAATTCTAAATTCTATTTTAAAATTCTAAGTTCTATCCTAAAATTCTAAATTCTATTCTAATATAATAAGTTCTATCCTAAAATTCTAAATTCGAATCTAAAAGTATATGTTCCATGCTATAGTTCTAAATTCTATTCTAAAATTCTATGTTCCATTCTAAAATTCTAAGTTCTATTCCAAAGTTCTAAGTTTCATTCTAAAATACTAAATTCTATTCTAAAATTTTAGTTCCATTCTAAAATTCTAAATTCCATTCTAAAATTCTAAATTCTATACTAAAATTCTAAGTTCTATTCTGAAAATATAAGTTCCATTCTAAAATTCTAAATTCTATTCAAGAATTCTATGTTCTATCCTAAAATTCTAAATTCTATACTGATACTCTAAGTTCCATTTTAAAATTCTAAAATCTATTCTAAAATTCTAAGTTCCATTCTAAATTCCAAATTCCATTCTAAAATTCTAAATTCCATTCTAAAATTCTAAATTATATTCTTAAACTCTAAATTCTATTCTAAAATTCTAAGTTCTATCCTAAAATTCTAAATTCTAATCTAAAATTATATATTCCATTCTAAAGTTCTAAATTCTATTCTAAAATTCTATGTTCCATTCTAAAATTCTAAATTCTATTGTAAAATTCTATGTTCCATTCTAAAATTCTAAATTCTATTCTACAATTTTTAGTTCCATTCTAAAATTCTAAATTCTCTTCTAAAATTCTAAATTCTATTCTTAAATTCTAAATTCTATTCTAAAATTCTAAGTTCTGTCCTGAAATTTTAAATTCTAATCTAAAATTATATGTTCCATTCTAAAGTTCTTAATTCTATTCTAAAATACTATGTTCCATTCTAAAATTCTAAATTCTATTCTAAAATTCTAAGTTCTATCCTAAAATTCATTTCTAAAATTCTAAGATCCATTCTAAAATTCTAAATTCTATACTAAAATTCTAAGTTCTATTCTAAAATTCTAAGTTCCATTCTAGAATCGAAATTCCATTCTAAAATTCTAAGTTCTATCCTAAAATTCGAAATTCCATTCTAAAATTTTAAGTTCTATCCTAAAATTCTAAATTCTATTCTAAAATTCTAAGTGCAATCCTAAAATTCTAAATTCTAATCTAAAATAATAAGTTCCATTCTAAACTTCTAAATTCTATTCTAAAATTTTTGTCCCAATATAAAATTCTAAATTCTATTCTGAAATTCTTATCTATTCTGAAATTCTAAATTCTATTGTAAACTTTTATGTTCTATCCTAAAATTTTAATTCTATTCTAAATTTCTATGTTCCATTGTAAAATTCTAAATTCTATTTTAAAATTCTAAGTCTATCCTAAAATTCTAAATTCTATTCTAATATAATAAGTTCTATCCTAAAATTCTAAATTCTAATTTAAAATTATATGTTCCATGCTATAGTTCTAAATTCTATTCTAAAATTCTATGTTCCATTCTAAAATTCTAAGTTCTATTCTGAAAATATAAGTTCCATTATAAAATTCTAAATTCTATTCTAGAATTCTATGTTCTATCCTAAAATTCTAAATTCTATTCTGATACTCTAAGTTCCATTTTAAAATTCTACAATCTATTCTAAAATTCTAAGTTCCATTCTAAATTCCAAATTCCATTCTAATATTCTAAATTCTAATCTAAAATTATAAATTCTATTCTTAAACTCTAAATTCTATTCTAAAATTCTAAGTTCTATCCTAAAATTCTAAATTCTAATCTAAAATTATATATTCCATTCTAAAGTTCTAAATTCTATTCTAAAATTCTATGTTCCATTCTAAAATTCTAAATTCTATTCTATAATTCTATGTTCCATTCTAAAATTCTAAATTCTATTCTACAATTTTTAGTTCCATTCTAAAATTCTAAATTCTGTTTTAAAATTCTAAATTCCCTTCTTAAATTCTAAATTCTATTCTAAAATTCTACGTTCTGTCCTGAAATTTTAATTTCTAATCTAAAATTATATGTTCCATTCTAAAGTTCTAAATTCTATTCTTAAATTCTATGTTCCATTCTAAAATTCTAAATTCTATTCTACAATTTTTAGTTCCATTCTAAATTTCTAAGTTCTTTTCTAAAATTCTAAACGTATTCTAAAATTCTAAGTTCCAGTCTAACATTTTAATTCTATTCTAAAATTCTAAGTTCCATTCTAAAATTCTAAATTCCATTCTAAAATTCTAAATTCTGTTCTACAATTCTAAGTTCTATCCAAAAATTCTAAATTCTATTGTAAAATTCTAAGTTCCCTCCTAAAATTCTAAATTCTAATCTAAAATTCTATGTTCCATTATAAAGTTCTAAATTCTATTCTAAAATTCTATGTTCCATTCTAAAATTTTAAACTCTATTGTAAAATTCTAAGTTCTATCCTAAAATTCTAAATTCTGTTTTGAAATTCTAAGTTCCATTCTACAATTCTAAATTCTATTCCAAAATTCTAAGTTCCATTCTAAAATCCTAAATTCCATTCTAAAATTCTAAATTCTATTCTAAAATTCTGTGCTCCATCCTAAAATTCTAAATTCTATTCTGATATTATAAGTTCTATCCTAAAATTCTAAATTCTGTTATAAAAGACTAAGTTCCATTCCAAAATTCTAAATTCTTTTCTAAAATTCTAAGCTCCATTCTAAAATTCTAAATTCTATTCTAAAATCCTACGTTCTGTCTGAAAATTCTAAATTTAAATCTAAAATTATATGTTCCATTCCAAAGTTCTAAATTCTATTCTAAAATTCTATGTTCCATTCTAAAATTATACATTCTATTCTAAAGTTCTAAGTTTTATTCTAAAATTCTAAATTCTATTCTGGAATTCTAAGTTCTTTTCTAAAATTCTAATTGTATTCTAAAGTTCTAAGTTACATTCTAAAATTCTAAATTTCATTCTAAAATTCTAAGTTCTATTCTAAAATATTAGTTCCATTCTAAATTTCTAAATTCCATTCAAAATTCTAAATTCTATTCTAAAATTCTAAGTTCTATCCTAAAATTCTAAATTCTGTTCTAAAATTCTACGTTCCATTTTAAAATTCTAAATTCTATTCTAAAGTTCTACATTCCATTCTAAAATTCTAAATTCGATTCTAAAATTCTAAATTCTATTCTAAAATTCTAAATTCTATCCAAAAATTCTAAATTCTTATCTAAAATTCTAACTTCCATTCTAAACTTCTAAATTCTATTGTAAAATTTTTAGTTCCATTCTAAAATTTTAAATTCTTTTCTAAAATTCTATATTCCATTCTAAAATTCTAAATTCTTTTTTAAAATTCTAAATTCTATTCTAAAACTCTAAATTCTATTCTACAATTCTAAGTTCTGTCCTAAAATTCTTAATTCTAATCTAAAATTATATGTTCCATTCTAAAGTTCTAAACTCTATACTAAAATTCTATGTTCCATTCTAAAATTCTAAATTCTATTTTAAAGTTCTAAGTTCCATTCTACAATTCTAATTTCTAATTTAATATTCTAAGTAACATTCTAAAATTCTAAATTCTATTCTAAAATTCTAAATTCACTCCTAAAATTCTAAATCCTATTCTGAAAATCTACGTTCCATTCTTAAATTCTAAATTCTATTCTAAAATTCTAAGTTCCATTATAAAATTCTAAGTTCTGTCCTAAAATTCTAAATTCTAATCTAAAATTATATGTTCCATTCTAGAGTTCTAAATTCTATTCTAAAATACTATGTTCCATTCTAAAATTCTAAATTCTATTCTAAAGTTCTATGTTCCATTCTAAAATTCTAAATTCTGTTCCAAAATTTTAAATTCCATTCTTAAATTCTAAATTCTATTCTAACATTCTAAGTTCCATTCTAAATTTCTAAATACTATTCTAGAATTCTAAGTTCTTTTCTAAAATTCTAATTGCATTCTAAAATACTAAGTTCTAGTCTAATATTCTAAATTCTATTCTAAAATTCTAAGTTCTATCCTAAAATTCTAAATTCTAATCAAAAATTCTAAGTTCCATTCTAAAGTTCTAAATTCTATTCTAAAATTCTATGTCCCAATTTAAAATTCTAAATTCTAGTCTAAAATTCTAAGTTCCATTCTAAAATTCTACATTCTATTCTGAAATTCTAAATTCCATTCGAAAATTCGAAATTCCATTCTAAAATTCTAAATTCTATTCTTTAGTTCAAAGTTCCATTCTAAAATATAAATTCTATTTTAAAATATTAAGTTCCATTCTAAAATTCTAAATTCTATTCTAAAATTCTATGTTCTATCCTAAAATTCTAAATTCTATTTTGATATTCTAAGTTCCATTCTTAAATTCTAAGTTCTATTCTAAAATTCTAAATTCTATTCTAAAATTCTAAGTTCTATCCTAAAATTCTATTCTAAAATTCTAAGTTCCATTCTAAAATTCTAAATTCTATACTAAAATACTAGGTTCCATTCTAAAATTCTAAATTCCATTGTAAAATTCTAAATTCTATTTTAAAATTCTAAGTTCTATTCTAAAATTCTAAATTCTATTCTGAAATTCCAAGTTCCATTCTGAAATTCTGAATTCTATTCTAAAATTCTAAGTTCCATTCTAACATTTGAAATTCTATTCTAAAATTCTAAGTTCTATCCTAAAATTCAAAATTCCATTCTAAAATTTTAAGTTCTATCCTAAAATTCTAAATTCTATTCTAAAATTCTAAGTGCTATCCTAAAATTCTAAATTCTAATCTAAAATTTTAAGTTCCATTCTAAAGTTCTAAATTCTATTCTAAAATTCTATGTCCCAATTTAAAATTCTAAATTCTATTCTAAAATTCTATGTTCCATTCTAAAATTCGAAATTTTATTTTAAAATTCTAAGTTCTATCCTAAGATTCTAAATTCTTTTCTGATATTCTAAGTTCCATTTTAAAAATCTAAATTCTATTCTAAAATTCTAAGTTCCATTCTAAAATTTTAAATTCCATTCTAAGTTCTATCCTAAAATTCTAAATTCTATTCTAAAAGACTAAGTTCCATTCTAAAATGCTAAATTATTTTCTTAAAATTATAAGCTCCATTATAAAATTCTAAATTCCATTCTAAAATTCCAAATTCTATTTTAAAATTCTAAGTTCTATTCTTAAATTCTAAGTTCCATTCTAAAATTCTATATTATATTCTAGAATTCTAAGTTCTATTCAAAAATTCTAAATTCTATTCTAAAGTTCTAAGTTCTATCCTGAAATATTAAATTTTAATCTAAAATTCTAAGTTCCATTCTAATGTTCTGAATTCTATTCTAAAATTCAATGTCCCTATTTAAAATTCCAAATTCTATTCTAAAATTCTAAGTTCTATTCTAAAACCGTAAGTTAATTCTAAAATTCTAAATTCCATTCTAAAATTCTAAATTATATTCTAAAGTTCTAAGTTCCATTCTGAAATCTAAATTCTATTTTAAATTTTTAGTTCCATTCTAAAATTCTAAATTCTATTCTTAAATTCTAAGTTCTGTCCTAAAATTCTAATCTGAAATTCTAAGTTACATTCTAAAATTCTAAATTGTATTCTAAAATTCTAAGTTCTATTCTAAAATTCTAAATTCTATTCTGAAATTCTAAGTTCCATTCTAAAATTCGAAATTCCATTCTAAAATTATAATTCTATTCCAAAATTCTAAGTTCTATTCTAAAATTATAAATTCTATTCTAAAATTCTATGTTTTATCCTAAATTTCTAAATTCTAATGTAATTTTCTAAGTTTCATTTTAAAGTTTTAAATTCTATTCTAAAATTCTATGTTCCATTCTAAAATTCTAATTTTTTTTAAAATTCTAAGTTCTAACCTAAAATTCTAAATTCTAATCTAAAATTATATGCTCCATTCTAAATTTCTAAATTCTATTCTAAAATTCTATGTTCCATTCTAAAATTCTAAATTCTATTTTAAAATCTAAGTTCTATCCTAAAATTCTAAATTCTCTTCTGAAATTCTAAGTTCCATTCTACAATTCTAAATTCTATTCTAAAATTCCATGCTCTATCCTAACATTCTAAAATCTAATCTGATATTATTAGTTCTATCCTAAAATTCTATATTCTACTCTAAAAGACTAAGTTCCATTCCAAAATTCTAAATTCTTTTCTAAAATTCTAAGCTCCATTCTAAAATTCCTAATTACATTCTAAAATTCTAAATTCTATTCTAAAATTCTAAATTCTATTCTAAAATTGTAAATTCTATTCTAAAATTCTAAATTCTATTCTAAAAATTTTAGGTCCATTCTAAAATTCTAAGTTCCATTCTTAAATTCTAAATTCTATTCTAAAATTCTAAGTTCCATTTTAAAATTCTAAATTTTATTTTAGAATTCTAAGTTCTTTTCTAAAATTCTAATTTTATTCTAAAGTTCTAAGTTACATTCTAAAATTCTAAATTTCATTCTAAAATTCTAAATTCTATTCTAAAATTTTAGTTCCATTCTACAATTCTAAATTCCATTCTAAAATTCTAAATTCTACTCTTGAATTTTAAGTTCTATTCCAAAATTCTAATTCCATTCTATAATTCTAAGTTCCATTCTAATATTCTAAATTCTAATCTAATATTCTAAGTAGCATTCTAAAATTCTAAATTACATTCAAAAATTCTAAATTCTATTCTAAAATTCTAAGTTCCATTCTAAAATTCTAAATTTTATTCTAGAATTCTAAGTTCTATTCTAAAATCCTAAGTTTCATTCTAATATTTAAAATTCTAATCTAATATTCTAAGTAACATTCTAAAATTCTAAATTCCATTCTAAAATTCTAAATTCTATTCTAAAATTCTAAGCTCTATCCTAAAATTCTAAATTCTATTCTAAAATTCTAAGTTCCTTTCTAAAATTCTAAATCGTATTCTAAAAGTCTAAATTCTATTTTAAAATTATAAGCTTCGGGTCCGGGCAGTGGCGCTAAAGGTAAGGTGCCTGCCTTGCCAGCGCTAGCCTTGGACGGACCGCGGTTCGATCCCCCGGTGTCCCATATGGTCCCCCAAGCCAGGAGCAACTTCTGAGCGCATAGCCAGGAGTAACCCCTGAGCGTTACCAGGGGTGGCCCAAAAACCAAAAAAAAAAAAAATTATAAGCTTCATTCTTAATTTCTAAATTCTATTCTAAAATTCATAGTTCCATTCTATAATTTTAAATTCTTCTTCTAAAATTCTAATTTCCATTTTAAATTTCTAAATTCCATGGAAAAATTCTTTATTTAATTCTAAAATTCTAAATTCTCTTCTAAAATTTTAAGTTCAAATCTAAATACTAAGTTCTGTTCTAAAATTGTAAGCTCCATACTAAAATTCTAAATTCTATTCTAATATTCCAAATTCTATTCGATAATACTCTATTATGAATTCCCTTCTAATATTATACATTCTAAATTCTTATATTTTAAATTCTATTCTAAAATTTTATATTCTATTTTAAAATTCTACGTTCCATTCTTAAATTCTAAGTTCTATTCTAAAATTCTAAGTTTCATTCTAAAATTCTAAATTCCATTCTAAAATTCTAAATTCTAATCTAAAATTCTATGTCCCGTTTTAAAATTCTTAATTCTGTTCTAAAATTCTAAGTTCTTTTCTAAAATTCTAAGTTCTATTCTAAAATTCTAAGTTCTATCCTAAAATTCTATTCTAATATTCTAAGTACTAAAGTCTATAATTCTAAATTCTATTCTAAAATTCTAAGTTCTATTCTAAAATTTAAGTTCCATTCTAATATTCTAAATTTTATTCTAAAATTCTAATTTCTATCCTAAATTTCTAAATTTTAATCTAAAATTTTAAGTTCCATTCTAAAGTTCTAAATTCTATTCTAAAATTCTAATCTATTCTAAAATTCTAAATTCTATTCTAAAATTCTAAATTCTATTCCAAAATTCTAAGTTCTATCCTAAAATTCTAAATTCTTATCTAAAATTCTAAGTTTCATTCTAAAGCTCTAAATTTTATTCTAAAATTCTAATTCTATTCTAAAATTCTAAGTTCCATTCTAATATTCTAAATTCTATTCTAATATTCTAAGTTCCTTTCTAAAATTCTAAATTCTATTCTAGAATTCTAATTCTATTCTAAAATTCTAAGTTGCATTCTAATATTCTAAATTCTAATCTAAAATTCTAAGTTCCATTCTAAAGTTCTAAGTTCTATTCTAAAATTCTAATTCTATTCTAAAATTCTAATTCTATTCTAAAATTCTAAATTCCATTCTAAAATTCTAACTTCTATTCTAAAATTGTAAGTTCTATTCTAAAATTCTATATTCTAATCTAAAATTCTACGTTCCATTCTAAAGTTCCAAATTCTATTCTAAAATTCTAATTTTATTCTAAAGTTCTACGTTCCATTCTAAAGTTCCAAATTCTATTCTAAAATTCTAATTTTATTCTAAAATTCTAAGTTCCATTCTAATATTCTAAGTTCTATTCCAATATTCTAAATTTCATTTCTAAATTCAGAAATTCTAAATTATATTCCAAGTTGTAAATTCTATTCTAATATCCGAAATTCTATTCTTAAATTCAAAATTCTAAACTAAAATACTAAGTTCCATTCTGAAATCCTGAATTACATTCCAAATTTTAAATTATGTACTAAAATTATTGTTCTATTCTAAAATTCTAAATTCCATTCTAAAATTCTAAATTCTTTTCTGGAATTTTAAGTTCTATTCTAAAATTCTAATTCTATTCTATAATTCTAAGTTCCTTTCTAAAATTCTAAATTCTATTCTAAAATTCTAAGTTCCATTCTAATATTTTAAATTCTATTCCAATATTCTAAATTTCATTCCTTTATTCTGATATTCTAAATTACATTCCAAATTCTAAATTCTATTCTAATATTTGAAATTCTATTCTTAAATTCTAAATTCTAATCTAAAATTCTAAGTTCCATTCTGAAATTCTAAATTACATTCCAAATTCTAAATTCTCTACTAAAATTATAATTCTATTCTAAAATTCTAAATTCTATGGTAAAATTCTAAATTCTTTAAAATTTTAAGTTCCATTCAAAAATTCTAAATTCTATTCTAGAATAATAAGTTCTATTCTAAAATTCTAATTCTATTTTAAAATTCCACATTCTGTTGTAAAATACCCTATTATAAATTCCCTTCTATTAATATACATTCTTAAATCTAAAATTCTAAATTCTATACTAAAATTCAAAATTCTAAAATTCTAAATTCTATTCTAAAAGTTCCATTCTGAAATCCTACATAGCATTCCATATACTAAATTCTATTGTAAAATTATAATTCTATTCCAAAAGTTTATATTCCATTCTAAAATTCTAAATTCTATTCTAAAATTTTAAGTTCTATTGTAAATTCTAAATTTTATTCTAAAATTCTAAGTTCTATTCTAAAATTCTAAATTCCATTCTAAAATTGTAAATTCTATTCTAAAATTCTAAGTTCCATTCTTAAATACTAAATTCTATTCTAAAATTCTAAGTTCCATTCTAAAATTCTAAATTCTATTCTAAAATTCTAAGTTATTTTATAATATCCTGGGTGGCATCTCCTTACCTAACTTGAAACTATATTATAAAGCCATAGTAATCAAAACAGTATGGTGCTGGAACAGAGACAGAACCTCAGACCAGTGGGTCTGAACAGAATTCCCAGACATAAACCCCAAGATATACAGCCAACTAATATTTGATAAATGAGGCAAGAACCTGAAATGGAACAAAGAAAGTCTATTCAACAAATGGTGTTGGTACAACTGGAAAACCACATGTCCGAAAAAGAAGATCAACCCATACCTCACCCCTTATACAAAAGTCAACTCAAAATGGATCAAAGACCTTGAAATCAGACCCGAATCTATAAAGTTTATTGAGAATAAAATAGGAAGAACACTCAAAGACCTATATATCAAAATGGTCTTCGAGAATGGAGCACCATTGGCAAGAACTTTAGCATCAAACATAAACAAATGGGAATACATCAACTAAAAGCTTCTGCAAGGCAAAAGAAACCCTACTTAACGCAAGAAGACAGTTAACAGAATGGGAAAAAATCTTTTCACTCGACATATCAGATAAAGGGCTGATATCTAGAACATACAAAGCACTCAGAAAGCTGAGTCCCCCAAACCCAAATAAAGCCATAAAAAATGGGGAGATGAAATGAATAGACACTTCTCTGAGGAAGACAAAAGGATGGCCAACAAACAGATGAAAACATGCTCACCTTCACTCATCATCAGAGAGATCCAAATCAAGACAACAATGAGATACAAGCTTACACCAGTGAGGATGGCTCACATTAAAAATAATGGGAACAATCTCTGTTGGCGGGGATGCGGTATAAAAGGAACTCTCATACACTGCTGGTGGGAATGCCACCAGGTCCAACACCTTTGGAGAACAGTCTGGAGAGTGCTCAAAGAACTCAGAATTGAGCTGCCATTTGACCCAGCAATTGCTCTCCTAGGTATATACCCCCAAGTTGGAAGGACATTCATTCCAAAATATATGTGCACCCCACTATTTATCTCAGCACTCAGTGTAATAGCTAAGTCTTGGAACCAACCTCGATGTCCAACAACAGATGAATGGATCATTAAGATGTGGTATCTATACACAATGGAATATTACATGGCAGTCAGAAATGATACAATCACAGACTTTGCAGCAACATGGATGGTCCTAGATCATATTATTTTAAACGAAGTAAGTCAGAAGACAAAAGAGAAACACAGAATGGTAGCACTATTCTGAAGCACCCAGAACATACATCTTATACACAAATAATACTCAACAATAAAATAACAGGGTTTAACAGGGTAGAAACTCCAAACACTGCAATAGTCAACATATACTCGGGAGCAGTGCTCAAAATACTTGAAAAAGGAACAACGCAAACTTTTGACTACACATTATTCCACAAAGACAACAGCAACACCAAAAACTGCAGCATAGAGAGAACAGGTATGTAATCAACCTTCCACAACAAAGGCCCACAATAATCTCTTAGAGATAGTATACAGGAACACAGGTAAAGAACATCACGGGATATTACTGTCTCTAATGGAAACATCCCATAACTCTACGTTTTAATGCCTTTATTTTACTATATTTAAAATAACCTCTCAGCTTTTATGTCCACAGGCGTCCTTGGATACAAATGGCGGACAAACTAAGATGGCAGCATGGGATACCACACGAGATACCATACCTAGCTTGCACTACGAGATGGCCCGGAGAAAACTCTAACATATACTTTATCTCTAGGTTACACCTTCTTTTAGGAATTGAAGCACGTGACCAGTCAGACCACCGAAGCAGTAACTGAGACATACAGACTTAAACTACATGCTCTATTCTTTGAACACATTCAAGCAAATTCTAAATTCTAAATTCTAAATTCCATTCTAAAATTCTAAATTCCATTCTAAAATTCTAAATTCTATTCTAAAATTCTAAGTTCCATTCTAAAATTCTAAGTTCTATTCTAAAATTCTAAGTTCCATTCTAAAATTCTAAATTCTATGCAAAAATTCCAAATTCTATTCTAAAATACTCTATTATGAATTCCCTTCTAATATTATACATTCTAAACTATAAAATTCTAATTTCTATTCTAAAATTTGAAATTCTTTTCTAAAATTCTAAGTTCCATTCTAATATTCTAAGTCCTATTCTAAAATTCTAAATTCCATTCTTAAATTCTGAATTTCATTCTGAAATTCTAAATTACATTCCAAATTCTAAACTCTATTCTAAAATTCTAAATTCTAAACTAATATTCTAAGTTCCATTCTGAAATCCTACATTGCATTCTATATTCTAAATTTTATTCTAAAATTATAATGCTATTCCAAAATTCTCAATTCCATTCTAAAATTCTAAATTCTTTTTTAAAATTCTAAGTTCTATTTTAAAATTCTGAATTCAATTCTAAAATTCTAAGTTCTATTCTAAAATTCTAATTCTATTCTAAAATTCTAAGTTCCATTCTTAAATTCTAAATTCTATTCTAAAATTCTAGGTTCCATTCTAAAATTCTAAATTCTATTCTAAAATTCTAAGTTCCATTCTGAAATCCTGAATTACATTCCAAATTCTAATTTCTATACAAAAATTATATTTCTATTCTAAAATTCTAAATTTCATTTAAAAATTCTATATTCTATTCTAAAATTCTAAGTTCCATTCTATAATTCTAAGTTCTATTCTAACATTCTAAATTCCATTCTTATATGCTTAATTCCATTCCTAAATTTAAATTACATTCCAAATTCTAAATTCTTAGAATTTTAGCTTAGAATTTAGATTTTTAGAATAGAATTTCGAATTTTAGAATAAAATTTAGAATTTGGAATGTAATTTAGAATTTCAGAATGGAAATCAGAGTTTCAGAATGGAATTTAGAATATTAGAACAGAACTTAGAATTTTAGAATGGAACTTAGAATTTTAAAATAGAATTTTAGAATTTAGATTTAATAATATTAAATTATATTTTATAATAAAGTGTTTTAGCATAGAATTTAAAATTTTAGAATGGAATTTAAATATTTAGAATAGAATTTATTATTTTAGAATAAAATTTAGAATTTGGAATGTAATTTAGAATTTCTAATAGAGTTCAGAATTTAAGAATGGAATATCGAATTTTAGAATAGAACATAGAATTACATTCCAAATTCTAAATTCTATTCTAATATTCGAAATTCTATTCTAAAATTCTAAATTCTAAACTAAAATTGTAAGTTCCATTCTGAAATCCTGAATTACATTCCAAATTCTAAATTCTATTCTAAAATTATAATTCTATTTTAAAATTCTAAATTCCATTCTAAAATTCTAAATTCTATTATAAAATCTATGGTCCATTCTAAAATTCTAAGTTCAATTCTATAATTCTGAATTCAATTCTTAAGTTCGGAACTCCATTCTGAAATTTTTAATTATATTCCAAATTCTAAATTCTATTCTAAAATTATAATTCTATTCTAAAATTCTTAATTCCAGTCTCAAATTCTAAATTCTATTCTAAAATTCTAAGTTCCATTCTAAAATTCTAAATTCCATGACAAAATTCTGTATTCTATTCTAAAATTCTAAATTTTATTCTAAAATTTTAAATTCCATTCTTAAATACTGAACTCCATTGTAAATTCTAAATTCTATACTAAAATTCCAAGTTCCATTCTAAAATTTTAAGCTCTATTCTAAAATTCTAAATTCCATTCTTAAATTCTGAACTCCACTCTGAAATTCTAAATTACATTCCAAATTCTAAATTCTAAATTCTATCCTAAAATTCTGAATTCTATCCTAAAATTCTTAGTTTCATTCTGATATCCTACATAACATTCCAAATTCTAAATTCTATTCTAAAATTATAATTCTATTCTAAAATTCTAAATTCCATTCTAAAATTCTAAATTCTATTCTAAAATTCTAAGTTCCATTTTAAAATTCTAAATGTTATTCTGAAATTCCATTAATATTCTAAATTTCTAAATTCTATTCCAAAATACTAAATGCCACTCTAAAATTTTAAACTTCATTCTAAAATTCCAAATTCTTTTCTAAAATACTGTTTTATAAATTCTATGCTAATATTCTACATTTTAAATTCTAAAATTCTAAATTATATTCTAAAATTCTAAATTCCATTCTATATTCTAAATTATATTCCAAAATTACAAATTCTAAATTAAAATTCTAAATTCTATTCTAAAATTTTAAATTCCATTTAAAAATCTAAATTCCAATCAAAAATTCTAAATTCCATTTTAAAATTTTAAATTTCATTCCAAAATTCTAATTCTATTCTATAATTCTAAAGTCCATTCTAAAATTCTAAATTATGTCCTAAAATTCTAAATTCCATTCTAAAATTCCAAATTCTATACTAAAATACTCTATATTCTAAATTCTAAATTCTAAAACTCTAAATTCCATTCTAAAATTCTAAACTCCATTCTAAAAATCCTCTACTCTAAACTTTATTCTAATATTCTAAATTCTAACATTCTAAATTCTATGCTTAAATTCTAAATTCCATTCTAAAATTCTAAATTTTATTCAAAAATTTTAAATTCTATTCTAAAACATTATATTCTCAATATATTCAGCTATTCTAACTTCTATGTGCTATATTCTAAAAATCTATTCTAATATTCCAAATTGTATTCTAAAATATTATGTTTGTAAATCCATTATTATATTTGAAATACTATATTCTCAAATTATAAATGCTTTTCTAAAATTCTAAATTCTATTTTAAAACTCCAAATTAAGAAATTAAAACTTATATTCTCAAATTGTAAATTCAATTCTAATATTCTAATTCTAAATTCTAAAGTTCTAAATTCTATTCTAAAATTCTAAATTCCATTCAAAAATTCCAAATTCTATTCTAAAATACTCTACAATAAATTCTATTCTAATATTTTAAAGTCTAAATTCTAAAATTCTAAATTCTATTCTAAAATTCTAAATACCGACTCTGAAAAATTGTGAGTGCTGCCTATGTGTGTCTATCTCCTTTCCTGTCACGTGAAACTCTTGGGAGTGGGCCGAAAAGATGCTCCAGTAAACTCGCTCTCCCAGAAGCTCATTCTAGGGTGGAAATGCCAAGGAACTGCTTCATAACGTAAAAACCAGCTGTAAGCAGTACTTTGCAGAAGCCAGGTCCCTGTTTTTGACTTCAGGCTGGGAAAATCTACGAAACTATGCCTACACAGTGAGGCCTGACTGTGAAAAATTGAGCGCGGCTGTGCGCTCTTTCTAAGGAAAGAACACCATTGCAAGAAGAAGAAAAAATCACACTAAGAACTGAGCTGGGTCAATGAAGCACAGCATTTCTCTACAGACTGTATGCTCTGCTGCATGCTCAGGCCTAAGATTTGATCCTTTGAGAGGCTTCATCCACTGAGGAATCCCCTCTCTTAGGGCAAGTTGACCCACCCAGAAAGGGTGGAGCAAGAGAACTGTGGCTGCATACATCATTTAGCCAATGAATACCACCACAATACATAGAAAACCGCACAACACAAGTGTGACAATGGGGAAACAATGCAGGCCAGCATCAGACATAGAGAATGAAGATGGCAATTCTGATGACTAGATAATGACCAACCAACTAATCAACCTCTCAGATAAGGACTTTAAACAAGCAATATGGAAGATGCTCAAAGAACTCAAAGAAGCCATGGATCGAGTTGAACAGAACACTAAAAAGAACCAAGAAAATATGAAGACAGAAATCACAAAACTCCAAACTAAAATAACATGTCAACTAACAGGCCTGAAAAACTCAGTAAAAGAAGTGAATGACAAAATGGATAATCTCTGGGGCAGGGTAACAGAAGCTGAGAATAAAATTGGTGCTGTGGAAGATGAGATAAATAACAATTCCAAACAGCAGGAGACATTGGGAAAAAAACTTAAAGCAAATGAACAGACAATGAAAAAACTAGTCAAAGAATGGGAACAGATGAAAATAGAAGTCTATAATAAGATCAACAGAAACAACTTAAGAATCATTGGAGTTCCAGAGACGCAGTAAGAAAATTTCAGGAAGAATCAATGGTCAAGAACATCATTAAAGAGCAACTTCCAGAGCTAAAGTATATATGTGATCAAATCCTGCATGCTCAAAGAGTACCAACCAAAAGAGACCCCAGAAAAAGTACCCTAAGACACATCCTACTCACAATGATGAATCCCATAGATAGAGACAGAATTCTGAAAACAGCAAGATCAAAAACGGAAATTACATTCAAGGGAGCATCCTTGAGATTTACAGCAGACCTGTCACCAGAAACACTCAAGGCCAGAAAGCAGGGGTATGATATTGTGACAAGACTGAATGAAATTAATGCTTCACCTAGAATACCGTACTCAGCAAAACTTACTTTCCGGTTCAACTGAAGAATACATGGTTTCACAGACAAACAACAGCTCAGAAACTTTACAGACTCAAAACCAGTCTTAAGAGAAAAACTGAAAGACCTAATTTAAAACAAGATTAACAAAAAGTCACACCAAAGTTCAATATAAATATGGCATTAAATCCCAGGACAATTCTTTCTCTCAATGTCAATGGATAAAATGCACCAGTTAAGAGACAGGAGTGGCTAAATGAATCAAAAACTCAATCCAACCTTCTGCTGCCTACAAGAAATGCACATGAATAATCAAAACAAACATAGACTCAAAATCAAAGGCTGGATAAAAATTGTCCAAGCAAACAACACCCATAAAAAAGCTGGAGTGGCCATACTAATATCAGATAATGCAAACTTTATACTCAGGAAATTTATAAGGAACAAAGATGGACATTTAATATTAATCAAGGGGTATGTAGAGCAGGAAGAAATAACTCTCCTAAACATATATGCACCGAATGAGGGGCCAGCAAAGCATTTAATACAATTGTTGACAAATCTGAAAAATAATATAAATAACAACACAAATCTGAAAAATAATATCAATAACAACATAATAATTGTGGGGGACCTCAACTTTGTCAACACTAGATAGGTCAACCAAACTGAAACCCAACAAAAATATACTAGACCTGAAAAGAGAAATGGAACAAAGAAGCCTTCTGGATATATATAAGACACTCCTTCCCCAGAAACCTGGACACATTCTTCTCCAATGTACATGGGACATTCTCCAGGATAGACTACATGCTGGCACATAAAACAACCTCCATAATATCAAGAGGATAGAAATATTGCAGGCTCCCTTCACTGACCACAAGGCTCTGAAATTATTTGTGAATTCCAAAGGGACTCAGAAGAAAAACTTTAACACCTGGAAGTGAAACAGCCTCATACTCAATAACCAGTGAGTCTGAGATGAAATCAAGGAGGAAATCAAATGTTTCCTGGAAACGAATGATAATAAAGACAAAAACTATCAAAACTTATGGGACACAGCATAAGCAGTACTGATAAGAAAATTTATAGATTTGCAAGCACACATCAGGAAGGAAAAAGGGGCTTACCTGTGTAGCTTAATGACGTAGCTCATAGAACTATAAAGTGCTCAACAAAAGGACCTCAAAATAGGGAGACAGGATGAAATAACAAAGCTGAGAGCAGAAATCAACGAAGTGGAAACCCAAAAACAATCCGAAAGATCAATGAAAGCAGAAGTTGATTTTTGAAAAAATAAACAAGATTGATAGACCACTGGCAAACCTAACAAAGAAAGAGAGAGAGAAACTTGATAACTTGTATTAGGAATGAAAAAGGAGAAATCACTACTGATATGGCAGAGATTCAAAGGAATCAGAAACTACTTTGAGAAACTCTACGCCACTAAAAATGAGAACCTGGAAGAAATGGATAAATTCTTGGATTCTTAAAATCTTCCATGGTTGAAGGAAGAGGATGTAGCATATCAAAAAACGCCCATCACTATTATGAAATTAAAATGGTAATCAAATGTCTGTCCAAAAACAAAAGCCCAGGCCCAGATGGATTCACTAATGAATTCTTTCAAACTTTCCAAGAGAAACTATTACCAATCCCGGCAAGACTCTTTCATGAAATTGAACAAACAGAAACACTTCCAAATAGCTTTTATGAAGTCAGCATCACCTTGATACCTAAACCAGACAGAGATGCTACCAAAAGAGAAAATTAAAGACCAATATCGCTGATGAATGCAGATGCAAAGATCCTCAACAAAATCTTGGCGAATAGGATTCAGTGCCTCATTAAGAAGATTATCCACTACAATCCAGTAGGTTTCATCCCAGGAATGCAAGGATGAATTAACATCCATAAATCTATTAACATAATACACAACATCAATAACAAGAAAAATAAAAATCAAATGATCATATCAATAGACGCAGAGAAAGCATTTGATACGGTCCAACACCCATTCTTGATCAAAACTCTCAGCAAGATGAGAATGGAAGGAACCTTTCTCAATATAGTAAAGGCCATCTACCACAAGCCAGAGGCAAATATTGTCCTCAATGGAGAAAAACTGAAAGCCTTTCCTCGAAATTCTTGCACAAGACAAGACTGTCCTTTCTCACCACTTTTATTCAACATAGCACTGGAAGAACTTGCTATAGCAATTAGGCAAGAAAAAGGATATCAAGGGAATCCAGATAGGAAAGGAAGAAGGCAAGCTCTTGATGTTTGCAGATAATATGATACTCTACCTAGAAAACCCTAAAGTCTCTACCAAAAAGCTTCTAGAAACAATAGACTCATATAGCAAGGTGGCAGGTTACAAATTAACACACAAAAATTAATGGCCTTTCTATACACCAATAGTAATAAGGAAGAAATGGACATTAAGAAAACAACCCGATTCACAATAGTGCCTCACAAACTCAAATATGTTGGAATCAACTTGACTAAAAATGTGAAAGACCTTTACAAAGAAAACTGTAAAACTCTGCTCCAAGAAATAAGAGAGGACAAGCGGAAATGGAAGCACATACCCTGTTCATGGATTGGCAGGATTAACATCATCAAAATGGCAATACTCCCCAAGGCATTAAACAGATTTAATGCTATCCCTCTAAAGATACCCATGAGATTCTTCAAAGAAATGGATCAGGCACTTTTGAAATTCATTTGGAACAATAATCACCCTAGAATAGCTAAAGCAATCATTGGGAAAAGAATATGGGAGGAATCACTTTCCCCAACATTAAACTCTACTACAAAGCAATAGTTATCAAAACAGCATGGTATTGGAGTAAGGACAAGCCCTCAGATCAATGGAATAGGCTTGAGTACTCAGAAAATGTTCCCCAGACATACAATCACCTAATTTTTGATAAAGGAGTAGGAAATCTTAAATGGAGCAGGGAAAGCCTCTTCAACAAGTGGTGTTGACACAACTGGATAACCACTTGCAAAAAATTGAACTATACCCCCAGCTAACATAATGTACGATGGTAAAATCAAAATGGATTAAAGACCTCGATATCAGACCCAAACCATAAGACATATAGAACAACACATAGGCAAAACACTCCAGGGCATTGAGACTACAGGCATCTTCAAGGAGAAAACTGCACTCTCCAAGCAAGTGAAAGCAGAGATTAACAGGTGGGAATATATTAAGCTGAGAAGCTTCTGCACCTCAAAGGAAATAGTGCCCAGGATACAAGAGCCCCCCACTGAGTGGGAGAAACTATTCACTCAATACCCATCAGATAAGTGGCTACTCTCCAAAATATACAAGGCACTGACAGAACATTACAAGAAAAAAATCATTTAATCCCATCAACAAATGGGGAGAAGAAATGAACAGACACTTTGACAAAGAAGAAATACAAATGGCCAAAAGACACATGAAAAAGTGCTCCACATCACTAATCATCAGGGAGATGCAAATCAAAACAACGATGAGATACCACCTCACTCCCCAGAGAATGGCACACATCTCAAAGAATGAGAATAAACAGTGTTGGCGGGGATGTGGAGAGAAAGGAACTCTTATCCACTGCTTGTGGGAATGCCGTCTAGTACAATCTTTATGGAAAGCAATATGGAGATTCCTCCAAAAACTGGAAATCGAGCTCCCATATGATCCAGCTTTACCACTCCTAGGAATATACCCTAGGAACACAAAAATACAATACAAAAACCCCTTCCTTACACCTATATTCATTGCAGCACTATTTACCATAGCAAGACTCTGGAAACAACCAAGATACCCTTCAACAGACGAATGGCTAAAGAAACTGTGGTACATATACACAATGGAATACTATGCAGCTGTCAGGAGAGATTTTCCTAACATGGATATACACAGAATCTATTATGCTGAGTGAAATAAATCAGAGAGAGAGAAAAAAACGCAGAATGGTCTCACTAATCTATGGGTTTTAAGAAAAATGAAAGACATTCTTGCAATTATAATTTTCAAAAAAAAAAGAGAAAAGAGCTGGAAGTTCCAGCTCACCTCAGGAAGCTCACCACAGAGTGATGAGTTTAGTTAGATAAATAGCTACATTTTGAACTGTCCTAATATTGAGAATGTATGAGGGAAATTGAGAGCCTGTTTAGAGTACAGGCGGGGGTCGGGTGGGTAGAAGGGATATTTGGGACATTGATGATGGGAATATTGCACTGGTGATGGGTGGTGCTCTTTACATGACTGAAGTCCAAACACAATTATGTATGTAATAAACTTGTTTAAATAAAATAAAATAAAAATATTAAAAATAAAATTTTAAATACTATTATAAAATTCTAAATTCTATTCTAAAATTCCAAATTTTATTCTAAAATCCTGTATTCTAATCTCTTTCTAATATTTTAAATTCTAAAATTCTAAATTATATTCTAAAATTCTAAATTCCATTCTAAAATTCTAAATTCTATTCTAAAATACTATATTCGCAACTATATACAAGTATTCTAACTTCTAAGTTCTAAAATTCTAAAAATCTATTCTAAAATTTTAAATTCTATTCAAAAATATTATATTTGAAAATTTATTATTATATTTGAAATACTTTATTCTAAAATTATAAATGATTTCTAAAATTTTAAATTCTATTTTAAAACTCTAAATTTTAGAAATTATGATTTTATTCTAAATTTGTAAATTCTATTCAAATATTCGAAATTCTACATTCTAAAATTCTAAATTCTATTCTAAAAATCTAAATTCCATTCAAAAATTCTAAATTCCATTCTAAGATTCTAAATCTATCCTAAAAACCTAAGTTCAATTATGAAATTCTTAATTTTATTCTAAAATTCTAAATTTCATTCTAAAATTCTAAACTCCATTCCAAAATTTTATATTCTATTCTAAAATTCTAAATTGCATACTAAAATTCTAAATTCCATTCTAAAATTTTAAATTTTATTTATAATTCAAATTTATTCTAACGTTCTAAATTCTATTCTAAAATTATAAATTCAATTCTAAAATTCTAAGTTCCATTCTAAATTCTAATTTCTATTCTAAAATTCTAAATTACATTCTTTAAAATCTGAAACCATTCTAAAATTCTAAATTACATTTGAAATTCTAAATTCTATTCTAAAATTCTAAGTTGTATTCTAAAATTCTAAATTCCATTTTTACATTCTGAAATTCTAAATTCCATTCCAAATTCTAAAATCCATTCTAAATTTCTAAAGTCTATTCTGAAATTCTAAATACCATTCTAAAATTCTAAATTTCATTCCATCATTCTAAATTGTAATCTAAAATTCTAAATTCCATTTTAAAATTCCAAATTCTATTCTAAAATCCTCTATTCTAAACTCTATTCTAATATTCTAAATTCTAAATTTAAATTCTATTCGAAAATTCTAAATTCCATTCTAAAATTCTAAATTCTATTCTAAAATAATATATTCTCAATTATATTCATTTATTCTAACTTCCAATTTCTATAATTCAAAAATCTATTCTACAATTTTAAATTCTATTCTTTAATATTATATTGAAAATCCATTATTATATTTGAAATGATATATTCTAAAATTATAATTGCTATTCTAAAACTCTAAATTCTTTTGTAAAACTCTAAATTACAGAAATCATAACTTATATTCTAATATTGTAAATTCTATTCTAATATTCAAAATTCTACATTCTAAAGTTCAATATTTATTCTAAAATTCTAAATTCCCTTCTAAAACTCTAAATTCCATTTCAAAATTCTAAGCTCCATTCTAAAATTTCAAATTCTATTCTAAAATACTTTTTTCTAAATTTTATTCTAATATTCTAAGAACTAAATTTTATTCTGAAATTCTAAATTTCATTCTAAAATTTTAAATTTTAATCTAAAATTCTGTTCTATTCTAAAATTTTAAATTTCATTCTTAAATTTTGAATTCCATTCTGAAATTCTAAATTACATTCCAAATTCTAAATTCTATTCTAAAATTCTAAATTCCATTCTCAAATTCTAAATTCTAAACTAAAATTCTAAGTTCCATTCTAAAATTCTAAATTTTATTCTAAAATTCCAATGATATTCTAGAATTCTAAATTCTATTCTAAAATTCAACATTCCATTCCAAAAAATCTAAATTTTATTATAAAATTCTATATTCCAATCTAAAATTCTAAATTTTATTCTAAAATTCTAAATTTTATCTAAAATACTATATTCTCAATTTATTCTAAAATTCCAGTGATATTCTAAAATTCTAAATTCCATTCTAATATTCTAAATACTATTCTAAAATATTTTATTATAAATTCTATTTTAATATTCTTAATTCTAAATTCTAAAATAATTTCCATTCTAAAATTCTAATTTTCATTCTAAAATTCTATATTGCATTCTAAAATTCATAATTCCATTCTAAAATTTGAAATTCAAATTTTAAAATCGTCTATTCTAAACTCCATTCTAATATTCTAAATTCTAAATTCTAAGATTCTAAATTCTATTCTAAAATTCTAAATTCCATTCTAAAATTCTAAATTCCATTCTAAAATTCCGAATTCTATTCTAAAATACTATATTCTCAATTATATTCAGATATTATATCTTCTAAGTTCTAAAATTTTAAAAATCTATTCTAAAATTCTAAATTCTATTCTAAAATATTATATTTTAAAATCCATTGTTATATTTGAAATACTATATTCTAAAATTATAAATGCTATTCTAAAATTCTAAATTTTATTTTAAAACTCTAAATTACAGAAATTATAACTTATATTTTAACATTGTAAATTCTATTCTAATACTCTAAATTCTAAATTCTAAATTTCTAAATTCTATTCTAAAATTCTAAATTACATTCAAAAATTCCAAATTCTATTCTAAAATACTCTATTATAAATTCTAAAATTCTAAGTTCTATTCTAAAATTCTAATTTCCATTCTTAAATTCTGAATTTTATTCTGAAATTCTAAATTACATTTCAAATTCTAAATTATATTCTAAAATTCAAAATTCTATTCTAAAATGCTATATTCTCAATTATATTCAGATATTCTAAGTTCCATTCTAAAATTCCAAATTCTATTCTAAAATACTCTTTTCTAAATTCTATTCTAACATTCTAAGTACTAAATTCTATTCTGAAATTCTAAATTCCATTCTAAAATTCTAAATTCTATTCTAAAATTCTAAGTTTATTCTAAAATTCTAAATTCCATTCTAAAATTTTGAATTCCATTCTGAAATTCTAAATTACATTCCAAATTCTAAATTCTATTCTATAATTCTAAATTCTATTCTGAAATTCTAAATTCTAAACTAAAATTATAAGTTCCATTCTAAAATTCTAAATTCTATTCTAAAATTCTAAATTCCATTCTAACACTCTAAATTTCATTCTAAAATGCCACATTCTATTTCACAATGCTCTATTATAAATTCTATTCTAATATTCTTAATTCTAAATTTTAAAATTTTAAATTCTAGTATAAAATTTTAAATTCTATTATAAAATTCTAAGGTCCATTCTAAAATTCTAAATTCTATTTTAAAACTCTAAATTACAGAAATTATAACTTATATTCTATATTGTAAATTCTATTCTAGTAGCCATATAAATTCTAAAGTTCTAAATTATATTGTATAATTCTAAATTCCTTTCTAAAACTCTAAATTCCATTCCAAAATTCTAAGTTCCATTCTAAAATTCCAAATTCTATTCTAAAATACTGTTTTCTAAATTCTATTCTAATATTCTATGTACTAAATTCTATTCCAAAATTCTAAATTTCATTCTTAAATTCTAAATTAGATTCTGAAATTTTAAATATAATTCCAAATTCTAAATTGTATTCTAAAATTCTAAATTCCATTCTGAAATTCTAAATTCTAAACTAAAATTCTAAGTTCCATTCTAAAATTCTAAATTTTATTCTATAATTCCAATGATATTCTAAAATTCTAAATTCTATTCTAAAATTCTAAATTCCATTCTAAAATTCTAAATTTCATTCTAAAATTCCAAATTCTATTCTAATATCATCTATTATAAAATCTATGCTAATATCTACATTCTAAATTCTAAAATTCTAAATTATATTATACGATTCTAAATTTTACTTTAAAATTCTAAATTTTATTCTAGAATTTTAAATTCGTTCCAAAATTCTACATTCTATTCTAAAATTTTAAATTCATTCCAAAATTCTAAATTCTATTCTAAAATTGTTTTTTTTTTGTGTGTGTGTGGTTTTTGGATCACACCCGGCATGCTCAGGGGATATTCCTGGCTCCAGGCTCAGAAATAGCTCCTGACAGGCATGAGGGACCAAATGGGGCATAGGGATTCAAACAGATGACCTCTTGCATTAAAGGCAAAAGCCTTACCTCCATGCTATCACTCTGGCTCCTAACATTATAAATTCTTTTCTAAAATACTTTATTATAAATTTTATTCTAATATTCTTAATTCTAAATTCTAAAATTCTAAATCCTACTCTAAAATTCTACATTCCATTCTAAAATTCTAAATTTTTTAAATATAATTTTTATTTTGAACATACATATTGTTGACAATAATATTTAAGGTGCATATTTACATAAAGTCAGGGGGATTCCCATCACCGATTTGTCCTCCCTCCATCTCCGTTTTTGTCCTACCTCCCATATACTCTTCCCTCACCCTGGGGCTGCTAGAAAATGTGGTCCCCTCTGTACCTAGTTTACTACTTAATAGTCTTTCACCTGTTTGGTCTTGGTGCCTCCCATATTTCCCCCTCTAACTGGGAGGCAGGACTAGATAGTTCAAGTTATGTGGTTTTGTTTGAAGAAGAGAAAAGTAATAAACTGGGGTAAAAGTCTAATACACCAAAAATGGGTGGGATCCTTCTAGAGGTTCTCATCATTGGTTTGAGAGACGAAGGAGAAAAATAATGTGTAACACCCCAACAGTACAAAAAGAAGTGTCAAATAACCAGTGAGCACTCCAACAATAACAACTATGAGCACCACAAAAATAGCCATGGTCTTGAGATAAAAAACATGGCAAGGCATATAAAGAAAGAAAAGGAAAGAAGGAAAAAACATAAATGGGCACAACAACTTCAATAACCACACCAAAACAAGGAAATAGACAATAAGTATAGTTAATAAAATATATATATATATAAATGAGGATTTAAAAATAATATATATAAAAATAAAACATGTTTTGTGCTTTTTGTCTTTATTCCCCTCCTGCAATGGCACAGTAAATATTGGAGTCTTTTGAAAAGGAATTCACTTGGCCTAAGAGATGTGGGGTTTCTCCACCCTTGGAGTATATTGTCATGGGATTAACTATAGACTCCGTTCAGGTTCATTTACTCTCCCCTTGGTGCTTTTGTGGTGTTTGGAAGGCTTCTGCTCCTAGCTGGGTGATAAAAATCAGACCTCTGTATCTAGAGATATCAGTATCTGCACAGGTCCAGGAGTAGGATTTATGATGAAGTCTTTCTTTGTGGTTCTAGAAGTTCTGTTCCCCCAGTGTCATTTTAATCCATCTTCTATGGTTGGTGGTCTTGGTCTTTGCACTGATCCTAGGATGGAATCTAGGATAGCGTCTTTCATTGTGTTTCCAGAAGCCCCATTCCGTTGCAATTGTCTCAGCCAGACATTTGGAACTAGGGATCATGGTTGTTGTGCAGGTTGTAATTCAAACCCTAAACTGGGGCTTTTTTATTGGACCCAAGACATATACAATCCAGTCATGGTTCTAGTAGCCAGTCATCTCTAAATCGCGATCTTGGCTTTTGGACCTACCAAAGAGTGACAAGTCTTCTGATTTTGTCTTATTGTTAGCTGGTAAGGTAGAATAACCTGCTCTTAGGTTAAGTTGTTTCCATTTTCCTCTTTGTCAGGATATCATATTAGAGCTGGCACTTGTTGGTGGTCCAGCAGTATTAAGGATGTCCCAGTTGGGATTTGTTTCCCTTAGCTGTTGTGAAGAACTTTGTCGTTTCTCTGTCTGGAATCCAGGGTTCAAGGTTGCACGGATGGTGTCTAATCACCTGGGGTCTAAGTTAGGTCTGCATGACATATTTTCAAGGTGGGAGATATTCCTGTATTGTAAACAAGTATGAGTTATTATCCCTAGTAGATAAGAGCTCATTTTTATATGTAGTATTTCCCCTTTTATTAGTGTGCCTTTGCAGGGAGGAATGGTGCTACATTATATTGTCGGTGCATTTGGGGGTGGACAGAGAAGAAAACAGAAACAGGTCACACACCCAAAAAAGATATAAATAGTAATAAAAATATATGTGCTCACCTATGTATATGTAGAACAAACATTTTTAAAAAATGAATTAACAAAGTAATTAAAGGAACAAAGTGATGCAAGAGACTAATTTACTTTTGGGGATAAGCAGGTAAGGAGGTGGTGTAATACAGGTCTTATACTTAAGATGAAAGTTTAAGTTTCCCAATTGTCTTTTGGGATTTTCTTGTGATGTGTGGGTTTCCAGGCACCTTCCATCACAGCCCCTGACCTTCTTGAGATTGGTAAAGATTTGCGGCAGGGAGGTCTTGGAAGAGCTCTTGCATTAGGGATAATTTTAGAGCTAAGTCTGGTTTCAAATAATAGTCCACATTAGGGGGAGTTGGTAGGGAGGGCCACGCAGCCTGAGTCCACGGGGGAGTTGGTTAGCTTTTCTTGCAGGGGATGAGGTGTGGGTTTGACTGGGTGTCCCTTAGCTTGGAGGCTGCGTACTGGTTCGTTGAGGTAGGAGGTCAGTCTTGATGCCTAATGGATTAAGAATTGAGGGTGACAAGTTTTAATATGGTGGAAGGTCTGGATGGGATTGAAGGGTGAAGGGATAGTTCGATTTCCAAAGGGGGGAAGGGGAAAGTATATGGAAGTGGTAGGAAGGAAGAAAAGAGAAAATACATTAAAAAGAAAGGGAGAAGAGAAAAGAAAAAAGGAAAAGAGAAGAAAGGTATAGAAAAGAAAAAAGAAAGAAAATAGTGAGAAGAGAGGAGAAAATAGCAAGGGAATGTTAGTTTGCTTGAATGTGTTCGATGAGTAGGGACTGTAGTATATGTTTGTATGTCACAATTGCTGCTTCGGTGGTCTGACTGTTCACGTGATTCAAATCCTAAAAGAAGGTATAACCTAGAGATAAAGTGTATGTTAAAGAATTTTCTCGGGACATTCTTGTAGTGCAAGCTGGGTATGGTAACTTGTGTGACTGGGACCCAAGATGCCATCTTAGTTTGTCCGCCCTTTGTATCCAAGAACGCCTGTGGATAGAAAAGCTGAGAGGTTATTTTAAATATAGTAAGATTAAGGCATTAAAACATAGTGTTATGAGATGTTTCCATTGGAGTCAGTGATTTCCCGTGGTGTTCTTTACCAGTGATCCTGTATAAGATCACTAAGGGATTATTATGGGCCTTTGTATTAGAAGGCTGATTACATACTTGTTCTCTCATTGCTGCTGTTTCTGCGGTTGCTGGTTTCTTTGTGGTATAATGTGTTGTCAAGAATTTGTGTTGCTCCTTTTTCTTGTATTTTGGACCCTACTCCCGAGTATATGTTGACTATTACAGTGTTTGGAGTTTCTACCCTGATAAACCCTGTTATTTGGTTGTTGAGTATTAGTTGTCTATAAGGTGTATGTTCTAGGTGCTTCAGAATAGTGCTATAATTCTGTGTTTATCTTTCCTCTTCTGACTTACTTCATTTAACATAATGTGTTCTAGGTCCATCCACGTTGCTGCAAAGTCTGTGATTGTATCATTTCTGACTGCCATGTAGTATTCCATTGTGTATAGATACCACATCTTAATGATCCATTCATCTGTTTTTGGGCATCGAGGTTGGTTCCAAGACTTGGCTATTATACTGAGTCTGCGATAAATAGTGGGGTGCACACATACTTTGGAATGAATATCCTTTCAACTTGGGGGTAGATACCTAGGAGAGAAATTGCTGGGTCAAATAGCAGCTCAATTTTGAGTTCTTTGAGCACTCTCCAGACTGTTCTCCATAGGTGTAGGACTAAGGTCATTCCCACCAGCAGTTGATGAGAGTGCCTTTCATGCTGCACCCCCACCAAAATAGATTGCTCCCATTATTTTTGATGTGAGCCACCCTCACTGGTGTAAGGTGGTGTCTCATTGTTGTCTTGATTTGGATCTCCCTGATGATGAGTGAAGGTGACCATGTTTTCATGTGTTTGTTGGCCATAATTCTGTCTTCCTCATAGAAGTGTCTATTCATTTCACCTCCCCATTTTTTATGGCTTTATTTGGTTTGGGGGGGGCTCAGCTTTCTGACTGCTTTGTATGTTCTAGATATCAGTCCTTTATCTGATCAGTCGAGTGAAGAGATTATTTCCCATTCTGTTAACTGTCTTTTTGTGTTAAGTAAGGTTTCTTTTGCCATGTAGCTGTTTAGTTTGATATAGTCCCATTTGTTTATGTTTGATGCAAAAGTTCTTGCCATTGGTGCTCCATTCTCGAAGACCTTTTTGATATATAGGTCATCGAGTGTTCTGCCTAATTTATTCTCAATAAACTTTATAGTTTTGGGTCTCATTTCAAGGTCTTTGATCCATTTTGATTTGACTTTTGTATAAGGAGTAAGGTATGGGTCAATTTACACTTTCATACATGTGGTTTTCCAGTTGTACCAAAACCATTTGTTGAATAGACTTCCTTTGTTCCATTTCAGGTTCTTGCCTCTTTTATCAAATATTAGTTGGCTGTATATCTGTGGGTTTATGTTTAGGAATTCTGTTCTGACCCAATGGTCTGAGGTCCTGTCTCTGTTCCAGTACCATGCTGTTTTGATCACTATGACTTTATAGTATAGTTTCAAGTTAGGTAAGGAGATGCCACCCAGCTTCTTGTTTTTCAGTATGTGTTTGGCTATCCTGGGTATTTTGTGGTTCAATATGAATTTTGTGATTGATTGTTCCAATTCTTTAAAGACTGATGTCTGAATTTGGATTGGGATTGCATTAAATCTATACAGTATTTTGAGTAGGATAGTCATTTTGACTATGTTAAATCTACCTATCCATGAGCATGGGATGTTCTTTCATTTCTTACGATCCTCTTCAATTTCTTTCTGGAGTGTTTTAAAGTTTCCCTGGTATAGGTCTTTCACTTCCCTTGTAAGGTTGATTCCTAGGTACCTGATAGTTTTTGATACTATTTTAAATGGAATTGTACTTTTGAACTCTCTCTCCTTGACTTTGTTGTTTGTATGTAGAAACGCTACTGTCTTTTGTGTATTGACATTGTCTCCAAACACTTTACTGTATTAGATAATTGTTTCTAGGAGTTTTACTGTGGACTCTTCAGGGTTTTCAATTTATATCATCATATCATCTGGAAATAGAGATAGTTTGAGTTCCTCTTCCCCAATTTGGATTCCTTTGATTCCCTTCTCTTGTCGGATTGCTATTGCTAGGACTTCTAAGGTTATATTGAATAAGAGTGGAGAGAGTGGACAGACTTGCCTAGTTCCTGACCTTAGTGGGAATGCTTCTAGTTTCTCGCCGTTAAGTATAATGTTGGCTGTAGGCTTTTCATAGATAGCTGTAACTATCTTGAGGAAGATTCCTTCTAACCCTATTTTGCTGAGTGTCTTTAACATGAAGGTGTTGGATTTTGTCAAAAACCTTCTCTGCATCGATTGATATGGTCATGTGATTTTTGACTTTCTTCTTGTTGATGTGATGTATATTGTTGATTGATTTGCATATGTTGAACCAACCTTGCATTCCTGGTATAAAACCTACGTGGTCATGATGTATGATCTTTTTGATGAAGTGCTGGATTTGGTTTGCTAAGATTTTGTTGAGTATCTATGCATCTATATTCATTAGTAGATTGGTCTATAGTTTTTTTTCTTGGTGGTATCTTTGCCATCTTTGGGGATAAGTGTAATAGCCTCATAAAAGGAGTTGAGGAGGATTCCTGTTTTTTCAATGGTATGGAAGAGCCTATGTTAAAGTGGTAGTAGATCTTCTCGAAATGTTTGGTAGAATTCATCTGTAAATCCATATGGGCCTGTACTTTTGTTCTTAGGGAGTTTCTTAATTACATCTTCAATTTCCTCTGAGGTGATTGGTCTGTTTAGGCTTTCTAGTTCTTCCTTTTCCAATCTCGGAAGATGATATTTTTTCAAGAATCTGTCGATTTCTACTGGGTTTTCTAGCCTAGCTGAGTATAGTTGTTCATAATATGATCTCACGATATGTTGTATTTCTTGGGGTTCTGTTGTAATCTCTCCCCTTTCATTTATGATACTACTGATTTGGGTGTTTTCCCTCCTTTTTTGGTGAGTTTTGCCAGTGGTTTGTGTATCTTGTTTATTTTTTCAGAAAAGCAACTCCTGGTCTCTTTGATTTTTCATATTGTTCTCTTAGTTTCTATGTTGTTTATTTCTTCTCTGGTTTTTATTATTTCTTGCCTTCTGGTTGTGGTTGGATTTCTCTGCTGCTGTTGTTCCAGTTCCTTGAGGTGATCCTTTAAACTGTTGATTTTGTCATTTTCCTGTTTCTTGACATAGGCCTGTATTGGTATGAGTTTCCCCCTAATTACTGCTTTTGCTGTCTTCCACAAATCTTGACATGTTGTCTCTTTATTATTTTTTGTCTCAAGGAATCTTTTTATTTATTTCTTGAGTTGTTCTTTGATCCAGCTGTTGTTGAGCAGCATGTTGTTTAATCTCCAGGTATTAGTTTTTCTCCATTGCTTCTTCTTGAAGTCAATTTTGACCTCTTTTGCATAGTGATCTGATAGGGTGCTTCTAATGATCCTTACATTTGTGGTCTTATATAGGTTGGCTTTGTATCCTAAGACATGGTCTATTCTGGAGAAGGTTCCATGTGGGCTTGAGAAGAATGTATATTTTGATTTCTGGGAATGGAGGGCTCTATATAAGTCTATTAGCCCTAGATCTTCTAATTTTTCATTTAGAGCTCTTATTTCTTTGCTATTTTTCTGTTTGGTGGATTTGTCCAGTGGTGATAGTGGAGTACTGAGGTCCCCTACTATTATCACGTTTCCCTTCATGTGTTTCTCCAGGTTTGCAAGCAGTTGCCTCACGTATTTTTCTGGCTCTACATTAGGTGCATAGATATTGACCAGGGTTAGTACTTCTTGATCTAATTTCCCCCTCTTCAAAGTAGTGACCCTCTTTGTCTCTGATCACTTTCTTGAGGTTGAATGCAATTTGGTCTGATATAAGAATGGCTGTACCTGCTCTTTTTCGTTTTTCATTGGCCTGAATAACTACTTTCAATCCTTTTATTCTAAGCCTGTTCTTATCCAGTACTTGTAGGGGTGTTTCTTGCAGACAGCAGAATTCCGGTTTATTTTTCCTAATCCAGTTCTCTACTATGTGTCTTTTAATTGGAGAGTTTAGTCCGTTAACATTTAGGGAGATTATTGACAGAGATGACTGTTGTGCATTTGTGTTGTGTAGCATGGTTTTTGTTAAAATCGGGGCTTTGAATTGTGTAATTCGTCTCTGAGTAGGTCGCTTAGGATTGGCTTTGTTTGCACAAATAGTTCAAGTTCGTTCTTGTTTGAGAATGTTTTTAGTCTGTCCTCCCATATGAATGATAGTTTTGCTGGGTATTGGACCCTAGGTTGAAATTTTCTTTCATTCAGTCATTTTAATATGTCATTCCACTGTCTTCTTGCTTGAATTTTTTCAAAAGGGAGATCTGGTTTGATCCGTATGTCCCTTTCTTTGTACTTGAGTTTTTTTTCTCTCTTATTGCTTTAAGGAGTTCATCTTTCTCTTTTTTTTTTTTGCCATTTGTATTGTTATATGTCTTGGTGTTGGTTTATTAGAGTCTATTTTATTAGGGACTCTCTTCACTTCCTAGATTTGCACTGAAGTTTCTTTCCAGAGGGTGGGAAAGTTCTCTGCTTTTATATCTCTGGCAATTGTTCTTCCCCTTTCCCTATTTCCTCCACTTCTGGTATACCCACAATTCTTAGATTGTTTCTTTTGTCCTTGTTCATTAGATACTGGACTTTTCCTTCCAGTGCTTTGCCTTTTATTTCTTTGTTGGTTTCTTGGTCATTTTTTGTTTGCAGTTTTCCTTCGAGTTCTTCAATGTGCTTCTCCAATTCTGTGTTTCTGCTCGTAAAGCTTGTTACTTTGTCTTTTAATTCCTTCAATTCTTTTTGTATGGAATCTCTCATGTTCTTTTACATTTCTTCTTTAATTTGGCTGATTTGTTCATCCGTAGATTTATTATACTCGGTAGCTAGCATTTCTTTTATTTCTTTTATCAATTCTTGCATTTCCTTCCTCATGCCTGCTTTTAGGTCTCCTTCCCATGGATTTGTGCGTTTTGGTGGACTTGGAATCTTGCTAGGGTTATCTCCGTATCTCCAGATATTAGGGTTCTCCTTGAGTTACCCATATTTCTTTGCATTTATTGGTGTGGTTTGGAGTGCTTTGCCTTTTAAATTCAGCTTGCTTTGGTCCTCTGTGGTGTGGGGATGGGTCCCCTCCCTGAGCGTGGTTCTAGAGGGGGTTGTTGGGTGGGCTCGCTGAGGTTTGGTTCCACCTGTACTCTTTATGTGGCCTGATTCATTGCTTTTTCCCTTTTGTTGTCAGCTAGTGCAGGTCCTCTCCTGGGCACAATGGTGGAGGGCACTTTTGAGCCTAGCTCCTTCGCCCCCTCCCATCTGGAAGTCAGCCCTCCTTCAGTGGGTCTGGTCAATTTTCTTCTCTATTCCTGCCAGCTGGTGCAGTTCTGCTCCTGGCCACAATGGTTGAAAGTGCTATTGAGCCTAGCTCTCTATGCTTCCTCCCCTCTCTGGAAGTCAATGGAGCTCTGCCCTCTCCTAGCCTCAGCAAAAGAAATTCCCGTAGTCAAACCCACCCAGTAACTGCCCTCAGCCCTTGGGGAGTCTCAGTTCCACTCCGGGGCTCAGGGGGGTAGGCTGCTCTAGGTTAGCCAATGGTCCAGGTGGCAGGACCAAGCTCACCCAGTATATTGGTCCTAGCCTGGTCCAGAGTCTCAGAGTGGGTCAGGTGCAGGTTTCTCCACACCCGGTCTGCACTCAGCTCAGGCTCAGGGGCACAGGGTGCGGGGCGGTGAGAAGCCTGTCTCAGTCTCCCATGTGGAGAGTGTGGAGGTGCCAGGGAAAGCATTCACCTGTGTGCTCTCCGCTCTGGCTTGGGGTCCCTAGCTAAAATTTTAAATTTTACTCTAAAATTCTATACTACATTCTAAAATTATAAATTCCATTCTAAAAGTCCAAATTCTATTCTAAAATACTATATTCTCAATTATATTCAAATTTCTAACTTATAAGCTCTAAAATTCTAAAAATCTATTCTAAAATTCTAAATTCTATTCTAAAATATTATATTTGAAAATCCATTATTATATTTAAAATACTATATTCTAAAATTACAAATGCTATTCTAAAATTCTAAATACTATTTTAAAACTCTAAATTACAGAAATTATAACTTATAGTTTAAAATTGTAAATTCTATTCTAATATTCTATCTAAATTCTAAAGTTCTAAATTCTATTCTAAAATAATATTTTTTAAATTCCTTTTTTTTTTTTTTTTGGTTTTTGGGTCACACCCGGCAGTACTCAGGGGTTACTCCTGACTGTCTGCTCAGAAATAATTCCTGGCAGGCATGGGGGACCACATAGACACCGGGAATCTACCCAACCACCTTTGGTCCTGGAACGGCTGCTTGCAAGGCAAACGCCGCTGTGCTATCTCTCCGGGCCCATATTTTCTAAATTCTATTCTAATTTTCTAAGTACTAAATTCTATTCTGAAATTCTAAGTTATATTCTAAAATTTTTAATTCTATTCAAAATTCTAAATTCTAAACTAAAATTCTAAGTTCTATTCTAAAATTCTAAATTTTATTCTAAAATACCAAAGATATTCTAAAATTCTAAATTCTATTATAAAATTCTAAATTCCATCCTAAAATTTTATATTCTATTCTAAAATACTATATTCTCAATTATATTCAGATATTCTAAGTTCTAATATTCTAAAAATCTATTCTAAATTTCTAAATTCTATTCTAAAATATTATATTTGAAAATTTATTATTATATTTGAAATGCTATATTCTAAAATTATAAATGCTATTCTAAAATTCTAAATTCTGTTTTAAAACACTAAATTACAGAAATTATAACTTATATTCTAAAATTGTAAATTCTATTCTAATATTTAAAATTCTACATTGTAAAGTTCTAAATTCTATTCTAAAATTCTAAAGTCCTTTCTAAAACTCTAAATTCCAATCCCAAATTCTAAGTTCCATTCTAAAATTCCAAATTTTATTCTAAAATACTCTTTTCTAAATTCTATTCTAATATTCTAAGAACTAAATTCTATTATGAAATTCTAAATTCCATTCTAAAATTCTAAATTCTATTGTAAAATTCTAGGTTCTATTCTAAAATTCTAAATTCCATTCTTATATTCTGAATTCCATTCTGAAATTCTAAATTACATTCCAAATTATAAATTCTATTCTAAAATTCTAAATTCAAATTCCATTCTGAAATTCTAAATTCTAAACTAAAATTCTGAGTTCCATTCTAAAAGTCTAAATTTAATTCTAAAATTCCAAATTCTATTCTAAAACACTCTATTATAAATTTCATTCTAATATTCTACATTCTAAATTCTAAAATTTTAAATTCTGTTCTAAAATTCTAAATTCTATTCTAAAATCTTAGTTCCATTCTAAAATTCTAAGTTCCACTCTAAAATTCTAAATTCCATTCTTAAATTCTGAATTCCATTCTGAAATTCTAAATTACATTCCAAATTCTAAATTTTATTCTAAAATTCGAAATTCTTCTAAAATTTGAAATTTTAAGCTATAATTCTAAGTTCCATTTTGAATTCTTAAATTACATTCCAAATTCTAAATTCTATTCTTAAATTATAACTCTATTCTAAAATTCTAAATTCCATTCTAAAATTATAAATTCTATTCTAAAATTCTAAGTTCCATTCTAAAATTCTATATTCCATTCTAAAATTCTAAATTCTATTCTATGTTCTAAATTACATTCCAAAATTCTATATTCCATTCTAAGTTTCTAAATTCTATCCTAAAATACTAAGTTAAATTATAAAATTCTAAATTTTATTCTAAAAGTCTAAATTCCATTCCAAAATTCTAAATTCTATTCTAGAATTCTAAGTTCCATTCTAAAATTCTAAATTTTATTCTTAAATTAAAATTATATTGTAAAATTCTAAATTCCATTCTAAAATTCCAAATTTTATTCCAAAATACTCTATTAAAAATTCTATTCTAAAATTCTAAAGTTTAAATTTTAAAATTCTAAATTCTATTCTAAAATTCTAAATTCCATTCTAAAATTCTAAATTCCATTCTAAAATTCTATATTTTATTCTAAAACTCTAAATTCCATTCTAAAACTCTAAATTTTATTTTATAATACAAATTATCGTCTAACATTCTAAAATCTATTCTAAAATTCTAAATTCTGTACTAAAATACTAAATTCAATTTTAAAATTTTAAATTCTATTCTAAAATTCCAAATTCTATTTTAAAATCGTCTATTCTCTAAGCTGTATTCTAATATTCTAAATTCTAATATCTAAAATTCTAAATTCTATCCTAAAATTCTAAAATTCTAAATTCTATTCTAAAATTCTAAATTCTGTTCTATAATATTATAATTGAAAATCCATTATATTTGAGTTACTATATTCTATCAGTATAAATGTTATTCTAAAATTCTAAGTTCTATTTTAAAACTTTAAATTACAGAAATTATAAATTATATTCTAGTTATAAATTCTATTCTAATATTTGAAATTCTATATTCTAAAACTCTTAATTCTACATTAATTCCAAATTTTTAACATTCTAAATTTTATTCAAAAATTCTAAATACTGTTCTAAAACTCTAAATTCCATTTCAAAATTCAAAGATCCATTCTAAAATTCCCAATTCTATTCTAAAATACTTTTTTTTAATTCTATTCTAATATTCTAAGTACTAAAGTCTATAATTCTAAATTCTATTCTAAAATTCTAAATTCCATTCTAAAATTCCAAAATCAATTCTAAAATTCAAGTTGTATTCTAAAATTCTAAGTTCTATTCTAAAATTCTAAATTCCATTCTGAAATTCTGAATTCCATTCTGAAATTCTAAATTACATTCCAAATTCTAAATTCTATTCTAAAATTCTAAGTTCCATTCTAAAATTCTAAATTTTATTCTAAAATTCAGAAGATATTTTAAAATTCTAAATTCTATTCTAAAATTCTAAATTCAATACTAAAATTCTTTTTTATTTTTAAATAATAATTTTTTTATTTGAACACCTTGATTACATACAAGATTGTGTTTGGGTTTCAGTCATGTAAAGAACACCACCCATAACCAGTGCAACATTCCCATCACCAATGTCCCTCTATACTATAATTCTAAATTTTATTATAAAATTCTAAATTCTAAACAAAATTCTAATGATATTCTAAAATTCTAAATTCCATTCTAATATTCTAAATTCTATTCTAAAATTTAATATTCTAAACTCTATTCTAATATTCTAAAATTTTAAATTCTATTCTATAATTTTAAATTTCATTTTAAAATTCTAAATTCTATTCCAAATATCTAAATTTTATTCTAAAATACTATATTATCAATTATATTCAAATATTCTAACTTCTAAGTTCTAAATTCTAAAAATTTATTCTAAAATTCTAAATTCCATTCTAAAACTCTAAAATTCTATTCTAAAATGCTAAATTCTATTTTAAGATATTATATTTAAAATTTCATTATTATATTTCAAATACTATTCCAAAATTATAATGCTATGCTAAAATTCCAAATTCTATTTTAAAAGTCTAAAATACAGAAATTATAAATTATATTATAAAATTCTAAATGCTATTCTAATATTCAGAATTCTATATTCTTAAACTCTAAATTCTATACTAAATTATAAATATTAAACATTATAAATTCTATTCAAATATTCTACATTCTGTTCTAGAATTCTAAATTCCAATATAAAATCATAAATTTTATTTTAAAATTCTAAATTCCATTCTAAAATTCTAAATTGCATTCCAAAATTCTAAGTTCCATTCTAAAATTCCATATTCCATTCTAAAATTTCGAATTCTATTCTAAAATTCTAAATTCTATTCTATAATACTCTCAATTCTATTCTAATATTGTAACTTCTAAGTTCTAAAATTCTAAATTCCATTCTAAAATTCTATTCTATTATAAAATATTATATAATCAAAATTCCATTCTTATATTTGAAATACTAAATTCTAATATTCTAAATGCTATTCTAAAATTCTAAATTCTATTTTAAAACTCTAATTTACAGAATTTATAAATTATATTCTAAAATTCTAAATTCTATTCTAATATTTGAAATTCTATATTCTAAAACTCTAAATTCTATACTAAATTTTAAATTTTAAACATTCTAAATTCTATTCAAAAATTCTAAATTCTCTTCTAAAATTCTATATTTGATTTTACAATTCTAAACTACATTCTAAATTCTATTCCATAATTCTAAGTTTCTTTCTAAAATTTTAAATTTTACTCTAAAATTCTATTCTAAAATTCTAAATTTCATTTTAAAATTCGAAACTATATTATAAAATACTTTATTCTAAATTCTATTCTAATATTCTAAATTCTAAATTCTAAAATTTTAAATTCTATTCTAAAATATAATATTCTCTATTCTATTCTAATATTCTAAATTCTAAATTTGAAAATTCTAAAATCTATTCAAAAATTCTAAATTCTCTTCTAAAATTCTAAGTTAAATTCTAAAATTCTGAATTCTATACTGAAATTCTAAATTCCATTCTAAAATTCTAAATTCCATTGCAAAATTCTATGTTCTATTCTAAAAATGTAAATTCCATTCTAAAATTCTAAATTCTATTCTAAAATTCTAAGTTCCATTCTAAAATTTAAATTTTTTCTAAAATTCAAATTCTATTCTAAAATTCTAATTTTTATTCTAGAATTCTAAATTTCATTCTAAAATTCTAAATTACATTCTAAATTCTAAATTCTATTCTAAAATTCTAAATTCCATTCTAAGGTTTGAAACTCTAATCTAAAATACTATATTCTAAATTTTATTCTAATATTTTAAATCCTAAATTGTAAAATTCTAAAATATGATATTCTCAATTCTGTTCTAATATTCTAATTTCTAAATTCTAAAACTCTAAATTATATAGTAAAATTCTTTATTCTATTCTAAAATATTATATTCGAAATTTTATTCTTATATTTGAAACACTATATTCTAAATTTGTAAATGCTTTTCTAAAATTCTAAATTCTATTTTAAAAATCTAAATTACGAAATTATAAATTATATTCTAAAATTCTAAATTCTATTCTAACTTTCAAAATTCTATATTATAAAACTCTAAATTCTACACTAAATTCGAAATTTTAAACATTCTAAATTCTATACTAAAATTCTAAATTCCATTCTAAAATTCTAAATTTTTATTCTAAAATTCCTAATTCTATTCTAAATTACTCTATTAAATTCTATTCTAATATTCTATAATCTAAATTCTAAAATTCTAAATTATATGTTAAAATTCTAAATTCCATTCTAAAATTCTAAATTCTATTCCAAAATTCTAAATTCAACGTAAAATTCTAAATTCTATTCTAATTTCTAAATTCCATTCTACAATTCTAAATTTTATTCTAAAATTCTAAATTTTTGTATTCTACTCTAAAACTATTTATTTTAAAATCTATTCTAATATTTAAAATTCTATTCTTAAATTCTAAATTCTATACCAAAAGTCTACAGTCTAATCTAAAATTCTAAATTCCATTCCAGAATTCTAAACTGTATTCTAAAATTCTAAATTATATTCTAAAATTATAAATTCTATTCAAAATTCTGAGTTCCATTCTAAAATTCTAAATTTTATTCTTAACTTGCAATTATATTCTAAAATTATATATTCTGTTGTAAATTTCTAAATTCCATTCTAAAATTCCAGATTCTATTCTAAAATACTCATTCTATATTCTATTCAAATATTCTATATTCTAAATTCTATTCAAAAATTCTAAATTCCATTCTAAAATTCCAAATTCCATTCTAAAATTCCAAATTCTATTCTAAATTACTCTATTCTAAATGCTAGTCTAACATTCTATATTCTAAATTCTAAAATTCTAAATTCCATTCTAAAATTCTAAATTCTATTCTAAAATTCTAAATTCTATTCCAAAATTCTAAATTCATTGTAAAATTCTAAATTCTATTCTAATTTCTAAATTCCATTCTACAATTCTAAATTTTATTCTAAAATTCTAAATTTGAGTATTCTACTCTAAATCTATTTATTATAAAATTTATTCTAATATTCAAAATTCTATTCTTAAATTCTAAATTCTATACCAAAAGTCTACAGTCTAATCTAAAATACTAAATTCCATTCCAGAATTATAAACTGTATTCTAAAATTCTAATTTATATTCTAAAATTATAAATTCTATTCAAAATTCTAAGTTCTATCCTAAAATTCTAAATTTTATTCTAAAATTGCAATTATATTCTAAAATTATAAATTCTGTTGTAAAATTCTAAATTCCATTCTAAAATTCCAGATTCTATTCTAAAATACTCATTCTATATTGTATTCTAATATTCTATATACTAAATTCTATTCTAAAATTCAAAATTCCATTCTAAAATTCAAAATTCCATTCTACAATTCTAAATTTTATTCTAAAGTTCTAAATGCATTCTAAATTCTAAATTCCATTTCAAAATTCTAAATTTTAAACTAAAATTCTAAATTCTATTCTAAAATTCTAAATTGTACTCTAAAATTTAAATTCTATTCTATAATTTCAAAATTCATTCTAAAATTCTACATTCTATTATAAAATACTAATTTCCATTCTAAAATTCTAAATTTTTTCTAAAATTCAAATTCTATTCTAAAATTCTAAATTCTATTCTAAAAATTTAATCCTTTTCTCAAATTCATAATTTTATTCTACAATTCTAAATACCATTCTAAAATTCCAAATTCTATTCTAAAATACTCTAATCTAAATTCTTTTTTTTATTTAATTTTTTTATTTTTAATTATGAGAACAAGGAGGCAAAGAGGACAAGGTAAAGTTACAGTGGAAGGACAATACATAACATAATTCTCAGAAGTCCCCTTGCTGATATCCCAACTTTGAAATTTCATCCAAAGAACATTAAGATTGTAACACACTATAATATTTCTTAACAGCACACAAGGCAATCTAAAGCCATAAAACTTACATAACTCCTTAAACATTACAGGCATAGCATTTTTTTTACATTTCCATATTCATGCATATTAGCTTAAGTTGACCTCAAATCTTAACTGGGTTCTTTTTAAGGATTAGAGTCAAAGGAGCACAGCAAAAATGGTGTTAGAGTGGCAATTGTTGTTTGCATAGGCCCACCAAAATATGAGGGACATGGAAAGAAATAACCTTGGCCTAAATACAAAAAGACCCGATCCCTGAAGGTTCCTGGCACAAGACCAACTCTAGGCTCCAGGCAAGCTAGATCGTCCAATCCAAGACATTGTCTGTAGTGCCAACACACTTATATTTTTCACACAGTCTCTGTTGTTGGTATCAAGCTTCTATATTTAAGATCCTGGAATCTGTATATCCAACATTGAAGTCAGGATGTGGAGCGTCCTCTGGTTTCACCTTACAATCAAAGGGCAATGCAGGGAGCCCTGTCCTGTAAGCAAATCGTTGTTGTTGTTAAGTCTTCTCAGTGTTAATGGAAGTCTCTTTTGAGCAGGACAATGTCTGAGCAGTGTAGAGTCTTCCTTGGTAGAGGATTGCTTCCAGGTGATGCTATAGACCAGCCTGGATGTTTTGTGGATGGCTTCCCTGGTTCAGGGAAATGGCCTTTCTTCTGAGGTCTGTGCCAGTTCGTTATGTCAATGTTCAGGGTGTAAGGTCCCTTTGCACTATAAGATTTGTCTGTACCAATTTCTATTAGATAGGATCTTATTTATATGTATAGTATTTTCCCATTTTAATGTGCCTATGCAAAAAAGGAGCAATGCCACGTGGTGTTCTTGGCCCATAAGGGGGTGATAAGAACAATTATGGTTCAATCATAAGCATTAATCTGGGGGACTCTTTCTCTAAGATTCCTTGTTAAACAGCTCAAAAAGAGAAGGAGAAAAGCTGTTAGAATCATCACTATATAAGACAACATTTAGTAAGAATTATAGCTGTCAGAGAAAAAAAACAAAATATTCTAAAGAAATACGTGTCCATTTTATGTATCTTGAAACAGTTTGGGGTTGTTACACACAATGCACGGCTTTGGTCTGTGATAACGCTTGTACACTACTGATTAAAAAGAGTAATGTAGATTAGAGATGTTTGGGGGGGATAGAGAGTAAAGGAATAAAAAAGAGCTTTGTAGGGATGTGGGAAAGGGCACGATACAAAATAAAGATTATGGATACGTAAAACGTAACATAACAATAGGAATACTCTTAATATACGAAGTACGCGCCGGGGGCGCTAGCCCCCGCGTGGTTCTGCAGTTTTGGGATGCATAGGGCGGGATTTCTCCCCCCCTCCCCCCAGGGCCCGATTAACCAGGCGTGGCCCTGAAGACCCACCAGGTTTGGGGGGATCTTGGCCCCCTGGACTAGGAGTTCAGCCCAGGGGACCTGTGGCTAGCTGTCCTGCCCAGAGCCCCCACCATACCAGTCAAAGACCCAGAAATCCTGGCATGTGGAGTGGTCTGAGCCCAGCCGTGCCTCTGCAGTTTTGGGATGCATAGGGCGGGATTTCTCCCCCCCCTCCCCCCAGGGCCCGATTAACCAGGCGTGGCCCTGAAGACCCACCAGGTTTGGGGGGATCTTGGCCCCCTGGACTAGGAGTTCAGCCCAGGGGACCTGTGGCTAGCTGTCCTGCCCAGAGCCCCCACCATACCAGTCAAAGACCCAGAAATCCTGGCATGTGGAGTGGTCTGAGCCCAGCCGTGCCTCTGCAGTTTTGGGATGCATAGGGCGGGATTTCTCCCCCCCCTCCCCCCAGGGCCCGATTAACCAGGCGTGGCCCTGAAGACCCACCAGGTTTGGGGGGATCTTGGCCCCCTGGACTAGGAGTTCAGCCCAGGGGACCTGTGGCTAGCTGTCCTGCCCAGAGCCCCCACCATACCAGTCAAAGACCCAGAAATCCTGGCATGTGGAGTGGTCTGAGCCCAGCCGTGCCTCTGCCTCTAATCTAAATTCTATATTAACATTTTAATTCTAAATTCTAAAATTCTAAATTCTATTTTAAAATATTAAATTCAATTCTAAAATTCCAAATTCTATTCTAAAATTCTAAATTCTATTTTATAACACAATAATCCCAATTCTATTCTAATATTCTAACTTCTAAATTCTAAATTCTATTCTATAATTTTGTTCTATTTTAAAATTACAAATTTTATTCTAAAATTGTGTAATATACTCTAAAACAATATATTTAAAATTCTATTCTAACATTCGAAATTCTATTCTTAAATATTATATTCAATACCAAAGTTCTATATTCTAATCTAAAATTCTAAAATTCATTCTAGAATTTTTTTTGTTTCATTATTTTAATTTTGTAATACTATAATTACAGTAAGCTATATCGTATAATTACATAATATATTTCATTTCAAACTGCAAATGTTTCTAAATTTTTTATTTAATCACTTCTAATTTATGTGTAGATTAATAAAAGATTATATTTCTCCTGCCAAAATATATTTACGATTCTTCTACACATTTACACATTCTTTCATCTAATTCTACATTTTTTCTTTTTTCTTTTTTTTCTCTATTTTTATTTAAACCCCTTGATTACATACATGATTGTGTTTGGGTTTCAGTCATGTAAAGAACACCACCCATTACCAGTGCAACATTCCCATCACCAATGTCCAAAGTCTCCCTCCTCCACACCCGAACCCCGCCTGTACTCTAAACAGGCTCTCCATTTCCCTCATACATCCTCATTATTAGGACAGTTCAAAATGTAGTTATTTCTCTAATTAAACTCATCACTCTTTGTAGTGAGCTTCCTGAGGTGAGCTGGAACTTCCAGCTCTTTTCTCTTTTGTGTCTGAAAATTATTATTGCAAGAATGTCTTTCATTTTTCTTAAAACCCATAGATGAGTGAGACCATTCTGTGTTTTTCTCTCTCTCTGACTTATTTCACTCAGCATAATAGATTCCGTGTACATCTATGTATAGGAAAATTTCATGACTTCATCACTTCTGACAGCTGCATAATATTCCATTGTGTATATGTACCACAGTTTCTTTAGCCATTTGACTGTTGAAGGGCATCTTGGTTGTTTCCAGAGTCTTGCTATGGTAAATAGTGCTACAATGAATATAGGTGTAAGGAAGGGGTTTTTGTATTGTATTTTTGTGTTCCTAGGGTATATTCCTAGGAGTGGTATAGTTGGATCGTATGGGACCTCAATTTCCAGTTTTTGGAGGAATCTCCATATTGCTTTCCATAAAGATTGTACTAGACGGCATTCCCACAAGCAGTGGATAAGAGTTCCTTTCTCTCCACATCTCCGCCAACACTGTTTATTCTCATTCTTTGTGATGTGTGCCATTCTCTGTGGTGTGAGGTGGTACCTCATAGTTGTTTTGATTTGCATCTCCCTGATGATTAGTGATGTGGAGCACTTGTTCATGTGTCTTTTGGCCATCTGTATTTCTTCTTTGTCAAAGTGTCTGTTCATTTCTTCTCCCCATTTTTTGATGTGATTAGATGTTTTTTCCTGTAAAGTTGTCAGTGCCTTGTATATTTTGGAGATTATCCCCTTATCTGATGGGTATTGGATGAATAGTTTCTCCTACTCAGTGGGGGGCTCTTGTATCCTGGGCACTATTTCCTTTGAGGTACAGAAGCTTCTCAGCTTAATATATTCCCATCTGTTAATCTCTGCTTTCACTTGCTTGGAGAGTGCAGTTTCCTCCTTGAAGATGCCTGTAATGTCCTGGAGTGTCTTGCCTATGTGCTGTTCTATATATCTTATGATTTTGGGTCTGATATCGAGGTCTTTAATCCATTTGGATTTTACCTTCGTACATGATGTTAGCTGGGGGTCTAAGTTCAATTTTTTGCAAGTGGCTATCCAATTGTGCCAACACCACTTGTTGAAGAGGCTTTCCCTGCTCCATTTAGGATTTCCTGCTCCTTTATCAAAAATTAGGTGATTGTGTGTCTGGGGACCATTTTCTGAGTATTCAGGCCTATTCCACTGATCTGAGGGCCTGTCCTTATTCCAATACCATGCTGTTTTGATAACTATTGCTTTGTAGTACAGTTTAAAGTTGGGGAAAGTAATTCCTCCCCTATTCTTTATCCCAATGATTGCTTTAGCTATTCGAGGGTGTTTATTGTTCCAAATGAATTTCAAAAGTGCCTGATCCACCTCTTTGAAGAATGTTATGGGTATCCTTAGAGGGATAGCATTAAATCTGTATAATGCCTTGGGGAGTATTGCCATCTTGATGATGTTAATCCTGCCAATCCATGAGCAGGGTATGTGCTTCCATTTCCGTGTGTCCTCTCTTATTTCTTGGAGCAGAGTTTTATAGTTTTCTTTGTAAAGCTCTTTCACATTTTTAGTCAAGTTGATTCCAAGATAATTGAGTTTGTGTGGCACTATTGTGAATGGGGTTGTTTTCTTAATGCCCATTTCTTCCTTATTACTATTGGTGTATAGAAAGGCCATTGATTTTTGTGTGTTAATTTTGTAGCCTGCCACCTTGCTCTATGAGTCTTTTGTTTCTAGAAGCTTTTTGGTAGAGTCTTTAGGGTTTTCTATGTAGAGTATCATGTCATCTGCAAACAGTGAGAGCTTGACTTCTTCCTTTCCTATCTGGATTCCCTTGATATCTTTTTCTTTCCTAATCACTATAGTGAGTACTTCCAGTGCTATGTTGAATAGGAATGGTGAGAGAGGACAGCCCTGTCTTGTGCCAGAATTTAGAGGGAAGAGCCCCCACCATACCAGTCAAAGACCCAGAAATCCTGGCATGTGGAGTGGTCTGAGCCCAGCCGTGCCTCTGCCTCTAATCTAAATTCTATATTAACATTTTAATTCTAAATTCTAAAATTCTAAATTCTATTTTAAAATATTAAATTCAATTCTAAAATTCCAAATTCTATTCTAAAATTCTAAATTCTATTTTATAACACAATAATCCCAATTCTATTCTAATATTCTAACTTCTAAATTCTAAATTCTATTCTATAATTTTGTTCTATTTTAAAATTACAAATTTTATTCTAAAATTGTGTAATATACTCTAAAACAATATATTTAAAATTCTATTCTAACATTCGAAATTCTATTCTTAAATATTATATTCAATACCAAAGTTCTATATTCTAATCTAAAATTCTAAAATTCATTCTAGAATTTTTTTTGTTTCATTATTTTAATTTTGTAATACTATAATTACAGTAAGCTATATCGTATAATTACATAATATATTTCATTTCAAACTGCAAATGTTTCTAAATTTTTTATTTAATCACTTCTAATTTATGTGTAGATTAATAAAAGATTATATTTCTCCTGCCAAAATATATTTACGATTCTTCTACACATTTACACATTCTTTCATCTAATTCTACATTTTTTCTTTTTTCTTTTTTTTCTCTATTTTTATTTAAACCCCTTGATTACATACATGATTGTGTTTGGGTTTCAGTCATGTAAAGAACACCACCCATTACCAGTGCAACATTCCCATCACCAATGTCCAAAGTCTCCCTCCTCCACACCCGAACCCCGCCTGTACTCTAAACAGGCTCTCCATTTCCCTCATACATCCTCATTATTAGGACAGTTCAAAATGTAGTTATTTCTCTAATTAAACTCATCACTCTTTGTAGTGAGCTTCCTGAGGTGAGCTGGAACTTCCAGCTCTTTTCTCTTTTGTGTCTGAAAATTATTATTGCAAGAATGTCTTTCATTTTTCTTAAAACCCATAGATGAGTGAGACCATTCTGTGTTTTTCTCTCTCTCTGACTTATTTCACTCAGCATAATAGATTCCGTGTACATCTATGTATAGGAAAATTTCATGACTTCATCACTTCTGACAGCTGCATAATATTCCATTGTGTATATGTACCACAGTTTCTTTAGCCATTTGACTGTTGAAGGGCATCTTGGTTGTTTCCAGAGTCTTGCTATGGTAAATAGTGCTACAATGAATATAGGTGTAAGGAAGGGGTTTTTGTATTGTATTTTTGTGTTCCTAGGGTATATTCCTAGGAGTGGTATAGTTGGATCGTATGGGACCTCAATTTCCAGTTTTTGGAGGAATCTCCATATTGCTTTCCATAAAGATTGTACTAGACGGCATTCCCACAAGCAGTGGATAAGAGTTCCTTTCTCTCCACATCTCCGCCAACACTGTTTATTCTCATTCTTTGTGATGTGTGCCATTCTCTGTGGTGTGAGGTGGTACCTCATAGTTGTTTTGATTTGCATCTCCCTGATGATTAGTGATGTGGAGCACTTGTTCATGTGTCTTTTGGCCATCTGTATTTCTTCTTTGTCAAAGTGTCTGTTCATTTCTTCTCCCCATTTTTTGATGTGATTAGATGTTTTTTCCTGTAAAGTTGTCAGTGCCTTGTATATTTTGGAGATTATCCCCTTATCTGATGGGTATTGGATGAATAGTTTCTCCTACTCAGTGGGGGGCTCTTGTATCCTGGGCACTATTTCCTTTGAGGTACAGAAGCTTCTCAGCTTAATATATTCCCATCTGTTAATCTCTGCTTTCACTTGCTTGGAGAGTGCAGTTTCCTCCTTGAAGATGCCTGTAATGTCCTGGAGTGTCTTGCCTATGTGCTGTTCTATATATCTTATGATTTTGGGTCTGATATCGAGGTCTTTAATCCATTTGGATTTTACCTTCGTACATGATGTTAGCTGGGGGTCTAAGTTCAATTTTTTGCAAGTGGCTATCCAATTGTGCCAACACCACTTGTTGAAGAGGCTTTCCCTGCTCCATTTAGGATTTCCTGCTCCTTTATCAAAAATTAGGTGATTGTGTGTCTGGGGACCATTTTCTGAGTATTCAGGCCTATTCCACTGATCTGAGGGCCTGTCCTTATTCCAATACCATGCTGTTTTGATAACTATTGCTTTGTAGTACAGTTTAAAGTTGGGGAAAGTAATTCCTCCCCTATTCTTTATCCCAATGATTGCTTTAGCTATTCGAGGGTGTTTATTGTTCCAAATGAATTTCAAAAGTGCCTGATCCACCTCTTTGAAGAATGTTATGGGTATCCTTAGAGGGATAGCATTAAATCTGTATAATGCCTTGGGGAGTATTGCCATCTTGATGATGTTAATCCTGCCAATCCATGAGCAGGGTATGTGCTTCCATTTCCGTGTGTCCTCTCTTATTTCTTGGAGCAGAGTTTTATAGTTTTCTTTGTAAAGCTCTTTCACATTTTTAGTCAAGTTGATTCCAAGATAATTGAGTTTGTGTGGCACTATTGTGAATGGGGTTGTTTTCTTAATGCCCATTTCTTCCTTATTACTATTGGTGTATAGAAAGGCCATTGATTTTTGTGTGTTAATTTTGTAGCCTGCCACCTTGCTCTATGAGTCTTTTGTTTCTAGAAGCTTTTTGGTAGAGTCTTTAGGGTTTTCTATGTAGAGTATCATGTCATCTGCAAACAGTGAGAGCTTGACTTCTTCCTTTCCTATCTGGATTCCCTTGATATCTTTTTCTTTCCTAATCACTATAGTGAGTACTTCCAGTGCTATGTTGAATAGGAATGGTGAGAGAGGACAGCCCTGTCTTGTGCCAGAATTTAGAGGGTAGAGCCCCCACCATACCAGTCAAAGACCCAGAAATCCTGGCATGTGGAGTGGTCTGAGCCCAGCCGTGCCTCTGCCTCTAATCTAAATTCTATATTAACATTTTAATTCTAAATTCTAAAATTCTAAATTCTATTTTAAAATATTAAATTCAATTCTAAAATTCCAAATTCTATTCTAAAATTCTAAATTCTATTTTATAACACAATAATCCCAATTCTATTCTAATATTCTAACTTCTAAATTCTAAATTCTATTCTATAATTTTGTTCTATTTTAAAATTACAAATTTTATTCTAAAATTGTGTAATATACTCTAAAACAATATATTTAAAATTCTATTCTAACATTCGAAATTCTATTCTTAAATATTATATTCAATACCAAAGTTCTATATTCTAATCTAAAATTCTAAAATTCATTCTAGAATTTTTTTTGTTTCATTATTTTAATTTTGTAATACTATAATTACAGTAAGCTATATCGTATAATTACATAATATATTTCATTTCAAACTGCAAATGTTTCTAAATTTTTTATTTAATCACTTCTAATTTATGTGTAGATTAATAAAAGATTATATTTCTCCTGCCAAAATATATTTACGATTCTTCTACACATTTACACATTCTTTCATCTAATTCTACATTTTTTCTTTTTTCTTTTTTTTCTCTATTTTTATTTAAACCCCTTGATTACATACATGATTGTGTTTGGGTTTCAGTCATGTAAAGAACACCACCCATTACCAGTGCAACATTCCCATCACCAATGTCCAAAGTCTCCCTCCTCCACACCCGAACCCCGCCTGTACTCTAAACAGGCTCTCCATTTCCCTCATACATCCTCATTATTAGGACAGTTCAAAATGTAGTTATTTCTCTAATTAAACTCATCACTCTTTGTAGTGAGCTTCCTGAGGTGAGCTGGAACTTCCAGCTCTTTTCTCTTTTGTGTCTGAAAATTATTATTGCAAGAATGTCTTTCATTTTTCTTAAAACCCATAGATGAGTGAGACCATTCTGTGTTTTTCTCTCTCTCTGACTCAGCATAATAGATTCCGTGTACATCTATGTATAGAAAATTTCATGACTTCATCACTTCTGACAGCTGCATAATATTCCATTGTGTATATGTACAGTTTCTATAAACAGGCTCTCCATTTCCCTCATACATCCTCATTATTAGGACAGTTCAAAATGTAGTTATTTCTCTAATTAAACTCATCACTCTTTGTAGTGAGCTTCCTGAGGTGAGCTGGAACTTCCAGCTCTTTTCTCTTTTGTGTCTGAAATTATTATTGCAAGAATGTCTTTCATTTTTCTTAAAACCCATAGATGATGAGACCATTCTGTGTTTTTCTCTCTCTCTGACTTATTTCACTCACATAATAGATTCCGTGTACATCTATGTATAGGAAAATTTCATGACTTCATCACTTCTGACAGCTGCATAATATCCATTGTGTATATGTACCACAGTTTCTTTAGCCATTTGACTGTTGAAGGGCATCTTGGTTGTTTCCAGAGTCTTGCTATGGTAAATAGTGCTACAATGAATATAGGTGTAAGGAAGGGGTTTTTGTATTGTATTTTTGTGTTCCTAGGGTATATTCCTAGGAGTGGTATAGTTGGATCGTATGGGACCTCAATTTCCAGTTTTTGGAGGAATCTCCATATTGCTTTCCATAAAGATTGTACTAGACGGCATTCCCACAAGCAGTGGATAAGAGTTCCTTTCTCTCCACATCTCCGCCAACACTGTTTATTCTCATTCTTTGTGATGTGTGCCATTCTCTGTGGTGTGAGGTGGTACCTCATAGTTGTTTTGATTTGCATCTCCCTGATGATTAGTGATGTGGAGCACTTGTTCATGTGTCTTTTGGCCATCTGTATTTCTTCTTTGTCAAAGTGTCTGTTCATTTCTTCTCCCCATTTTTTGATGTGATTAGATGTTTTTTCCTGTAAAGTTGTCAGTGCCTTGTATATTTTGGAGATTATCCCCTTATCTGATGGGTATTGGATGAATAGTTTCTCCTACTCAGTGGGGGGCTCTTGTATCCTGGGCACTATTTCCTTTGAGGTACAGAAGCTTCTCAGCTTAATATATTCCCATCTGTTAATCTCTGCTTTCACTTGCTTGGAGAGTGCAGTTTCCTCCTTGAAGATGCCTGTAATGTCCTGGAGTGTCTTGCCTATGTGCTGTTCTATATATCTTATGATTTTGGGTCTGATATCGAGGTCTTTAATCCATTTGGATTTTACCTTCGTACATGATGTTAGCTGGGGGTCTAAGTTCAATTTTTTGCAAGTGGCTATCCAATTGTGCCAACACCACTTGTTGAAGAGGCTTTCCCTGCTCCATTTAGGATTTCCTGCTCCTTTATCAAAAATTAGGTGATTGTGTGTCTGGGGACCATTTTCTGAGTATTCAGGCCTATTCCACTGATCTGAGGGCCTGTCCTTATTCCAATACCATGCTGTTTTGATAACTATTGCTTTGTAGTACAGTTTAAAGTTGGGGAAAGTAATTCCTCCCCTATTCTTTATCCCAATGATTGCTTTAGCTATTCGAGGGTGTTTATTGTTCCAAATGAATTTCAAAAGTGCCTGATCCACCTCTTTGAAGAATGTTATGGGTATCCTTAGAGGGATAGCATTAAATCTGTATAATGCCTTGGGGAGTATTGCCATCTTGATGATGTTAATCCTGCCAATCCATGAGCAGGGTATGTGCTTCCATTTCCGTGTGTCCTCTCTTATTTCTTGGAGCAGAGTTTTATAGTTTTCTTTGTAAAGCTCTTTCACATTTTTAGTCAAGTTGATTCCAAGATAATTGAGTTTGTGTGGCACTATTGTGAATGTGGTTTTTTCTTAATGTCCATTTCTTCCTTATTACTATTGGTGTATAGAAAGGCTATTGATTTTTGTGTGTTAATTTTGTAGCCTGCCACCTTGCTATATGAGTCTTTTTTTTCTTGAAGCTTTTTGGTAGTCTTTAGGGTTTTCTATGTAGAGTATCATGTCATTTGCATACAGCGAGAGCTTGACTTCTTCCTTTCCTATCTGGATTCCCTTGATATCTTTTTCTTTCCTAATCACTATAGTGAGTACTTCCAGTGCTATGTTGAATAGGAATGGTGAGAGAGGACAGCCCTGTCTTGTGCCAGAATTTAGAGGGAAGAGCCCCCACCATACCAGTCAAAGACCCAGAAATCCTGGCATGTGGAGTGGTCTGAGCCCAGCCGTGCCTCTGCCTCTAATCTAAATTCTATATTAACATTTTAATTCTAAATTCTAAAATTCTAAATTCTATTTTAAAATATTAAATTCAATTCTAAAATTCCAAATTCTATTCTAAAATTCTAAATTCTATTTTATAACACAATAATCCCAATTCTATTCTAATATTCTAACTTCTAAATTCTAAATTCTATTCTATAATTTTGTTCTATTTTAAAATTACAAATTTTATTCTAAAATTGTGTAATATACTCTAAAACAATATATTTAAAATTCTATTCTAACATTCGAAATTCTATTCTTAAATATTATATTCAATACCAAAGTTCTATATTCTAATCTAAAATTCTAAAATTCATTCTAGAATTTTTTTTGTTTCATTATTTTAATTTTGTAATACTATAATTACAGTAAGCTATATCGTATAATTACATAATATATTTCATTTCAAACTGCAAATGTTTCTAAATTTTTTATTTAATCACTTCTAATTTATGTGTAGATTAATAAAAGATTATATTTCTCCTGCCAAAATATATTTACGATTCTTCTACACATTTACACATTCTTTCATCTAATTCTACATTTTTTCTTTTTTCTTTTTTTTCTCTATTTTTATTTAAACCCCTTGATTACATACATGATTGTGTTTGGGTTTCAGTCATGTAAAGAACACCACCCATTACCAGTGCAACATTCCCATCACCAATGTCCAAAGTCTCCCTCCTCCACACCCGAACCCCGCCTGTACTCTAAACAGGCTCTCCATTTCCCTCATACATCCTCATTATTAGGACAGTTCAAAATGTAGTTATTTCTCTAATTAAACTCATCACTCTTTGTAGTGAGCTTCCTGAGGTGAGCTGGAACTTCCAGCTCTTTTCTCTTTTGTGTCTGAAAATTATTATTGCAAGAATGTCTTTCATTTTTCTTAAAACCCATAGATGAGTGAGACCATTCTGTGTTTTTCTCTCTCTCTGACTTATTTCACTCAGCATAATAGATTCCGTGTACATCTATGTATAGGAAAATTTCATGACTTCATCACTTCTGACAGCTGCATAATATTCCATTGTGTATATGTACCACAGTTTCTTTAGCCATTTGACTGTTGAAGGGCATCTTGGTTGTTTCCAGAGTCTTGCTATGGTAAATAGTGCTACAATGAATATAGGTGTAAGGAAGGGGTTTTTGTATTGTATTTTTGTGTTCCTAGGGTATATTCCTAGGAGTGGTATAGTTGGATCGTATGGGACCTCAATTTCCAGTTTTTGGAGGAATCTCCATATTGCTTTCCATAAAGATTGTACTAGACGGCATTCCCACAAGCAGTGGATAAGAGTTCCTTTCTCTCCACATCTCCGCCAACACTGTTTATTCTCATTCTTTGTGATGTGTGCCATTCTCTGTGGTGTGAGGTGGTACCTCATAGTTGTTTTGATTTGCATCTCCCTGATGATTAGTGATGTGGAGCACTTGTTCATGTGTCTTTTGGCCATCTGTATTTCTTCTTTGTCAAAGTGTCTGTTCATTTCTTCTCCCCATTTTTTGATGTGATTAGATGTTTTTTCCTGTAAAGTTGTCAGTGCCTTGTATATTTTGGAGATTATCCCCTTATCTGATGGGTATTGGATGAATAGTTTCTCCTACTCAGTGGGGGGCTCTTGTATCCTGGGCACTATTTCCTTTGAGGTACAGAAGCTTCTCAGCTTAATATATTCCCATCTGTTAATCTCTGCTTTCACTTGCTTGGAGAGTGCAGTTTCCTCCTTGAAGATGCCTGTAATGTCCTGGAGTGTCTTGCCTATGTGCTGTTCTATATATCTTATGATTTTGGGTCTGATATCGAGGTCTTTAATCCATTTGGATTTTACCTTCGTACATGATGTTAGCTGGGGGTCTAAGTTCAATTTTTTGCAAGTGGCTATCCAATTGTGCCAACACCACTTGTTGAAGAGGCTTTCCCTGCTCCATTTAGGATTTCCTGCTCCTTTATCAAAAATTAGGTGATTGTGTGTCTGGGGACCATTTTCTGAGTATTCAGGCCTATTCCACTGATCTGAGGGCCTGTCCTTATTCCAATACCATGCTGTTTTGATAACTATTGCTTTGTAGTACAGTTTAAAGTTGGGGAAAGTAATTCCTCCCCTATTCTTTATCCCAATGATTGCTTTAGCTATTCGAGGGTGTTTATTGTTCCAAATGAATTTCAAAAGTGCCTGATCCACCTCTTTGAAGAATGTTATGGGTATCCTTAGAGGGATAGCATTAAATCTGTATAATGCCTTGGGGAGTATTGCCATCTTGATGATGTTAATCCTGCCAATCCATGAGCAGGGTATGTGCTTCCATTTCCGTGTGTCCTCTCTTATTTCTTGGAGCAGAGTTTTATAGTTTTCTTTGTAAAGCTCTTTCACATTTTTAGTCAAGTTGATTCCAAGATAATTGAGTTTGTGTGGCACTATTGTGAATGGGGTTGTTTTCTTAATGCCCATTTCTTCCTTATTACTATTGGTGTATAGAAAGGCCATTGATTTTTGTGTGTTAATTTTGTAGCCTGCCACCTTGCTCTATGAGTCTTTTGTTTCTAGAAGCTTTTTGGTAGAGTCTTTAGGGTTTTCTATGTAGAGTATCATGTCATCTGCAAACAGTGAGAGCTTGACTTCTTCCTTTCCTATCTGGATTCCCTTGATATCTTTTTCTTTCCTAATCACTATAGTGAGTACTTCCAGTGCTATGTTGAATAGGAATGGTGAGAGAGGACAGCCCTGTCTTGTGCCAGAATTTAGAGGGAAGAGCCCCCACCATACCAGTCAAAGACCCAGAAATCCTGGCATGTGGAGTGGTCTGAGCCCAGCCGTGCCTCTGCCTCTAATCTAAATTCTATATTAACATTTTAATTCTAAATTCTAAAATTCTAAATTCTATTTTAAAATATTAAATTCAATTCTAAAATTCCAAATTCTATTCTAAAATTCTAAATTCTATTTTATAACACAATAATCCCAATTCTATTCTAATATTCTAACTTCTAAATTCTAAATTCTATTCTATAATTTTGTTCTATTTTAAAATTACAAATTTTATTCTAAAATTGTGTAATATACTCTAAAACAATATATTTAAAATTCTATTCTAACATTCGAAATTCTATTCTTAAATATTATATTCAATACCAAAGTTCTATATTCTAATCTAAAATTCTAAAATTCATTCTAGAATTTTTTTTGTTTCATTATTTTAATTTTGTAATACTATAATTACAGTAAGCTATATCGTATAATTACATAATATATTTCATTTCAAACTGCAAATGTTTCTAAATTTTTTATTTAATCACTTCTAATTTATGTGTAGATTAATAAAAGATTATATTTCTCCTGCCAAAATATATTTACGATTCTTCTACACATTTACACATTCTTTCATCTAATTCTACATTTTTTCTTTTTTCTTTTTTTTCTCTATTTTTATTTAAACCCCTTGATTACATACATGATTGTGTTTGGGTTTCAGTCATGTAAAGAACACCACCCATTACCAGTGCAACATTCCCATCACCAATGTCCAAAGTCTCCCTCCTCCACACACCCGAACCCCGCCTGTACTCTAAACAGGCTCTCCATTTCCCTCATACATCCTCATTATTAGGACAGTTCAAAATGTAGTTATTTCTCTAATTAAACTCATCACTCTTTGTAGTGAGCTTCCTGAGGTGAGCTGGAACTTCCAGCTCTTTTCTCTTTTGTGTCTGAAAATTATTATTGCAAGAATGTCTTTCATTTTTCTTAAAACCCATAGATGAGTGAGACCATTCTGTGTTTTTCTCTCTCTCTGACTTATTTCACTCAGCATAATAGATTCCGTGTACATCTATGTATAGGAAAATTTCATGACTTCATCACTTCTGACAGCTGCATAATATTCCATTGTGTATATGTACCACAGTTTCTTTAGCCATTTGACTGTTGAAGGGCATCTTGGTTGTTTCCAGAGTCTTGCTATGGTAAATAGTGCTACAATGAATATAGGTGTAAGGAAGGGGTTTTTGTATTGTATTTTTGTGTTCCTAGGGTATATTCCTAGGAGTGGTATAGTTGGATCGTATGGGACCTCAATTTCCAGTTTTTGGAGGAATCTCCATATTGCTTTCCATAAAGATTGTACTAGACGGCATTCCCACAAGCAGTGGATAAGAGTTCCTTTCTCTCCACATCTCCGCCAACACTGTTTATTCTCATTCTTTGTGATGTGTGCCATTCTCTGTGGTGTGAGGTGGTACCTCATAGTTGTTTTGATTTGCATCTCCCTGATGATTAGTGATGTGGAGCACTTGTTCATGTGTCTTTTGGCCATCTGTATTTCTTCTTTGTCAAAGTGTCTGTTCATTTCTTCTCCCCATTTTTTGATGTGATTAGATGTTTTTTCCTGTAAAGTTGTCAGTGCCTTGTATATTTTGGAGATTATCCCCTTATCTGATGGGTATTGGATGAATAGTTTCTCCTACTCAGTGGGGGGCTCTTGTATCCTGGGCACTATTTCCTTTGAGGTACAGAAGCTTCTCAGCTTAATATATTCCCATCTGTTAATCTCTGCTTTCACTTGCTTGGAGAGTGCAGTTTCCTCCTTGAAGATGCCTGTAATGTCCTGGAGTGTCTTGCCTATGTGCTGTTCTATATATCTTATGATTTTGGGTCTGATATCGAGGTCTTTAATCCATTTGGATTTTACCTTCGTACATGATGTTAGCTGGGGGTCTAAGTTCAATTTTTTGCAAGTGGCTATCCAATTGTGCCAACACCACTTGTTGAAGAGGCTTTCCCTGCTCCATTTAGGATTTCCTGCTCCTTTATCAAAAATTAGGTGATTGTGTGTCTGGGGACCATTTTCTGAGTATTCAGGCCTATTCCACTGATCTGAGGGCCTGTCCTTATTCCAATACCATGCTGTTTTGATAACTATTGCTTTGTAGTACAGTTTAAAGTTGGGGAAAGTAATTCCTCCCCTATTCTTTATCCCAATGATTGCTTTAGCTATTCGAGGGTGTTTATTGTTCCAAATGAATTTCAAAAGTGCCTGATCCACCTCTTTGAAGAATGTTATGGGTATCCTTAGAGGGATAGCATTAAATCTGTATAATGCCTTGGGGAGTATTGCCATCTTGATGATGTTAATCCTGCCAATCCATGAGCAGGGTATGTGCTTCCATTTCCGTGTGTCCTCTCTTATTTCTTGGAGCAGAGTTTTATAGTTTTCTTTGTAAAGCTCTTTCACATTTTTAGTCAAGTTGATTCCAAGATAATTGAGTTTGTGTGGCACTATTGTGAATGGGGTTGTTTTCTTAATGCCCATTTCTTCCTTATTACTATTGGTGTATAGAAAGGCCATTGATTTTTGTGTGTTAATTTTGTAGCCTGCCACCTTGCTCTATGAGTCTTTTGTTTCTAGAAGCTTTTTGGTAGAGTCTTTAGGGTTTTCTATGTAGAGTATCATGTCATCTGCAAACAGTGAGAGCTTGACTTCTTCCTTTCCTATCTGGATTCCCTTGATATCTTTTTCTTTCCTAATCACTATAGTGAGTACTTCCAGTGCTATGTTGAATAGGAATGGTGAGAGAGGACAGCCCTGTCTTGTGCCAGAATTTAGAGGGAAGGCTTTTAGTTTTTCTTAATTGAGGATAATATTTGCCACTGGCTTGTGGTAGATGGCCTTAACTATATTGAGAAAGGTTCCTTCCATTCCCATCTTTCTGAGAGTTTTGATCAGAATGTGTGTTGGATCTTATCAAAGGCTTTCTCTACATCTATTGATATGATCATGTGGTTTTTATTTTTCTTGTTGTTGATGTTGTGTATTATGTTGATAAATTACAGATGTTAAACCATCCTTGCATTCCTGGGATGAAACCTACTTCATCATAGTGGATGATCTTAATGAGGCATTGAATCCTATTTGCCAGGATTTTGTTGAGGATCTTTGCATCTGCATTCCTCAGCAATATTGGTTTGTAATTTTCATTTTTCGTAGCATCTCTTTCTGGTTTAGGTATCAAGGTGATGTTGCCTTCATTAAAGCTGTTTGGAAGTGTTTCCGTTTGTTCAATTTCACGAAAGAGTCTTGACAGGATTGGTAGTAGTTCCTCTTGAAAAGTTTGAAAGAATTCATTAGAGAATCCATCTGGGCCTGGGCTTTTGTTTCTGGGCAGACGTTTGATTGTTGTTTCAATTTCATCAATGATGATGGGGTTGTATAGATATGCTACATCCTCTTCCTTCAACCGTGGAAGATTATAAGAGTCCAAGAACTAATCCATTTCTTACACGTTCTGATATTTAGTGGTGTAGAGTTTCTCAAAATAGTTTCTGTTTACCCTTTGAATCTCTGTCATACAGTAGTGTTCTCTCTTAATTCCTAATACAAGTTATCAAGTTTCTCTCTCTTTCTTAGTTAGTTTTGCCAGTGGTCTATCAATCTTGTTTATTTTTTCAAAAAACCAACTTCTGCTTTCGTTGATCTTTCGGATTGTTTTGTGGGTTTCCACTTCATTGATTTCTGCTCTCAGCTTTGTTATTTCCTTCTGTCTCCCTATTTTTGGGTCCTTTTGTTGAGCACTTTCTAGTTCTATTAGCTGTGTCATTAAGCTACTCAGGTAAGCTCCTTCTTCCTTCCTGATATGTGCTTCCAAAGCTCTAAATTTTCCTCTCAGTACTGCTTTTTCTGTGTCCCATAAGTTCTGATAGTTTGTGATTTATTGTCATTTGTCTCCAGGAACCTTTTGATTTCCTCCTTGATTTCATCTCGGACCCACTGGTTATTGAGCATTAGGCTGTTTAACTTTCAGGTGTTCGAGTTTTTCTTCTGAGTCCCTTTGGAATTCACAAATAATTTCAGAGCCTTGTGGTCAGTGAAGGTAGTCTGCAAAATTTCTATTATCTTGATATTATGGAGGTATGTTTTATGTGCCAACATGTAGTCTATCCTGGAGAATGTCCCATGTACATTGGAGAAGAATGTGTATCCAGGTTTCTGGGGATGGAGTATACTATATATAACCACTAGGCCTCTTTCTTCCATTTCTCTCCTAGAGGTCTAGTATATTCTTGTTGGGTTTCAGTCTGGTTGACCTATCCAGTGTTGAAAAAGCCGTGTTGAGGTCCCCCACAATTATTGTGTTGTTATTGATATTATTTTTCAGATTTGTCAACAGTTGTATTAAATATTTTGCTGGCCCCTCATTCGGTGCATATATGTTTAGGAGAGTGATTTTTCCTGCTCTACATACCCCTTGATTAATATTAAATGTCCATCTTTGTCCCTTACAACCTTCCTGAGTATAAAGTTTGCATTATCTGATATTTGTATGGCCACTCCAGCTTTTTTATGGGTGTTGTTTCCTTGGATAATTTCTTCCAACCTTTTATTTTGAGTCTATGTTTGTTCTGACTATTCAGGTGCGTTTCTTATAGGCAGCAGAAGGTTGGATTGAGTTTGTTGATCCATTTAGCCACTATGTGTCTCTTAACTGGTGCATTTAGTCCATTGACATTGAGAGAAAGAATTGTCCTGGGATTTAATGCCATCTTTATATCAAAATTTGGTGTGTCTTTTGGTTAGTCTCGTATTAAATTAGGTCTTTCAGTTTTTCTTTTAAGACTGGTTTTGAGTCTGTAAAGTTTCTGAGCTGTTGTTTGTCTGTGAAACCATGTATTCTTCTGTCAAACCTGAAAGTGAGTTTTGCTGGGTACAGTATTCTAGGTGAAGCATTCATTTCATTCAGTCTTGTCACAATATCCCACCACTGCTTTCTGGCCTTGAGTGTTTCTGGTGACAGCTCTGCTGTAAATCTCAAGATGCTTGTTAAATGTAATTTCCCCTTTTGATCTTGCTGTTTTCAGAATTCTGTCTTTATCCGTGGGATTTGTCATTGTGACTAGGATGTGTCTTGGGGTGGTTTTTCGGAGTCTCTTTGAGCATGCAGGATTTGATCACCTATATTCTTTAGCTCTGGAAGTTTCTCTTTAATGATGTTCTTGACCGTTGATTCTTCCTGGAAATTTTCTTCCTGGGTCTCTGGGACTCCAATGATTCTTAAGTTGTTTCTGTTGAGCTTATCATAGACTTCTATTTTTATCTGTTCCCATTCTTTGACAATTTTACCATTGTCTGTTCATTTGCTTTAAGTTTTTTTTTCAATCTCTCCTGCTGTATGCAATTGTTATGTGTCTCATCTTCCACAGCTCCAAGTCTATTCTCAGCTTCCGATACCCTGTCCCAGAGCTTATCCATTTTGTCATTCACTTCGTTTACTGAGTTTTTCAGGCCTCTTAGTTGACATGTTATTTCAGTTTGGAGTTTTGTGATTTCTGTCTTCATATTTTCTTGGTTCTTATTATTGTTCTGTTCAATTCGACCCATGGTTTCTTTGAGTTCGTTGAGGATCTTCCATATTGCTATTCTAAAGTCCTTATCAGAATTGTCATCTTCATTCTCTATGTCTGATGCTGACCTGCGTTGTTTCCCCCATTGTCAGACTTGTATTGTGAGTTTTTCTCCGTGTTGTGGTGGTATTCATTGGCTATATGATGCAGGCAGCACACTCCTCTGGCTCCGCCCTTTCTGGATGGGCAGACTTGCCTCTAAGGGAGGGGAGTTCTCCGTGGATGAAGCCTCACACAGGATCAAATCTTAGGCCCGAGCACGCAGCAGAGAAGACAGTCAAGAGAGAAATGCTTGATTCTATGATCCAGCACAGTTCTTAGTGTGATTTTTTCTTCTTGTTGCGATGGTGTTCTTTTCTTAGAAAGAGCACAGGGCCGCGTAGCGAAGCATAGCCAAAGTGCTCTGCTGGAGCCTCTTTTTGGCCCACTCCCAAGAGGTTCACACAACAGGATAGTAGACAGACACACACAGGCAGCACTCACAGTTTTTCACAGTCGGGCCCCACTGGGCAGGCGTAGTTTCATGGATTTTTCCAGCTTGACGTCACAAACAGGGGAACCGTCTTCTGCAAAGCCTAACCAGTTTTCATGTTATGGAGTGCCACCCTGGAATTGGCCTCTGGGTTAGTGAGTTTTCTGGCGCCTCTTTTCGGCCCACTCCCAAGAGGTTCACGGAAGAGGACAGTAGACAGACACACACAGGCAACACTCACAGTTTTTCACAGTCGGGCCCCACTGGGTAGGCATAGTTTCATAGATTCGACAATTAGCTTTTTATTATAAGTATCAAATTTATTTTATTTAAAGATACCTGAAGGTTCAGAAATTTGGCAAATTTATATATAAATTTGGGGCATTAATTTGTATAATACTAGTACTTTTCAAGTTTAGTGTATGATTTCTTTATTTGGACACCATGGTTGCAGGAATGTTTCTAGTTAGGTTTTTATCCATGGAATGACACCTCCCTTCACCAGTGCAACTTTTTCACCACCATTGTTCCCCATTCCCTTCCTACTTTATCCCCTGTCTGTCTTTAAGACAGGCATTGTATTTATCACTCTATCATTATTATTGTCTGTTTGAAGAGTAGATACTAGCAGTTATAAGATGAATAAGTAATTTCTTTGAATTCAAGATAATTAGTTTTGAAGATAAAATCACAGTTATTAATAATTAAATAATACATTATCAAGTAATAGTTATTTAATAATAATATATGCTTAAAAGTTGCTGAGTTCTTCAACTTTACCAGTTTATAAAAATAAATAGTAGTCATGTTAAAAAACACCTTGGGATTTGACAACTAACATTCCCAGAGCCTTTAGTTGGTCTTATGATAGTGTGCTTCATGGGTAGAGACACCCTGTATCTCTTTGGCAAAGGGAATTTCCTTTCTATTTTTCCAATGTTTACTGAGCCTATGGAAAAATAACCCACAAAAACAAAACAAAACAAAAACTCAGAAAAAGTAAATTAAAAAGGAGATTCAAGGATTTGACTCATATTTTTAATGCCCCTGTTTCAATTAATACAGTCAACTCATGCTCTATTTATGTTGTCCAAGAATAAAATTTTCATCTTTTAAATGATAGAATTGTGTTCTCTGGAGCATATTTATTAGTTTCCTATTAATTCATCTGTTGACAGGAACTTATTGATGATGGTTCCATTTCTTAGATGTTATGAATAAGGTAGTCTTATCCCTTCAAATGAGTATTTCCATAGCTTTTAGGGAAAATTCCAGATCATGTGGTATTTCCATTCTTATTAAAGTCTGCAACAATTTGCCTTTCTAACAGTTCCTTTGATACACTTCCTTGCTGACACTGTTTCCATTTACATATATACACATGTACATAATACATATATAGGTTATTCTCAAGGTATGAAATGATACCTCATTATGGTATTTATATTTTTCTAATAAGTGATGTTAAAAATTGTTCAATATATTTGTGGGTAATCTGTGTGCCTCTTTTTTTGAAGTACCTTTCTGAAGTACCTTTTTGGGGGTGGAGATAGGTCTGTTGATGGTACTTGGGCTCAACAGTCCTCAGGGGCCACCAAGGCTCTATTACATGGTACTGTGTATGTGTAGCACATGCAGGAAATTAAACTCAAGACCTCACATTTGCAAAGCTTAATCCGGATCTCTTGCAATTATGAAGTTTTATTTCTGAAGGTTACAGTGTTTCTCAGGGCCAACTCCTGACTATGCTTTGAAGTCACTCCCAATGATGCAGTGTAGGGGTTTCAACTCCCATAATACAATGCATGTGCTCAGCTCATTGAGCTCATGCTTTTCCTAGATATTTTGTATTATAGATTTAATAAACTATAGATTTTGTCTGGTTCTCCTGAAGAGTTTTGACTTTTTATTTTAAGCAGGAGATGAACTTGGTTGAACTCAAATTTTAAACCCTGTCTTCTCTGATAAACAGAAGCCAATTCTCTGTCATTTAGTCAGCTGTGCTACCCTTTGCCAGCTTTGTATTTATGTCATGTAATTCATGTAATTGAAGACTCAAACAGAAATTTGTGAACAGATTATAAAATTTTGAGCCTTCAATTCTGTGGCTATATCTTATGAGATTCTAACATTTTTCCCAGTTGTAGCTTTCTAAACTCTGTTCTTGGATATCATAAGCCTAAAATTTGTGGCATATATCATATTTTGATACATAGAACTATTTCTGAGCTAAATATGAAACAACTTTGGACAATACTTTTCTTATTAAAGCTATATAGGCCTACTGTTATTTTTAGAGAGGTTATGAATTCAGTATTATTTACAGTAAACTCTTCACTATGTAAATGAGTCACTTATGTAATTGACATTTTCCTCAACAGTGTATTCTAATTTTTTCAAGTATATAATCTTTTGTTAAAGCAACAATTTAATGATATACAGTAAAGAAATTGTTAATTTTATATTGTATGGACTTAGCATTTTGTTTATAATTCTGATGGCTTATATTCCAGTTAGATAATGCAAAGTTTGGATTTTATTTGATTTAAATATTTTTGGCTACACCTGGTGGTTGTCAGAGATTAGTCCTGGCTCTGTGATCAGGGTTCATACCTGGTGGAGATTGGAGGGCCATATATGGTGCTGGAGATTGCACCCAGGTTGGCTGCATTTAAATAAGTGCCCAATCCAGTGTACTATCGCTCTGGCCCCAAAATTAAATTCAAATAGAACTGTATTATATTTTGCTTTTTGTTCCTCAAAATATCTTAGAATGTATTAGAATTATTTATCTTCCAAATATTTATCTTCCAAAAATGTGATATTTTAAATACTTAAACATATTTATAATACTAATGCAGAATAATCATCATTTATACTTCATTATTAATGAATAAACATAATACATTGCTCTGACTTTTATATTTACTGTTCATATATTTGTGGTAAGTCTCATATTGCAGATGGTGGAAACTCAATTATAAAATATACCATATAGAGGTCTAATTAAAAGCCTAATTGGGGCTGTCATAGAATGAACTAGTTTCTACATGCTCAGTTCAAGGTTTGATAATTGTTAGCAGTTTTCTGACTTCAGCCCTTATCTCTATAAAATTATCTTTTATATTTTTATCCTACTTAGGTATTACGTTTGCTATTTAAGTTTGTAGCACTTTAAGTCAAAGAAAAAAATTAATCTTTTTTTTTTACTTTTAGGTCACACCTGGCAGCTCTCAGGGGTTACTCCTGGTCTATATTCAGAAATAGCTCCTGGAAGGCTCAGGGGACCATATGGGATGCCGGGATTCGAACCACCAACCTTCTGGATGAAAGGCAAATGCCTTACCTCCATGCTATCTCTCTGGCCCAAAATTAATTTATCTTAATCTTTTGGTCAACAATATTTTTCTTTTTACCAGATATTCCTAACCAAAGTGAAAGAAAACTTTATAAAGCAAGTGTAGGCCACATGCATTTTAGTAAAATAATCTGTCTACTATTATTTATTGCTCTACATGGCCATATTTGGGTCATTCTCTCACCCCTGCTTTTAATCAGTTGGGTCAACTCTGGAAAAAAAGGAAAATAAATACTCAAAAGGAAATAAGAATGTATATGTATTGGGAATATACCATTTAAACCCAATATTAAAAAAGGTGCTCTTTGATTAAATGGATTTACTATTTTTAAATATTTCAATGATAAAAATAGTTAAAATTTTTGGTATCATTATGTTTATTTTAAATTTTTTGGATTTGAGGTCACACCCAGCAGCACTCAAAGGTTACTCCTGACTCTATGCTCAGAAGTCTTTACTGGCAGGCTCTGGGGACCATATGGGATGCGGGGATTCAAACCAACATTGTTCCTGGATCGGCTGCGTAAAAGGCAAATGCCCTACCACTGTGCTAACTTTCTGGTCCCTATTTTAGATTTTTTTAATAAAACACTGGAAATACCTTTGTTCTTTGTCAGGACATTACTTATGCCTCTCTTTTTGTTTCACTTACACAGGATAAACACAGAGAGCAAATTGGTTGTATAATAAAATATTTCACGAAGCATTGTTTTATTCTCTTTTGAAGAAGATATATAAAAGACAGGGTTTGCTGCTCTTATAATTTTTCAAGCTCCAAAGTTATATATAAATAAATTTATATAGCTGTAAGTATTTAAAAACATAACCTGGATTTTAAAATATACTATTTTTATAAATATATTCCCATATTTTTCTCTATAGAATACAAATGGGTGGGGTAGTTAAGAAATTTTCCGCTCCCACAAACTTATTTCACTTAACATAATACCTTCCAGTTTTGTCCAAATAGCAGTGAACTCCAATGTATATTTTTTATAGTTGCATAATAGTCTATCTTAATCCAGTAGCCCTCATCTTATTTTAAACTAATTTAATTTACAAAAAAGTAATGACCTTTTCCTAATAAGGTTACATTCACAAGTTGTTTTTTTTTTTTTTTTTTTTGGGCCACACCCGGCAGTGCTCAGGGGTTACTCCTGGCTGTCTGCTCAGAAATAGCTCCTGGCAGGCACGGGGGACCATATGGGACACCGGGATTCGAACCAACCACCTTTGGTCTTGGCAAGGTAAATGCTACTGTGCTATCTCTCCGGGACCACATTCACAAGTTTTAAATAGACAGGGATTCAGAGAATAAAATCACTACAGAACATATTTTTATTAAAACTACATGTTGTTTGTTTTGCTTCAATATAATTCATTTTAAGTGTAGTTATAATGAATGGAAAATAAAAGACATTCCCTGGTGTTTGTATTTGCTTTTCCTAATGGAATATGTACAGCTGAATTTAGCTTTAGCCATTTTCAGTCTAAAGCCACTGCCCTCAATTTAGCTTTGTTTGTCCAGTGCCTGCTGTGTTCTCAACAGTGTTTTAGCTGATTGTGTGCCTAGTTGAGTCACACTTTAGATAACTTTTTTTTATTAAGACTATTTATAAAAACTAATGAATACCAGTAAAAGAGTTCAGAATTGGCATGACATATTTAAAATTATTATTCTTGAGATTAGATTGTTGACTGTAGCATGACAATTCTAATAGAAACATTGAATTATGTTCATATTGCTAAAACAATAAAACTTAGAAGGTATTTGAGTAACTATAAGATTATAGAAGATGGCTTGTTTCATGCTTGTAAATATACTTAATTTCTCAAATAATACTTGATAGTACATACATTTTATAATATGTAACAGACTTAATGTCTATTATTAGAACATATTAAATAGAATGTTTGATAATGTTAAATTGTTCACAATCTAGACTATCCTATGAGATTCTTTTAGCTTTTACTAAAATCAGGAATATTAATTTGATATAAAACAAACCTCAAAACAATTTTAATAAATATATTTAAGCACCATGATTACAAACATGTTCGTAGTTGGTTTTAGTTATATTAAACAAAAGGAACACTTCCCTTCACCAGTGCAACATTTCCACCAACAATGCCATTCATCTCACTCCTCCCCCATCCCTTGCCTATATTGAAGACAGGCATTCTATTTTTCTTAATCACTAACATTGTCATGGTAGTTGTCAGTGTAGTTATTTCTCTAACTGAATTATTCACCACTCTGTGGTAAGTTTCATATCGTGGGCCGCACCTTCCAGCTCTCATTTCTATTTTCTCTGGCCATTATGACAATAATGTCTTTTATTTTTCTTAAAACCCATAGATGAATTGTGCAGAAGCCATCTTGGGTCATGCTGTTCCCAGATGCCTGAGATTGGATTGCATCAGCATTCCTGCCGGTGGTCTTGCCTGCTTCAGAGGTGGGTTGGGCCGTACACAGACTTATTCCTGCTGGTTTCTGCTGGAAGTCAGAAGTGTGCAGAAGCAATCTTGGGCCATGCTGTTCTCAGAAGCCTGAGATTGGATTGCAGCAGCATTCCTGCCACCAGTCTTGCCTGCTTCAGAAGTTTGTCGGGTTGTACACAAGCTGATTCCTGCCGATTTATGCTGGGTGTCAGAAGTGCTCAGTGGTTATCTTGGGCCTTGCTGTTCCCAGCAGCCCGAGATTGGATTTCTTCAGCATCCTTACTAGCGGACTTGCCAATGAATACCCAACAACACTTAGAAAACCCACAACTGTAACAATGGGGAAACAACACAGGCCAACACCAGGCAATGAAAATGAAGATGGCAATTCTAAAGACCCCAAAACCAGCCAAACATTTACTTAATCCCTCAAATATGGAGTTTAGAAAAGAAATATGGAGGACGTTCACAGAACTTAAACAAAGTATAGAAGAGAAAACTAATAAGAATCAAGAGAATATGAAGATAGAAATCAGAAAACTCCAAACTGAAATATCAAATCAAACAACAGGACTGAAAAACTCAGTAGACAAATTGACAGATAAAATGGATAAGCTCTCCAGCAGGGTAACAGCAGCTGAGGATAGAATGAGGGTGATGGGAGGCACCCTTTTTCAATAAAAAGTGTGAGTTCTTATCCCTAGAATATAAGATTTTGTTTCTGTGTCTATGGTTTCCCATTTTTTACTGTGCCCATACAAAAACATATGGTGTCATACTGTGTTGCTGGTGCTATTCTGGGTAAGGATGACAGGCTGCACACACAGTCTCTGTGGTCTGGTTTTGATCTGAGCTTTAATCCCAGTCAAGGCTTTTTGTACCAAGCGGCACCAAAAATGGTAAGGATAGAGAAAAAATGTATATATTAAAATAGAACAAATAAAACTGAGTTAAAAAGAAAAGGTATTCAAATAAAACAAGTGGTGGAGGAGGCTGCCTGTATATTTAGGAATACACATCTTAAGATATATTATTATACAGGTATTGAGCTTCCATAGGCAATATAAGACTCCCAATTAGGTCTTTTGATATATCTTGTGGGGAGTAAAATCCAAGGTACTTTTCGTATCACAGGCCTTGGATTTGTGTTTGAGACATGCTTTGTGGTACTATGGAACCCTATAGTGTCCTTGAGCTGGGGGTTTTGCTGAAGCTGATTCCTTTATTGTGCAACAGTCCACGATTGATCCCATGATGGTATGCTTCAAAGATGGAGAAACCCTGAATCTCTTAGGCCACGGGAATTCCCTTTCTTCCCCAATGCTTACTGTGCGAAAGCCAAAAAAAAGTGGGGGGAAAGCCAAACCCTGCCACTCCAACACCCCTACTTTTTCTTGTTTTGTTTTGATTTGTTAGTTTTTTTACTTTATTTTCCTTCTCTTTTTTCTTTCACTTTTTTTTCACTCTTGTGGTTATTATTTGGTGATTTATTTTTATTTTTATTTGCCAGGTGCATTTTTTCTTTTTTCTTCCATTTTTCCCCCTCTTTCTTTTTTTGGTAGTTTTTTCTCCCTTTTTTCTTATCCTTTTTATCTCCAATGACGGTGGAATGGATGCTAAATCTACAAAAGCTGTAAAGTGGAGACCAGTTACACTAGCATTTTGGGGGATAACGGTGGGAGATATGGGATACATGCTGGGAACAGGGGTAGAGGGAGGACAGCATTTGTGGTGGGAATGGCCCTTATTCATTGTCACTATGTACCATAAATGATGCAGTGAAAGATTTGTAATGCACTTTGGCCACAATAAAAATTAAAAAAAGATAAATAAAAATAACATATTTTTGCAACATTAAAAAAAAGAATGAGGGTGATAGAAGATGAGATGCATAGCAACTCCATACAGAAGAGACTGGAAAAAATTCTTAAAGAAAATGATCAGACAATGGAAAAAATAGTCAAAGAATGTGAACAGATGAAAATAGAAGTCTTTGATAAGCTCAACAGAAACAAGAATCATTGGAGTCCCAGAAACCCAGGAAGAAAATCTCCAGGAAGAATCAATGGTCAAGAATATCATTAAAGAGAAACTATCAGAGCTAAAGAATACATGCGACTAAATTCTGCATGCCCGAAGATTACCAATTAAAAAAGACCCCAGGGAAAAAAAAAACCCGAGACACATCCTAGTCACAATGATGAATCCCACAGATAGAGACAGAATACTGAAAGCAGAAGATCAAAAAGGGAAATTACATTCAAGGGAGCATCCTTGAGATTTACAGCAGACCTGTCACCAGAAACACTCAAGGCCAGAAGGCAGTGGTGGGACATATTGACAAAACTCAATGAAATAAATGTTTCACCTAGAATCCTGCACCAGCAAATTCACTTTCAGGTTTAAAGGAAGTATACGTGGCTTCACATATAAACAACAGCTCAGAAACTTTACAGACTCAAAACCAGCCTTAAAAGAAAAATTGAAAATCTACTTTAAAACAAGACTGACCAACAGACACATCAAATTTTGACACAAAGATGGCACTAAATCCCATGACAATTCTTTCTCTCAATGTCAATGGACTAAATGCACCAGTTAAGAGACAGAGTGGCTAAATAGATCAAAAAACTCAATCCAACCTTCTGCTGCCTACAAGAAACACACCTGAATAGTCAGAACAAACATAGACTCAAAATAAAAGGCTGGAGGAAGATCATCCAAGTAAACAACACCCATAAAAAGATAGGAACACAAATATACAATGCAAAAAACCCTTCCTCACACCTATATTCATTGCAGCACTATTTACTATAGCAAGACTCTGGAAACAAGCAAGTTGCCCCTCAACAGATGTGTGGCTAAAGAAACTATGGTACATATACACAATGGAATATTATGCAGGAGTCAGAAGAGATTAAGTCATGAAATTTTCCTATAGATGGATGTACATGGAATCTATTATGCAAAGTGAAATAAGTCAGAGAGAGAAAGATGCAGAATGGTCTCACTCATTTATGGGTTTTAAGAAAAATGAAAGACATTTTTGCAATAATTTTTAAAGACAAAAGAGAGAAGGGCTGGAAGTTCCAGCTCACCTCATGAAGCTCATCACAAAGAGTTATGTGCTTAGTTAGAGAAATAACTTCATTGAAAACTATCCAAACAATGAGAATGTCTGAGGGAAATGAAAGCCTATGTAGAGTAGAGGCAGGGGGGGTATGGTGGAGGGATAATTGGGACATTGGTGGTGGGAATGCTGCACTGGTGATGGGGGTTGTTCTTTACATGACAGAAATCAAACCACAATCATGTTCGTATTCAAGGTGTTTAAATAAAAATATTATTTAAAAAAGAAAAGAAAAAATAAAAGCATTTTTGCAATAATTCTCAGAGACAAAAGAGAGAAGGGCTGGAAGGTCCAGGTCACGACATGAAGCTCACCAAAAAGAGTGGTGAGTGCAGTTAGAGAAATAACTACACTAACAACTATCATAACAATGTGAGTGAATGAGGGAAGTAGAAAGCCTGTCTCAAGTATGAGAGGTAGGGAGGAGGGAGATTTGGGATATTGGTGATGGGAATGTTGCACTGATGAAAGTGCTGTTCTTTTTCTTTTTTTTTTTAAGTTTTTTTTAACACTTTAATCAGTCTGCTAACAAGATTCCCCACCCTGGCCAGCCAGGGGCCATTCCCTGAAGGAGATGAGCCCTGCCCAAGGTCATGATGAGGATTATATAGGGAAGGGATATAGGAAGGTTCCAACTTTCCGATGATGCTTCAAATAATTGGCTCTTGTCTAACGGTATCTTCCTACTGCTCCCTTGTCCTTCTTTGATAGGCTACCTGGTACAGCCAGGTAGACTGAGGCGGGGTCTATGGAAATAGGCTTCTGAAGCCCCAGCATGTAGGCCACACCATGTGGTACTTACAAAATGGTGTGAAAGGGCTGTTCTTTACATGACTGAAACCCAACCTCAATTAATGTGTTTAAATAAAGATATTAATAAAAATATATATTAAAAAAACTTATAGATGAGTAAGACTATTTTGTATCTATCTCTTTCCCTCTGACTTATTTCATTCAGCATAATAGTTTTCATGTCCATTCATGTATAGTAAATTTTCATGACTTAATTTTTTCTGATGGATGCATAGTATCCCATTGTGTATATGTACCACAGGTTTTTTTAGCCACTTGTCTGTTGTCAGGCATCTGTGTTGTTTCCAGATTCTGGCTAAATAGTGCTGCATGCATTTATGTGTGGTGAAGGCCTTTTTGTGTTATGTTTTTGTGTTCCTAGGGCAGGGGTCTGTAACCTTTAAGACATAAAGAGACACTTGTACTAGTTTCCAAAGGAAAAAAAAAACCTGGGAGCTGCAAAACCATTTTGACATTTAAAACAAATATAGCATTTCATACATTGTTTCTTATCTTAATGCTATATACGGGATTATGCAGTTAGCTGTTTTTGTCGGCATTATCGTCCAGTTCCATCTCAAAACCAGGTTGACTTATGCCTGCAAATGCAGTCATATTTAATAAGGATGGATTAATCGCCAGGGGAGTAACAGGGAAGGATGATGTGGTATTTTACTCTCTGAATTCATAGAATAATTTTGCAAATGCATTTTGCATTGTGGTGATTGCAGGTTTCAAATAATCCAAATTTATCGTATCATGACTTTATCTGAACTCTCTCAAAGAGGGAAAGTGAGAAAGGGTACCTCTCTGTAAATCTTTGACAAACAGTGTCTACTTGCGCTCAAATGCCAAAAGCTCCTCCAGCATATGCAGGGCTGTGCATCTTTTCCCCTGAGGGTTGTATTTAGTGTGTTTAGATGTGCTGTCATATCTACCATAAAATGAAATTTTTCCAGACACTCTGGTTGTTACAGCTCAGCAAAAGTGAGCTCTTTACTGGCCAGGGAGGTTTTTACTTCTTCTAAACATGCAACAAATTGTTTTAGCACCTTGCCTTTGGACAGCCACCAAACTTCGTTGTGGAGCAGGAGGTCAGATTATATGCTGTCCTCCTCAATTAGTACCAAATAGAACTGCGGTGGTTTCAACCCTTTACCATTATCTTATTAACAATCTGAATAACATCCATCAATTTTGTGTATTCCAGGAGAAATATTTGAGCATATAATACCTCTTGGTTTTGAGCAATCTCCATATTGTTTTCCTTAAAGGCTAAACAAGATGGCATTTCCACCAGCAGTGAATAAGAGTTCCTTTCTTCCCACATACCAGCCAGCACTTAGTATTCTTGTTCTTTGTGATGTGTTCTAGTCTTGCTGTGTGAAATGATACCTCATTGTTGTTTTGATTTGTATATCCTTAATGATTAAAATGTGGACAATTTTTTCATATGTCTTTTGGCCATTTGTCTTTCTTCTTTGAGGAAATGTCTGTTTATTTCTTCTCTCCATTTTTGAAAGGGTTACTTTTTTCTTGTTAAATTTTGTTAGTACCTTGTATATCTTAGATATTATACCCCTTATTGGATGGGTATTGGGTGAATAGTTTCTCCCAATTCTGTGGGTGGCCTTTAAAAACAAATATTGTTATTTAAGATTTCTTGTTAGGTATGATTTTTGAAGAATTTTCTTATAGAGGTATATGGAAGTATTATCTGAACATTCAAACTTTAACAGTTTGGAGGAGATAGATTAAAAATTGACCATAAGGCTTATATTTCACTACTATACATTTATTTTATATTTCTTACTAATTTTATTTTATTTTTATTTATTTAAAAATTGTTTTATCATTACTTGTTTACATCAAGCTTTGAAGAAAATATGCTTGTAGTATTTTCCAACTGTAACTGAAGTCGTTTGCAATTGTTTTTCAGGAGATATCAGCTTTATTCAGTGGATAAGGCTGAAGAATTCCCCCGTAGTTTGCAATTTTTAAGAACTTTATCAAACAAGTATGTTATTTCTAAAATGAATGCACCAAATGTGATTTGAATTTTAGTTGATTTTGAGGCACAGTGATTTACAGTACTGTTTCATTCACACAGTGTTCCAATATCACCACTGTCTGTTTTTTCTCTTCCATTGTCTCAGCACCACTTCTTCCTTCTACCCCAGACCCCTGTTCTGGTTAAGATCAAATTTGTGGGCAAATTCTCATGTTCCGTTGTGATTGATCATTTATTTCAAATCTTTTTTTATATCACACATGAGAAATCACTATATATGTCCCTCTCCTTTGGATTAACTTTACTCAGCATCACACTCCAGATTCAACCATGTAGTAGCATTGTTTTCTTAGAACAAAATATTTTATATAGTATAAATATACAACATAATTTCCCTGCCTAGTTATTTATTTTTGGACACTTGGGTTGTTTACAAATTATAACTATTGTAAATTAATATAGGAACACAAATGTCTTTTCAGAATAAAGATTTTTGTTAGGTTCCTGGGGTGGATAATAAGAAATGAAATTTCTGGGTAATATGGAACAACATTTTTCAACTTCTTTAAAAATGACTGTTACTGTTTTCTAAGGAAATTCAAACACTGGACAACATTATCAACAGAAAAAAAAGGTTTCATTTTTGTAATATAACCACCAACATGTGTGTGCTTGTGCCTTTGTTCACTCTGAGGACTTCAAGAGAAACTTCTGTGCCTGTCTGTGTTTCTGAATACCTGAAAATCTCCTCAGAGACCTAGGGAGCACACCCCCAAAAACTGTCAACTAGAGGCAGCAGAAGAGTGTGGCCGCTTCGCTGTGTGGCCACTTCACTTTGTGGCTGTGCACATTTTCTAACCAATGAACCCCACCACAACATGCAGAAAAAACCACACTACAAGTGTGACCATAAGGAAACCTCACAGGCAAACACCATGCACAGAGAATGAAGATGAAAGCTCGGATGACCTAATAAATTCCAACCACCTGATTGGATAAATTCCAACCGCCTTATCATGGATAAGGAACTTAAAATAGCAATATGGAAGATGTTTGTAGAACTCAGAGAAAGCACAGATCGAACTGAAGAGAACACAAAGACAGAAATCAGAAAATTCCAAACTGAAATAACAGATCTGAAAAAAAATGGTAGCTCAACTGAAAACCTCAATGGATGGCCTCGCCAGCAGGGTAACAGCAGCTGAGGAGAGAATAGGAGTACTGGAAGATGTGATGCAGAAAAACTCAACACAACAGAAAAAATTGGAAAACAACCTTAAGACAAACAATCAGGCAATGGAAAAAGTACTCAAGGAATGCAAACAGATGAAAATAGAAGTCTTTGATAAACAAAATAGAAACAACATAAGAATCATTGGAGTCCCAGAGACCCAGGTAGGAGATCTCCAGGAAGATTCAACTGTCAAAGAGATACTCCCAGAGTTAAAGACTACATGCAATCAAATCCTGCATGCCCGAGGGTACAAGCTAAAAGAGACCCAAAGAAAAACACCCCCAAACACAATCATGTATGTAATCAAGGTGTTTAAATAAAAAAGATAATAATAATTAAAAAAAAGAAAAACACCCCAAGACACATCCTCGATACAATGACAAATCCCACAGATAGAGATAGAATACTGAAAGCAGCAAGATCAAAAATGAAAGTAGCAAGATCAAAAAAAAATTATATTCAAAGGAGCATCCCTAAGAATTACAGCAGACATGTCACAAGAAACTCTCAAGGCCAGAAGACAGTGGTGGGATATTATGACAACTCTGAATGAAATGAATGCCTCACCAAGAATACTGCACCCAGCTAGACTCACATTCAGGTTTGAAGGAAGAATACATAACTTCATGGATAAACAACAGCTCAGAAACTTCACAGATGAAAAACCAGCCTTAAAGGAAAAACTGACAGGTCTACTCTAAGACAACAGAGACCAAAAAACACAGCAAACTTATCTACAAAGATGACATTAAATCCTATGACAATATCTCCCTCAATGTCAATGAACTAAATTCACCAATTTAAAGACACAGAGTGGCAAAATGGGTTAAAAATATGAATCCAACCTTCTGCTGCCTACAAGAAACACATCTAAATAGTCAGAACAAACATAGACTCAAAATCAAAGGCTGGAGGAAAATCATCCAAGCAAACAACACCCTTAAAAAAGCTGGGCTGGCCATATTAATATCTGATGACACCAGCTTTATACTCAGAAAAGTGGTAAGGGACAAAGATGGACACTATGTACTAATCAGGGGATATGTGCAACAGGAAGAAATCAGACTATTAAACATATATGCACCCAATGAGAGACCAGCAAATCATCTAATAGAGTTACTGACAAATCTGAAAGAAGAAATCAATAATAACACAATAATTGTGAGAGACCTAAACACGGCCCTATCAACACTTGATAGGTCAACCAGACTGAAACCCAACAAAAACATCCTATCCCTTAAAAGAATAATGGAAGAAAGAGGACTAGTAGATATACATAGGACACTCCATCCGAAAAAACATGGATACACATTCTTCTCCAATGTACATGGGTCATTCTCCAGGATAGACTACATACTGACACATAAAACATACCTCCATAAAATCAAGAGGATAGCAATCTTGCAGGCTACCTTTGCTGATCACAAGAATCTGTAATTAGATGTGAACTACAAAGAAACACAGAAGAAAAACTTTAACAATTAGAAATTAAACACCCTGATACTGAACAACCAGTGGGTTCGAGATGAAATCAAAAAGAAAATCAAAACTTTCCTGGAAACAAATGATAATGAAGACACAAGCTGCCATAATCTATGGGACACAGCAAAAGTGGTCCTGAGAGGAAAATTCATAGCTCTACAAGCACACATCAGGAAGGAAGAAGGGGCATACCTGAATAACATAATGACGCAGCTCAAAAATTATAAAATGACCCACAAAAGGAACCAAAAATAGGGAGACAGAAGGAAATAACAAAGCTGAAAGCAGAAATTAATGAAGTGGAAACCAAAAAACAATCCGAAAAATCAACGAAAGCAGAAGTTGGTTCTTTGAAAAAATAAACAAGATTGATAGACCATTGGCAAAACTCACAAAGAAAGAGACAGAGAGAAATTTGAGAGCCCATATTAGAAATGAGCAGAAAGGGGAAGCAACTGAACTCTGCTGGAACTCAGATACCATCACACCTATCTGCCTGTCTTCTGTGCTGTGCTCCATTTTAGGCCTGATTCATTCTGTGTGTGGCTCATCTGTGGACGGCTAGCCTTCCCTGGAGGTGACTTTACATGCCCAGGAAGGGTAAGCCGCTGAATTCTGATGGAACTCAGATGCCAGCACCCCTATCTGCCTGTCTTCTGTGCTGTGCTACATTTTCGGCCTGATTTCATCCTGTGGCTCATCTGCTGACGGCTAGACTTCCCTGGAGGTGAGTTTACAAGCCCAGAAAGGGAGGAGCCAGAGGAGCGCAGCTGCATAGCAAAGCACATCATTTAGCTAATGAATACAACTACAACATGTAGAAAAACCCACAATACAAGTGTTACAATGGGGAAACAACACAGGCCAGTGCCAGACATAGAGAATGAAGATGGCAACTCCGATGACCAGAACATGGCCAACCTCTATGGAAAGTGATATGGAGATTCCTCCAAAATTTGGAAATTGAGCTCCCATTCTACCCAGCTATTCCACTACTAGGGATATACCCTAAGAACATAAGAATACAATACAAAAACCCCTTCCTCACACCTATATTTATTGCAGCACTATTCACAATAGCCAGGCTCTGGAAACAACCAAGATGCCCTTCAACAGACGAATGGCTAAAGAATCAGTGGTACATATACATAATGGAATATTATGCAGCCATTAGGGGAGATGAAGTCATGAAATTTTCCTATACATGGATGTATATGGAATCTATCATGCTGAGTGAGATAAGTCAGAGGGAGAGAGAGATGCAGAATAGTCTCGCTCATTTATGGGTTTTAAGAAAAATAAAAGTCATTTTTCAACGATCCTCAAAGACAATGAGAAGAGGGCTGGATCTTCCAGCTCACTTCATGAAGCTCACCACAAAGAGTGGTGAGTGCAGTTTAGAAATAACTACACAGAGAACTACCATAACCATGTGAATGAATGAGGGATCTGGAAAGCCTGTCTGGAGTACATGTGGGGGTGGGGTGGGATGGAGGGAGATTTGGGACATTGGTGTTGGGAATGTTTCACTGGTGAAGGGGGTGTTCTTTACATGACTGAAACATAATCACAATCATATATGTAATCAAGTTGTTTAAATAAAGGAAAAAAGAGAAATACTGTGCCTGGAGTGATCTTGAAACACATATTTATTTTGCACAAGAGTGGTCATCTTTCATGAATGATTCTCAACCCAGAGTAAAAAAAATATGTGATTACTTGGAAGGTCATAGAAGATAGCTCTGGAACACATGAAAGAAGTCTGAAGTTCTATCCCAGGTATGACATTGGCCCCAATCACATCAATTATGCTCCCAGTGCCTACAGCATTGTAGGGACCAAGAACTAAAGCACTATCAGGATCAACATAATTTGTTTTTCTACTCATTTTTTATTTAAGCACCATGATTACATACATGATTGATGTGGGGTTTCAGTCATAAAACAGACACCCACTTCACCTTCGCCAGTGCAACCTTCTCTCCAACAATGCCTCCCATATCCCTCCTTTTCTACCTTCTGCCTGCATTTGAGACAGGCATTCTGCTTCTCTCACTCATTAACATTGTCTTGATAGTAGTCATCTCTAACTAAACTCACCAGTCTACGTGGTGAGCTTCACATCAAGAGGCTCAATCATCTAAATCTTATCACTGGAAATAGCCAGTTGTACTCAAAGTACAACTGATACCCACATAAAAGAGAAATGAAATATTCCTTATCTGAAAAATATAACAATTTTCTACTGATTAACCATAGAAGTACAAATGAAAATCCTCAAAAATTGTTGGAGCTCTAGTTGGACTAGCATGAGAGTAAGAGAATCCTAGGGGACACTTACATGGAATTTACTGATTGAAACATCACTAACATAGAATCTGAAAAAGATGTCCTTAAAACTTTGATGGGGGTTGAGGAGAAGTAACCACTGTGAAGTGTGTCCAGAGGGAAGCAAGTTCTCTTCCTACATGGTAGAAGAACAATCTCTCATTTCAGCTTTCCTAACCCACTCAAAGAATATAAGCTAAGGAACACTTGTAAAGATGACCACTTAAGGACAAGATATAATAAAAGTCATAGATATAATAAAATTAGATTTAATCAAGTATTCTTTCCATCACTTCACCACTTTTGCTTCCCATCCCCCAACCCTTGTTACCCTGCCCAGTAAGCATCTAGTATGCTTTCTACCCCCTGCTTCATACATATAACCCCATGGAACAGGAATCCATTAAAATTGAACCGAATGACTGGAAATTCAGACAAAATAATTAAGAAAGTTTAGAAATCTAAAGTTACATTGCATAATGTGATAAAATAACATCACTTCATTACAGTTGTATGAAATAAGTTCACCAAATGGGGAAACGGAATGTGATGGTGTGAGAAAGTTGGGTCTGAATATTGTATAAGAATAAGCAGAATATATAAAACAAAAGGCAGCATAAAGTGAATATACTATATTATATTTAATAAAGTTTTCTTCCATAGAGGTGCTATGGGTTAGGAATTCTAACAGCGGTAGGGTGTTTGCCTTGTAGGCGGCCAAATTTAGAAAACAGTGGTTCAATTCCTGGGATCCCAAATGGTCCCCTGAGCCTTTCGGAGCAATTTCTGAACGCAGAGCCAGATGTAACCCCTGAGCACCGCCGGGTATGACCTTTCCCCCCAAAAGAATTATAATATTATAATACATGTTAGTGCAATTGAACAAATAATAGACACAGATGGCAAAAATCAGATTTCTAATGGGTAAACTAGGAGTTTATAAACAAGGGGAAACAGTCATGATGACTTTTATGGTAATTGAATAAAGTGAGAATAAATTATGAATTCACAATCATGCTAATGCAGAGAGTTACATAAAGAAATAGAAATATATATGTGTATAAATCCATATTGGGAGGTATATATAATTTCTTTATTCTACCAGTTATGAGGACACAGAATCAATGAAAGAACAGTAGCAAAGAGCACACTAGCTCCCAATATTTGGTTTCTAATATCATATTCTAATAAAATAAATTAAGGTTTCCTAGAGAAATAGCTGACTCTAGAACTTGGGTAGAAAGAAATAGAAAATGAGGCTGGATGAAGCTTCTTACAGTGCTAGAAAGTGAGAATGTGCTCAATTAACAAAATATGATAAATTGGATATATCCAAAGGACATAAGCATCAACTGGAAAAGTTTCAGCTAGCCAAAGAGAAACGATTGAACAAATAGGGCTGTAGCAATAATACAGCCCGTAGGACATTTGCCTTGTATGTGGATGTCATGAGTTTAATATCTAGCAACTCTGAGCACTGGCAGAAATGATACATGACTGCAGAGCCGAAGTAAGTCCGGAGCAATGCTGAGTGTGACCCTACAAAAATTGAGCCAGCAGATAAATATTAAATATTGGATAATAATCCTCCCCAAATAGAATACACATGTGCATAAGCCCATACCTACTTACCTACACATCTAATAATATGCATTCATAATATCTAAAGAAGGAAAAGAGAAAAATCTATGAAGAATTTGAAGTAATTTATGTAGATATTTCTCCCCCTTTTTAAAGTATGGGGTGTGTATAAAAGAGTAAAAGAAGAGTAACTTTAGGACAAATGTTACTTCAATGTTATGATAAAGATCAATATTAGTTATAAATATATTGTTATGTCATAGTTATGTGATACAAAATACTTGATGTGGCCCCAATACAAACAAAAATAATATTTAACCATGGTGATTTTTAATAAAAATTCATAATCCTAATTATAAGAGAATATCACATAAATCTCAATTTAGGAACAATATATAATGCTCTGATTCTCAAAATTCTATAGGTGAATATTAAATGCATTAAAGAATCCCAAGGAACTGTGACAATTTTAAAAAATTCCAGGAAGATACTAAGACAATATCTGATGTACTTTGCTGGATGGGATCCTGGAGCAAGAAAAGAACATTAGTATATACTGGAAAAATATCAAGTATAAAATTTAGATAATAGGATTGCTCATTTCAGTTTATTTATGATAATAAGTATATTATACTAAGACAATATATTGATAATTAGGTTTATGACAATACTCTGTATACTTTTCCTATTTTTAAAACAAATATAAAATTGTTCCAGAAGAGTTAAGACTTTGCTGACCCCGCTTCTTTAATAAAAGAAAAATGAAAATGATTGGTTTACACATATTTTTTGTGTGAAGATTTTAAAATGTGAATTTGTTGAAGAAAGATAACAAGATGGTTTCAGATTATCCACAGTGATTGAAGAGTCAGATTAAGCCCTGATTGTGCTCTGTGAAAATTAATTCTCTTTTAGCGTGGGAAGACAGCATATTGGATAGCATAGCAACTTGGAAAGAAATATACAAAATATTGTGATGTTCAAAACAAAACAGTTACATGTGAATGCTTGAATGGGATTCATTACATATATCCTTTATTTTAAAAAATATAATTTAAATTTCAAAAGTTGATTATATTTAAAGAAAAATATACCTGTTTATAGAAATGAATTCTTGTCCAGAAATGGAATTAAATGTGAATAGAATCCCTTCTGATAGAAGGCAGATATTGGGAAAAAAATTACTGCATGAGGTAAAAGCAATGGAAAATTCATTGCTTTTCTGAAGCAACCCCACAGAGTTAATTCCTTCATGGTGCTGAAGGCTTTTGCTTTGAAATTCATTTTATTGACCTAAAGCTTACACTGCAGGGTGACTCAAGGATAATTGACAGGAGGGAGAGAACATCATGCTAGCATTGTCATGTATGCCCTCACTCATTCCCTTGTTAAAAGGTGCATTATGTAAATGTATCCTCCCCCAAAGATTTTTGCTAGCAGTTTTTTGTGTGCCTGATAAAGTATTACCTATGTTTGTCAAGGTGGAGGAGTAAAAACCCATCCTTTCAAATGGCTCCGTGATTAGGTCCCCACACTTTATTTTCTGCTTGAAATTCAGACCCACATAGAAGGTGGTTTTACTCTGTACCTGATTTATGTATATAATGTGGGTTTAGAAGAAAAATAAAGCCAATTTAGAGTGTGAACGATATAATTAGACTCTGAAACATGTTTCAGAGTGGAGTTCTTTTCTAAAGTTACTGTGCAGCTGCAAAAACAATTTCCATCATACAAACAAAAGAAAATGATTGCTTATTCATGCAGTGTGCATGTGTTAAATACAGCATATCACATACATATTTAGACATATGTAAAATAGGATCAAGTAGGTGGTTCAAGTGGCAGAACATGCAGTGCCCTGAGTGGGTGAAGCCGTCGGTTCAATGCAGAGACCATCCTCTTCTGCTCCCCTAGTCTAATCAGTCCTGCTGCCGACCACACCCAGAGGTGATTCCCCTACAAAAACATCTTAGGTTACTCATTAATTAGAAATTGTGGTAGTTTTCAGTTGAACATTGGCTATTATGTCTTTGTCAAGGATTCATTGTTTCTATAAATAATTCTTATAAAGCATATAATAATTTATCACTGCTGGAACAAATAAAATATTGGGTTTTTATTAAAAAACTGAAATAATGAAAAATATATATGTGTGTGTTTTGCCTTTGAGGTGATGATTATCCAGTTTTAATATCCGACTTTAACTATTGGCAGAGCTTGAGGGTTGATTCTGCTTTAAAGCAAGAATCTAATAGAGACACATCAAAATATTTAAGTGACTGGAAAGTTAGTAGAGGGTTAAAGCAAATATATTGCATATGATTGACTCCAGTTAGAGTCCCTAAGGATGATAAGGTTACAAATATCTCCAGGTTGGCCCTGTAAGCCTGGCAGCACAGGGCACCAGCAGCACTGCATACTCGGACCTTGGTATTGAACTAAACAGATCCATTGCTAGAATCATGAGGAAGGGCCCACAGGCCTTCTGAGCACTGCTGTGGGGGCACTCATACCAAAAATATTAATTTGAAAAACTTAGCTCTGTCCTTGAGTTTCAGAAAGAGAAGGTTATCTTTTGATCTGAATTTGTGCGCTTCCTGGTATTAAGATAAAAATATAATATTACCTTGTAGTCTTCAAATCTCTAATTCTTGCTTTTTAGTGTCAATATATTTGGAGATAATTTAATGAGTAAATTTAAGTTGATAGCCTTGATCTCAAACAACTGCATTCTGAAAAACAAATACATTAAAACAAATGCATTAACCTGAATTCTGCATTAAACCAAAATCAACCAAACAATAACAAAACAAAACAAAGCCAGCCTGCAAGCCAATTTTAAATCTAAAGCATACTAATCTAAAATAGCCGATTATCAGTGAATCAGCATTATAATAGTAATTCTAGAATATAAACATTTTGGGGAGGGTCTTAGAAATTAACATAGCAAATACAACTTTTTTTTCAAAAGAAGGAATCACACTCTAGTTTTACTTTCAAGGTGGGAATATTTTACAACTGTAAATACATTCTCAGTGTCAACACTTTGTCTTGTAAGGAAGGGAGGGAGTACTACCCAGAGGGAAGGGACAATGGCATCTGTGTCACATAAACTGTGTCTCAACTCATTGTGTTTTTCCTGGGCAGACTTCCTCCCTCACTGCTCAGCTTATTAGTATGCTGCTGGAACATACCAGCGTAGAGTATGCCAAGGCAGACAAAGAAATGACTCAAGGGAGATTTAAACTCCATGACTATACATATTCCCATAAAGTTTTAAGAAAGTAACTACTCACAGCAGGGAAAAGCCCAACAGTTTCTTTTAGTAAAAAAAATCCACTTTACTCCTGTGGCTAGAATGATGAGCAAATGAGTTTGAAAAAATCTTCATAATAGTGCTTATATCTTTGGTTAAGTTACAATAGCAAAAGTTTCTTCCATTGACCCAGATCTGCAACTTGTTCCTAATATAACAAGTGCCCTAGTGAGGTCACAACCATTACATTGAAATGGAGATGGTTGATTTGTAGGCACATTTCTTAATAGCAATCAATTTTCTGCTGTGAAAGGAAAGGAAAAGATGCTGACACTTGTCAAAACACTTAAATTTGCAGAACCACATTTGTACTTGACTACTTCAAAATGATAATTTTTTTCTTTTTTATTAATATCTTTATTTAAACATCTTGATTACAGATATGATTGTGATTAGGTTTCAGTCATGTAAAGAACACCCCCCTTCACTGGTGCAACAGTCCCACCACCAATGTCCCAAATTACGAACAAACAATAACAATCATGATATAATAGACATTACTATGTATGTGCTAAGGACACTGGGTACATTATTCTTCTTACCCTCACACAAGTTTACGAGGAAGCTATGATGAGTATTTGCACATTAGAAAACAAGCTCACTGAGATTAAAATTTTTTATCACATGTTTTAGAGTTAGTTGAGAATTTTCATAAACAGCTATGTAGATGTGTTTACATTTAAAGTTCTTAATTATATAGTTTCACCTAGTTGTCTAAGTTCATCACATTTCCCAATTTCCATTTAAAAAAGGAAGATGCGTTTGTGTTGTTTTAGGTATGCCAAACAACTATTGCTGGGTGATGGGAGAACATGATTTATATACAGAAATATGATTGGAATGACTGCAAATAACCTATGGAAAAGTCATGAAACTGCCTTTTGTGATACCATGGGCAAATGATTTTACATTAACCTTTTACTCACTGTTTTTAATCCAGGGTTTCAACTGAAGCACAACCCTAATTTGCTTACTTGTCACTTATTTCCTTTGAAAAAAACCTCTAGATTTGTATATTTACAATGTTTATATATATCCTTTGATTAGTAGAAAATGTTCATCTCTGTTCCTTACAACTTTTCTGAGTTTAAAGTATGTGTCACCTAATATTAATATGGCCACTCCAGCTTTTTTTAAGGGTGTTGTTTGCTTGGATGATTTCCCTAGTCTTTGATTTTGAGTCTATGTTGTTCTGGCTATTCATGTGTGTTTCTTGTAGGCAGCAGAAGGCTAGATTCAGCTTTTTTGATCCATTTAGCCATTTTGTGTCTCTTAACAGGTGCTAAATTTAGTCCATTGACATTCAGAGAGATAACTATCATGGGATTTAGTGCCATCTTTGTGTAGAAGTTTTGTGTGTCTGTTGGTCAGTCCTTTTTGTTTGTTTTTGTTTTTGGGTCACACCCGGTGATGCTCAAAGTTACTCCTGGATATGCACTCAGAAATCTCTCCTGGCTTGGGGGACTATATGGAATGCCCGGGGATCTAACTGCGGTCTGTCCTGGGTTAGTGTGTGCAAGGCAAATGCCCTACCATTTTAGCCACCACTCCGGCCCCTGTTGGTCAGTCTTGTCTTAAAGTAGACCTTTTAGGTTATTTTTAAGGCTGGCTTTGAGTCTGTAAAGTTTCTGAGCTGCTGTTTATCCATGAACTATGTATACTTCCTCAAACCTGAAAGTGAGTCTGGCTAGATACAGTATTCTAGGCAAAGCATTCATTTTATTGAGTTTTGTCAATATATCCCACCACTGCCTTCTGGCCTTATGGGTTTCTTGTAACAGGTCTACTGTACATCTTAAAGGATGCTCCTTTGAATGTAATTTTCTTTTTTGATCTTGCTGCTTTCAGATTTCTATCCCTATCTTTGGTATTTGTCATTGTGACTACGATTTATACAAAGAAAGGTAGAAGGAATTTTTATTGGAAGCCAACTCAGTTACTTTGAGTAATTCATGGATGATACAAATATAAATAATTATAGGTTAAAGACTTTAATGTATCAGTGAGCAAGAATTTTAAATTTAATAGAAAAGATAAATTAGTTTTAAAAGCTAAGTTCTAGAATAAGATATTTTGATAAAAATCCATCACATGATAACTTGTCATCTATTTTGTAGATATTATAGCAGCTATAATAGAACATTTAGGAAAGCTAAAAAAAGTAGCACTGAGATACTATACATTAAAATAGAGAAATTTATCCATTCATTATACAAATAAACATGAGTGGTTTTGCTTAACAGATATACTTTTAAGTGCTAAAATACACAAGTGAACAAAAAAGAAAAGTATTTCTTTGTGTAGTGACTACAGTCTGATGAAGGAAGTCACATATATACTATATAAAATAATAGTGTTCTATAAAAATAAGAGAACAAATTGGAGATATCAAAGATGCAAGTAAATTTTATAATTTCTATATGTAAACACTGTAGTTACAGAAATATTTATGGCTGGGTTTCAGTCAGAGAATTTACACACTCTTCACTAGTGCACCTCACCTGCCACCAAGGTCCTCTATTTCTTCTCCCTTCCACCCCTGCCTGTCTCTGGGACAGGCTTTATGCTTCTCTCTTTCACTATCATTGTCATGGTAGTTGTCAGTGCAGTAAGTGCTCTGACTGCGCTTACTACTCTTTGTGGTAATCTTCATATCATGGGCTGGTCCTCCTGGCCCTCATCTATTGTCTCTGTATATTATTACCATACTGCCTTTTATGGTTCTTTTATCCCACAGATGAGTGAAAATATTTTATGTAAATTACGCTCAGATGGGAATAATTTTAAATAAAGTTGTCTAATAGTTTTTTATTCAGTCTTTACTTTTTTTCTTTAAGGTGCATAATTCATTTATTGCAATTATTTATTTAGGTATTGTGTTTTACAATACTGCCAATTATAGATAAACATATTTGATTTGATCCCCCGTCACTGCAAATGGTGCACTGAACACCACCAGGAGTTTTTCATGAGCACAGATGCAGGAGAAAGCACTGACCTTGCTTCTTAATTGACCCTCAATCCCTCTCTCACAATATTAATAGAAATATCAATGAATTTTTATTCTTACAATGGATAAAAAAGATCCATATTTCTTATTCCCTTACTCTAGGTTGGTCTTCATTTACTGGTAATTTACTGGTAACTTTCTTATTTCTTCTTACAACCATGAAAAAATAAGTTGCTTTATGTAAGTACCAAAGCAGGGAAATAAAAATTTATTTCGTATGATTTTGAAAATGAAACTATTGGGAAGTGGGTGCAGGGAGGCAAAAATCAAAGCATGAAGCATAAAATGTACTTTGGAAGATTATCAATTATCTTAACATGTAATGACGATGTGACCCTGCCCAAAGTGCTCCTCCAGATGCTCTATAAGCTTTGTATTCTTCACATATCTCCTGAAATCATTCACAGGTATCATTTTAAAAATATCAAAGTATGAAGTCTGGAGTGATAGTACAGCAGATAGGGTTCTTGCCTTGCATGCAACTGATCCAGGTTTGAATCCCGGCATCCTATATGGTCTCCTGAGCCCCATCAGGTAACAGCATATTGGCTGTGCTACCCCAAAACAAACAAAACAAAGGAAAAATACCAAATGAACCAAACACTGATCAAAATCCCCAAAACCTCTACTCCAGAACCAAACACAGAGAGCAGTTGGGAAACATAGTTTCCAGGTCCTCATTTGCAATGAACTAGGACAAATTAGACCAGGATAGCAGTGAGAACAAGTTAACAACAAACAATTCAGACCTCTGGCTTCAGACATCTTGCAGTAATTGAATAAAATGATGCTTATTGATTAGTGAAATTACTATGTTAGTAAATTTATCTTGAATTTTTAGTATATATTATTGTTGACATTTATATTCCTGAGCAGGAATGTTAATATGATAGCAGATAGTGCTCTACTATCTTTACTGGAAGTAGAAATTTAGGCTCGAAACTCAAGAGTTTTTCTTAGAATTATACTTTTCCTGATGGCTCCAATTGAGGTTCTTTTCCAGACCAGAAGAGGATTATGAGGTACATATATACACAAATTAAATGTAACTCTCACAGGAAATTAAAATACCATCATTCAAAACTCTAAGCTGCTATAGCTTAGGACTTTGCATACTAATTCAAAGATATTAAAAGGTTTTAAGAGTTTACAGAAAAGAAAGGCAGTTGGAAAGTTATAATTGGAAAATTATAATATCACTTTTACTGCCATGGAAAATATTTTCCGGCATGTTTTTCAAGATAGAAAATATATATATATATATATTTTTTTTTTTTTTTGGTTTTTGGGCCACACCCGGTAACGCTCAGGGGTTACTCCTGGCTATGTGCTCAGAAGTTGCTCCTGGCTTGGGGGACCATATGGGACACCGGGGGATCGAACCGCGGTCCGCCCAAGGCTAGCGCAGGCAAGGCAGGCACCTTACCTTTAGCGCCACCGCCCGGCCCCAGAAAATATATATTTTAATATAAGGTACTTAAACTATTTTATGTTTTACAAGGTTTTGATTGGGAAAAAATGAAAGAAACGTTTATTTTGAGTGATAAAGGAGAAGACAACATAATAAACAGGTAACATCATGAACTGGAAAATTTATGCTTGAAAATATATTTTATATTTCCCCAGTCACATGAGGTAAGCACTGTGGATTTAATTGGAGCTTTTAGAACACTTCAGTGAACATGCTGTGCATAATTCAAAGACATTCGCATAATCAAGCTTTGTACTAGAATTGCTTCCTCTTATAGCTAAAAAGGGTATGAACTGACATTTGGTTTGGACAAGATGACCAAAATGCTCACACTGTAATGCTACTTCTGCTCTTTTAAATCACTTCGTTACATTTTTAAAGTATTCAAATCAATTATAAACACAAATAAATGAAAACAGTTTCTAATTTACAGGAAACTCAACTACTTCAGTAATGGAAAGAAGGTTTTCCTTTTAGGCAGACTCTTGCAGAAATGGTCCTCATCTTTAAATGGATATAAAATAGGAACTAGTTTTTTCCAGTCTTAATGGATTCAAACTCTTCAGCAGTTCACCACTCCAATTGCCTCAAGACAGTCTTAAAGTTTATTCTACAGACTAAGAGTGATTTGATGTTCATATTACATCTTGAAAAGAAGTCAGGGGCCGGAGAGATAGCATGGAGTTAAAGCGTTTGCCTTGCATGCAGAAGGTCAGTGGTTTGAATCCCACCATCCCATATAGTCCCCCGAGCCTGCCAGTAGCGATTTCTGAGCATAGAGCCAGGAGTAACCCCTGATCACTGCTGGGTGTGATCCAAAAACTAAAAAAAATAAAGTCTATACTTAACTTACTATAAATATAAGTAGATGCAAAATGCTGCAATTCAAAATCACTACTTTCAAAATATGAGGATACAACATATATTATTCAAATGAAAACATCATTTAAAAAAGGGAACTATGTTCTAAAGCTGTTTATGTTTGTTGCCACTGCTTTTATAATTTTTTTCAAGTTCATGGCATGTTTGAAATCCAAAGGAAAGAAATGCATCAGAAAAGATGTGGAGAGGCAGAGAGCTTAACAGTTTTATATACTCATTTTAATAGGAAGATTCAAAGGCAGAGGGTGTGCATTATTTATTAATATATTAACATAAATTTAATAATTTGTGGGACCGGAGACATAGCTCAGCGGCGTTTGCCTTGAAAGCAGCCGATCTAGAACCTAAGGTGGTTGGTTTGAATCCTGGCATCCCATATGGTCCCCCATGCCTGCCAGGAGCTATTTCTGAGCAGATAGCCAGGAGTAACCCCTGAGCACCGCCGGGTGTGGCCCCCCAAATTTTTTTTACTAATTTGAAATATTTTTTGAAAATCCTTTGGGGATGTAAATTTTATATATATTTCTAAACAATAGGTACTGCCAAACAATTTTCCAGTGTTATAATACTAATTTCTACTTCCATAAGTAGTATACAAGAATATATACAAGTATACTTGTTCCATTTGGCATAATCAAATTTGACATAATCAAAATTTACTTTTTTGCCAATTTTGAGGGTAGATATCTTCAGATGTCCTACTAAAATAACAGATTGAACATATTCTTTTACATATACTTTTCTCCACAGTCAACTTAAACTGTGGTAAAGAAATTAATTTCTTAATTTTATTTTAGGCAACATAGTTTATAAAACTATTATTACTAAGGATTTGCACTTCTATGTTTATTGTAGTAAAGAATTTTAAAGTCATAAATGCACAAGGAAAAGAGAAGAAAGGAAAGACAACAGAAATAAAATTTTGGAAACACTAATGAGATAGGCAGATGAGCAGAGTATTTTTCTGCCAGGGGAGCTGAAATTCTAAGCTTGTATTATGGAAAGCCAAGAATCAACAGATTTTTTAGTATTGAATCAATGATCAACAGTTCTGCAATAAAGATTGTAGATGACTGCTGGTGGGAATGCCGTCTAGTTCAACCTTTATGGAAAGCAATATGGAGATTCCTCCAAAAACTGGAAATTGAGCTCCCATACAACCCAGCTATACCACTCCTAGGAATATACCCTAGGAACACAAAAATAAAATACAAAAATACCTTCTTTACATCTATATTCATTTCAGCACTATTTACCATAGCAAAACTCTGGAAACAGTCAAGATACCCTTCAACAGATGAATGGCTAAAGAAACTGTGGTACATATACACAATGGAATATTATGCAGCTGTCAGGAGAGATGAAGTCATGAAATTTTCCTATACATGGATGTACATGGAAACTATTATGCTGAGTGAAATAAGTCAGAGAGAGAAAGACGCAGAATGGTCTCACTCATCTATGGGTTTTAAGCAAAATGAAAGACATTCTTGCAATAATAATTTTCAGACACAAAAGAGAAAAGAGCTGGAAGTTCCAGCTCACCTCAGGAAGCTCACCACAAACAGGGATGAGTTTAGTTAGAGAAATAACTACATTTTGAACTATCCTAATAATGAGAATGTACGAGTGAAAAAGAAAGCCTGTCTAGAGTACAGGCGGGGGTTGGGTGGGGAGGAGGGAGATTTGGGTCATTGGTGATGGGAATGTTGCATTGGTGATGGGTGGTGTTCTTTACATGACTGAATCCCAAACCCAATCATGTATGTAATAAGTTGTTTAAATAATAAAAAAGATACTCAGAAAAAAAAGATTGTAGATGAGACTGAAATCAGAGGACATGTTGAGTTATAAAGCATTTTTCCCTAGATATCTACTCCAATCATTAGTGCAGGTCAAGAATTCTATTGACATTCTCGCAGAAAATTAAAGGAATAATTGTCTAAAACTGGGAGAAGGCAAAATAGAGAACATGCAAGATACTTAGCAGAATTTAGACAGAGGTTACATATAAAACCAAACAGTACAGGTGAATCAAGCAAACATATTCATGAGAACGAAGGTTCCCAAACAGCTATCCAAATTTGCCATCTAAGATTGTACCTTCAACTTAAGATATTTGATAATTTCATAATTTGTGTAGCATGAACAGATGGGAGGATATAATCATGACATTAAGAGTTCCTCCATTTATATGGTCCATCACAAAGTTGCCCACATTGAGGCCTCTAGACAATAACAGACCAACCCTAAACCATCAGAACTGTTAGTTCATATCACTGAATAACACAAACAAGAATCATAAAATAGTTAAGAAACTAAAGTTACTTAAGAAAAGTTTCACCATTTAAAAGAGACAAAATAAATAAACAAGAAAATGACTTCTAGGAAAAATATAAAATTAGAAGAAAAATTATGTAAGAACTTTATACATTAATAAACTTTATAGTTCTATATCAAACTTTATCTTTATATTTACATACATAAATATTTTATATGTATCAAAGAGAAATAGGACCGTTTTTACAGGTTAAGTAATTTGAAACAGTAAGAGTAAACTTTCAGAAGAAATAATTATTATAGTCGAAATGAAAAACAGCAAAATAACTAAAAGTTAGTGTAAAGAGAATATACCATAAGACAGGAAAAGACGGAAATACATAAATGAAAAATAGAAGAGGAGTAAAGAGGCAAGTAGGTGGAAGGGACCAATTAAATTTCAGCAAAAGTTTCAAGAAAATAGAGACTACAAACATGTTTTTAGTTATGGTGCCTAAATAAAGATAATAAAATAAAATAAAAATATTCCCCCAAAAAGAAAATGAGAGAATGTAATAAACAACTGTGACAAAAAAAATTCTGTGTACACAACCATAATATAGTGAAGATATCACAACCTATGTACAGAGAATTGAGGATAAGATGATTTTGCTCTTTAAATGTAAGACTGGGATCTTTTATAAAGGTGAGTGAGGGCCTTAAACAGAGGTGAACACAAACGTAATTTAATTATTTTTTGTTTTGGAGGATTATAGGTTTACATGGTGTTGTGAGATATAATGCAGTAATGCTCGGTACCCTAAAGATAAAACTTTATAGTATAATTTTGTAATTAGGATATTGACATCAATATATGTCAATCATGTTCAAAATTCTATTATACTTATACTATACTCATTTGTGTGCACCTGTGTGTATTCACCTGTATTTATGTCTACTTAAATGTATTATATCTGACTCAAGATACAGATTCTTCTATCACTATGATGATATATCAGATTTTACTTTTATAACTTCTGAGTTTTATATGCCTTCTGAGTTCTGGCTACTGACAATCACTAATCTTTCCCTCATTTCTTTGACTGAATCATTTTTAGTATGTTA